>NC_090446.1:98572988-98912988 GCF_031143425.1 Pleurodeles waltl
TACGCGCAGTTGTGCTGCTCTATAATATAGCAGGAGATCTGGGAGCGCCAACCCTCCCCTCTCTCTGGGGCGTGTCAGTATCTTGTATGAGACCCTAGCTCTAGTACTCTGCCAAATAAATTTAGTGAAAAGCGTTCGAGTCTCCGCAAAGAAATCTGTCTGGATCTCAACGGGGAGGCTCTGAAAGAGGTATAGTAATCGTGGGAGCACTGTCATTTTAATACTGTTGATGCGCCCTAGCCAGGATATCCATAACGGGGACCACCTCTTGAAGTCGTCTCGTAGAGACCTAATCAAAGGGGGGTAGTTTGCTCTAAACAACCCAGCCACCTGGGGAACAATCCGAATGCCTAAGTAAGTAATATCTTTCTTGGCCCAGGTAAATGGGGTCATGGAGGCTATCTGGGTCATCATACCCTCGGGCAGTGTCAGGTTTAGGAGATAGGACTTCCCCGTGTTCACCTTGAACCCTGCAACTTGTTCAAACCAAGACAATTCTTCTTTTATGGCTGAGAGGGAAGTATGAGGCTCTGTGACAAATAATAAAATATCGTCTGCGAATAGGGAAATCTTATGGGAGTCTGCACCAAATGTAATGCCTGGGAACTCTGCGCACCCCCTCACCCACGTCGCCAAGGGCTCAACACTGAGCGCAAAGAGCAGAGGGGAAAGGGGGCATCCCTGCCTCGTGCCTCGGGATAGATCGAAGAATTCAGAAGCTACCCCATTGACCACCACCCGGGATCTGAGGCAGGCATAGTTGCTCATCACCATGGAAATAAATTGTTCCCCAAATCCAAACCTTCTCATGGTTGCTACTAGAAAGGACCACTCAACCCTATCAAATGCCTTCTCAGCGTCTAAAGCCAAGAAGAGTGCCGGGACCTTTTTCTTTTGTACCTTTTCCATTAAGTGTATGATACGCCTTAAGTTGTCATGAGTCTGGCGACCTTTAATAAAGCCAGACTGGCCTGGGTGTATCAGCTCCGGCATCACATCCTCCAGCCTCTGCGCCAGGATTTTAGAGTATAATTTGGCATCTAGGTTCAGCAGAGCAATGGGCCTGAATGATGCACAGAGCTGAGGGTCCTTTCCGGCCTTGGGTATGAGAGTTATCAGGGCCTCCACCATGGACGTGGACACCGCACCCCTCCCCGTATATAATTGAATAGAGTCACGAGTTGGCCCGCTAGTTCTGCCCCGAAGGTCTTATAAAAAAGGGCTGTAAAACCATCAGGACCCGGAGCCTTATGCAGGGGAAGGGCGTTGATGGCCACCTGTACTTCCTCTGCTGTAAAGGGTGCCTCTAGCATGTCGTTCGTCTCCTGGGAGACCTGTGGTAGGTGGACTGAGCGCAAAGTAGGTCTCTTGGGCGTAGGCGGGTGGGAGGTCCGGTTGATAAACACGCTCATAGAATCGTCTAAATGACCTCGCCTTTCCCTCTTCAGTGAAGTGTTCCCCGTGCTCGTCTTTGACCTGCTCAATGTAGTCACGGGCTTGTTGGACTCACAGCTGTCTAGCTAAGGGGGTGCCTATTTTATTGCCCTTATCGTAGTGGGCTTTTTGCAATCTCAACAGTGTAATCTCTGCCCTATTCGTATAGATAGCCTGTAGTTTACCCTTGAGGGTCGCCACCTTCCTTTGAGCTTGCCAGGACGGGGATGATTTATGTTCTCGTTCAGCCACCCTCAGTTCGCTTTCCAAAAGGAGTTCGTCTTTAATCTTTAACCTGTGCATGACAGCTGCGAGCGCAATGCATTTACCTCTTATAACCGCCTTAAAGGCGTCCCAGAGAGTATGGGGGTCAGTATCACCCGACCCATTAAGTTGGAAGTATTCCCTAATCGCTGATCGCAAATCTTTGCGGGATGTCTCGGGTAATCACCCCTGGAAAGTACCAGTGCTTGGATGGTTTGCGTGCTAGTGACTAATTTAAACCTACCACCACCAGAGCGTGGTCTGAAATGACAATTGGATTAATAGCTACTGTCGTAAGGATCTGTCGCAGTGGTTTGCTCAAAAAACACATAGCCGATCCTTGAGTATGAGCGATGAGTGTGTGAAAAGAAGGTGTAATCCCTCTCCAGGGGCTTCATGGCCCTCCAGGAGTCAAACAGCCCCAGGCGGCGAAAGGAGGCTTTCACTGATTTGGCAAAGGCACTCGTTTGTGATCTCTGTGGGTGCGTTGTGTCTAATGTTGAGTCCCACACCAGGTTGAAGTCCCCCATCAGGACAACTTAGCCCTCCGCAAAGACCTCTAGCTCGCTCAGGAATTGTAACAAATATTGGGTTTGACCACTGTTAGGGGTATAGACAGTAGCTATCGTACAGAGTT
This sequence comes from Pleurodeles waltl, assembly GCF_031143425.1. NCBI lineage: Eukaryota > Metazoa > Chordata > Amphibia > Caudata > Salamandridae > Pleurodeles > Pleurodeles waltl. The sequence goes on from NC_090446.1 coordinate 98,575,324, forward strand.
TCCCGTCCAGGCTGCCTTTCAACATCAGAAATCGTCCCTCCTTATCTTTCTTGGACCCTGTTTCCTTAAAGTGGACTAATCTGCTAAATAGTAGCGCCACCCCACAGTGTTTTGTGGGAGCTGGTGCTAGGGCAATTTGAGAATAGTGTTTGTGACGAAGACGGTGTCCCTCCCCCCTCTTCAAATGTGTTTCTTGTAGGATCACTATGTCATACCTATGCTCCTCAAGGTATTTTTTCAATTGTGACCGTTTATTGGGGGAGTTGAGGCCCTTCACGTTCCATGTTAGTAGTTCAAGCATTATCTCTGTGTAGCATCAGTGTTCTCACCCAGATTCCCAGTAAAATCTCCAGTGCCCCTCATCGTGTTTCTCACCGCCCCTCTCCAGGAATACTATATCAGCTGTGACGCTTTCCCCTGACTCCTTGCATCGTGAAACGGATGGTAAACATCAAACAACTTGAACAAACATTTCCTAAAAGAAATACAGACATTATTCTGGCAGCACCCAACCGCCAAGTGTCTTACATCTACATGTCGTGGACAGGATCCAATTCCGTCTCATCTCTTCCCCCAGGCCCAATCACAACCACGGGCATCTCAAAGGCTGGGGCCTCGGACCCCCGGAGCTTAGCAGAGATAAAGTATGCTCAGGTAACAAGCAACACCAGGATCCGGGGCGAGCAGATCCGCTCCACCCCCTCCCGATGAGGGGGGGAATCTCCCCTGTCTCTATAGAACAACCGGGGGGCCCCCCGCCGTGGCTGCTCCCCGTCCGAGTCGGTACCGGCTTACCGCATGGCTTCATTTTCTAGGGGTCTTTCTACCTCTCCTCTGTTGTTTCCATTGGTCCGCCTCCTTGCCCCTCTCCCGCCTCACAGTCGGTAGCACCCCTCTCTCCTCTAGTCTCTAGGCCCAGTGCAGCGGCTGCCGCATCCACCGTTGAGAAATGGCACGCTTTATTATGGAGTTAAAACGGTACGCCAAAGGGGAAGGTCCATCGATATTTTATCTTCTTCTCTCTCAGCGCCTCTGTCACTGGTCGGAACTGTTGACGTCGGGCCAAAGTTGCTGGCGCTATATCCTGAAAGAGTGAGCATTGCGCACCTTGGAAGGAGATGGGGTCCTGGTGTCTCGCCCTTAGAAGTATCCGTTCCTTCACTTTAAATGAGCTTAATTTAGCAAGAACATCTCTTGGTCTCCTCCCGTCGCCCAGTATTTTGCTGCCCACACGGTGCACTCGTTCCACTTGTATCTCCGCTTGCTCCTCTCCCAGTAGTGAGGAAAACAGCCCCACCACAGTGGCATATGAAACTGTTAAGGGCCCGGCCCCGGTGTTAACATGGGGGTCTCGCCCTCTTCTCAGCTTTTACACTCCTTCACTGCAGGGGCCCCCCTCTGGATCTTCGCCCTTCCGTCGCGCCATACCTCTGGGGGGTGGGGGAGGCAGGGATGTCCCCCTCTCCCTTGTCTCAAAGCTATGTCTTCTCTCCTCGGTGGGCTCACTCCCTCCGTTGTGGGCCCGCCCTCGGTGACAACGACCTGCCCGTCGGGCCTGCATTCGCCTCTGCAAACTTTACTTTCTCTGAGTTTCTTGTAGAGGAGGCTTTACCGCTCAGTGCCTCTCAAAATAGCCTCCAATAGTCTTCCTCTGACCCCAAAATGCACAGCTTCGCCATCTCAGCCAAGAGAATATTTCAGGTGTTAATTACCGTCACTCGTGCTCTAGCCTGTTTCCTGGTAGGCCAGTGGGCAAAAACTGAGGTTTCCACCCGCCGACCTAGCAGGAAAACCTTAATTACTCCGACACACTGGTTGCCACAAAGGCGGCTGCCACCCAGTCCGGGCTATCCCATCCGCCAAATTCTTAATTAGGCCCTTAATATTTAAGGTAGAATATTGATGGTAGTTAATATTGAAGTCACATAATCATGGGTACCATAATATAAAAGTTCTGAATATCACTGATAAGTATATTGTTTTTCCATTTTCACAATAATATCAATATTTTAAATATCTATTAGTTGAATACAGTGGTTTTAAATATCAATTTAATGTATTTTTTGTTCATAATATTTTTGTGTTTTAAAATATGAGTTACTTTCTTTAATTCTGTGTTTTACTGGTGTGTTAAATGTTTTTAGTTTACTATTTTTATTTTTTTAATTTAATTACATTTGTAATTGTTGTGTGTTTTGGGCTGTGTTTTACAAGGTTTTTGTGTGGGTAGTTTTTTAAATTAGGGTTTTAAATTTATTTTTGATTTAATAAAGTATTTTATTGTTTTTACAATGTTATTACAATTTTTAAAATATTTAGTGTATGTATATTTATATTTGTTTCAAGTTTGTTGGGTTTTAAAGGACTTTAAAAGTGTTTTAAAATAAAGTTTCAAATATTTTCGAAGTTAAATACATTTTTTAAATATTTTTTCTTTTTTATTTAATATTTAAATATATGTTTTTGGTTTATGTTTCAGGTTCTTCAATTTTTGAAGAAGTTTAGGGCAGCTAGTGTTTTAAAATTTCAATAATGTAATTTATTTTTATATACATTGGTGGATTCTTTTGGTTGAAAAGATATAGGGGGTCATTCCGACCCCGGCGGGCCGGGGTTGGCGGGAGCACCGCCAACAGGCTGGCGGTGCCCCGCAGGGCATTCTGACTGCGGCGGTTTGGCCGCGGTCAGAACAGGAAAACCTGATGCCCTGAGGAATCCCCCATGGCGGCGCAGATTGCTGCGCCGCCATGGGGGATTCTGACCCCCTCACCGCCATCCTGTTCCTGGCGGTTTCGACCGCCAGGAACAGGATGGCGGTGAGGGGTGTCGTGGGGCCCCTGGGGGCCCCTGCAGTGCCCATGCCAATGGCATGGGCACTGCAGGGGCCCCCGTAAGCAGGCTCCACATAGAATTTCAGTGTCTGCATTGCAGACACTGAAATTCGCGACGGGTGCAACTGCACCCGTCGCACCCTTCCCACTACGCCGGCTCCATTCGGAGCCGGCGTCCTCGTGGGAAGGGGTTTCCCGCTGGGCTGGCGGGCGGCCTTCTGGCGGTCGCCCGCCAGCCCAGCGGGAAACACAGAATGGCCGCCGCGGTCTTTTGACCGCGGTGCGGTCATTCGGCGGTTCCCGCCAGGCGGGGAGCTCCCGCCGGGGTCTGAATGACCCCCATAATTGTTTAAGTGTTTTGGTTGAGAAATTGTTTATGCTTTTTATAAACATTTCTAATTTATGGAAAACGTAATTGATTACTACAAATTTAGAAGTGAAGTCTGAGAATTAAATTATTGTGTTAATCTAAATTAATATGTCAGAGATTATTTAATGTACGTATTATTTTATATTTATATATTAATTATTGATATTTACATCACTTTTATAGGTCTCATTTTTAAAAGAATATTATTTTGTTTTCCTTTCATAGTAGTACATTTCTATTACTTTATATTTTTGTTTCATATTTGTTTACATACATTTTTTCAGATTTTTTCTTTAACGCTCATTAATTTGTAGTAGGAAAAGGAAATCTTACACCCTTCCCCAAGTGTCCCTGGTGTTTCTTATTTTGGCGCAAGACTAGTAAATATGACATCACCCTCCTCAGACTCCAATACTTTCCTCAATGTTAGCTTGAGGTAATAGAAAATCTGACCTCAACTCTTCCCCTCAGAGTCTAACATTTCCCACAATATTGCCAAGTTTGGAGTGGGAATAGTAATTCTGCCCACCTCTTCAGAGTCAAACACTTTTAATAATGTTGCTTACATTGGAGTGGGAATAGTAAATCAGACCACTCTAGTGCTTTCCCCAATTGTGTTTCTTTAAGGAGTGGAAAAAGTAAATTTGACCCCTGCCCCCTAACATCCAATGATTTTCTCAATGTTGCTTAGTCTCGAGTGGAAATAGACATTTAACCCATCCCCAGAGTCCAGCATTTTCTCTAATGTTACTTAGTTTGAAATGGAAATAGTAAATCTGACCTTCCTCCTACACAAACATATATTAATTTATTAAAAATAAAAATACATTATAAATTGGTTTATATTATCACAGGCATGTTAAAATTATTTTCTATTTTTAAAATTAAAAAAATAGACTTATTTACAAATATATTTACAAATAAGCTCATTACACCAAATTAAACAAGAAATACAACATACACAATGATCAACATGTGTAGTATGCTGCTATATTGCCCTGCGGGGTTCAGCTGACATTTAAAAACAACTTGACTTGGGCCCTGTGGTTTATGATGTAAACTGAACCCCCTCCAGGTCAATATTGGATCTTATTACATGGTTACTTGTAAAGTATCATTTGTATATATATAATATATATGTAGATGCACAGAAAGAAATATGATAATTATCACCATTGTTGAATACAAGGAGGCATGACTCATAATTGTGAAGTCTTGCATGGGTCATGTTACCTCTCCCCTCCCTGTATGTCTGCCTCTATAGTTGACTGCATGCTGTCCTTTTAAGTGGATTAGTCATAAACAGTTGTTTATGCAGATTCCTAGCACATTCTTGTTGTGCCCATAGTGTGAAGCAGTGTTGATCTAGGTTAGCACTTAGATGAATAAGGTCCGGAGCATGAAGCTTTCTTATGGAAAAATATATGATCCATTATGACCCTGGTGGTCTTTGCTTGGATCGGTGATCCCGACGGGTTGACGGTAGGTGAAGGTCGTAATCAGCCAGGGCGACACTGCATGCAGCATCGCCCTGCTGATTACTACCTGGTTCTACACCAGCCCTTTTTTGGCAGTTTTACTGCCATGAAAAGGCTAGCAGAGAACAGGTGCAGGGGGCCACAGGGGGGCCTCTTCACTGCCCATGCACTTGGCATGGGCGGTGCAGAGGTCCTCCTGCCCTGCACCCTCTCAATGCTCACTGTCTGCTGTGCAGACTGTGAGCATTGTGAGGGTGCTGTTGCCCCCTGCTGGCAGCAGCATTGCTGCCTGCTCGATTATGTCCATGGTCCTTGGTTTCCTCCCATCAGCCCAGCCCAGTCATAATGTCGAACCACCAGCCTTGTAGTGAGGCCCTAAGGGCCTAGTTATGAGTCTGGCAGTCACAAGACTGCCAGACTTGCAGTGGCGGTCTGACTGCCACAATATGACCCTGACAGTCCGACTGCCATGGTACCGCTGTCTCCGCTGGTACCGCCGTCTCCGCTGGGATCAGTGATCCGGACAGGCTTTTGGCGGATGCAGGTTGCAATTAGCCAGGGCAGCATTGCACGCAGTGCCTCCTGGTTGATTTCAACATGGTTCTCCACCAGCCTTTTCTTGGCGGTTTCACCACCATGAAAAGACTGGTGGAGAATTGGTGCAGAGGGCCAAAGGGGGGCCCATGCGCTGCCCGGTGCCTGTGGCATGGGCAGTGCAGGGGTCCCCCTGCCCAGTGCCCTCATAATGCACACTGTCTGCTGATTACTACCTGGTTCTCCACCAGCCTTTTCTTGGTGGTTTTACTGCACATTGTGAGGTTGCTGTTGTCCCCCGCTGGCAGCAGAATTGCCACCGGCTAGATTAAGCCAGCAACAATGCTGCCGCCAGTTTCCCTCTAGGCTGGTGGGTGGAACCCTCGGTTCCCACCCACCAGCCCAACAAGAAAGTCATAATAGGTCCAGTGGGGAGTTCACCACTACAGTGGCAGCCATCCTGTCAGAAGTTTGGCAGATGGGCGTTTCCATCTGCCAAACTCGTAACTAGGCCCTAACTCTGTCGGTCAGTGCCCCTTAAATTCACCATGGCCTTGCTGTGTGCCCCCAGCGGGGAACTGTGAGGATCACCCTGTTTACTTGCTGGAGAGGTCTGGAAAAATGATGAGGCCCTTGTCCCGTGGACAACTTATCAACTGGTGCCCCACTTGCCCGTGTGAGTAGTTATTCCCACTCTGGCATATTGGCGGTACAGGTCATGTCTGGGTTCCTTGCAGTTGTGCCTCCTAGAACTCAGGGTACTTCTAGTCCTGGGCCCACGAGCTGCTTTGAGGGGCCTCGCCCTTGGTGCCAGTCACCTTCTCCTGGGGACCCGGGCATACTGTTAGGTCTCCATGTTCTGTGTGGTGATCCTGTGAGGCCTGCTGATGGTAGGTTTTTGTACAGCATCCACTGGAGGGGACTTTTCAGGCTTTTTTTGGTGATACACCTACGCTCCATCTCTCTAGGCTATGGTGTTGCCGGTTTTCACAATGATGAAGGGTAAAGGAACCAAATCGGCCCAGATTAATAAGATACTCAACTACAGGCACCCTGTTCCCCTGGAGGGCCAGATTCGAGAAGAGACCCAGGCTGGGAGAGCAGAGAAACAGGTGGGTGCTACAGAGGTGGCTCTATCTCTGGTGGGCCTATCAGCAGCCACCCAAAATTCATGCATTGAGATGGTCCATAAGATTGATTCCATCACTGTAAATGTAAACCTGCTGCGGACTGACCTGCACAAGGTATCGGAGCATGTGACTACTATAAAACAGAATGTGAGCACCTCACAACAGGAGGTTAGCACTCTCTGAGACACTGTCATCTGCATACAGAAACAAATAGTCACCTGGATGATAAGTCCGCCTGGATGATCGGATGGAAGATTCTGAGGGGAGATCCCACAGAAACAATCTAAGATTTGTGGGGTTCCTGGAGCGAGCAAAGGGTCAGTCCACTGAACTCTTTTTGGAGGACTGGATTACTACAGTCTCCTACTTAAGAGACTCTCTAAACTCTTCACAATTGAAAGAGCACGCAGAGCCTTTGCCTGGCGGCTGAAACCTGGTGCTGTACCCACACTGATCATAGCCTGCTTGTTTAATTTCCACTACAGAGATGGTATCCTGTAAACTACTCGCATGCGAGTCCCTTGATCTTTGAGGGTTATCCTATCTCTATCTGCCCTGATTACATAGAGAAGGTATAGGATCAAAGGAAAACCTTTTTATCAGTGAAGAGACGGCTCCGAGATCTCAACTTAAAATATAGCCTTATGTTCTCAGCCAAATTGAGAGTCCAATACGAGGGGAAGGCATTGATCTTCTCTATCACAGAGGATGCTAGTCAATGGCCGGACTTGACGGTGTTCCGGTCTTCCCAAGATCTGTTCCAGATGGACTTGACCCGACCAGCAACGTAAAAGAGCCAAGAGGACAACAGGAGGTCAGAGAGGATCATGGTAAGCACCAATGGCACTTTTCAAGCCACTGGGTTGGTTCCCCACTGAGATGTGACCTCCCAGCAAGAGGACCAGGGCCTGACTGGAGATGGTTTGTCCCATGCCTGAGGCCCGGTTGGCAAGTAACCTACTGTGGACATGCGAGGTTCATGTGCCTGAACCTCTCACCAATATCATTTCCCTGCTTCTTGTTCTCAAGGTCCTACGAGGACCACTGCAGTCTTTGCTAGATGATGACATGAGACTATCCATATGATGTACTGTAAGTTACATGAACTTGAGATATATTTAAGCTAGGAAGATGCTTTCCGTTTTCTTTTCTTTTTATACTTATGTAACCAAGGTTGGCGGGAGTGCCTACACAAGGAGGAAGCTTGAGTGCTTCAGACTCGCACCTTCTCCTATGACCTAGCCTCTTGCGAAGCACAAGTTTTAGGGGGAGGGCGGTCGGTGGGGTGGGAGTATCATTTTACAGTGTTCTTCCCTTTTTGTTACTTCAAAAGTTATGATTTGGGGCAGCAATCGCTGACACCCAATTTGTCTGCACTTGGGAGGGGTGGGTTTGTGGTACTGCCCAAGGAGAGAGGGAAGTTGAAGGAGTGTTTTGAATCTCATGTTGAGGATTTGTTTGGGATGTTGGTTCTCCTCTTGTGTAATTGCGATCTGCAGGATGAGTTGAGCAGGTCTGATTCCTAGTGGTGTGACTGCAGACATGTAAGGAAGGCAGAGTGGTGTGTGCAGACGCTTGTTTGCTTATTTAAAGTTCTATAATGTGGGCGTAGCACTCCACCAGGAAACGCATGTGTGGGGGGGCTGCATTCCCAGCCTACGAAAGTGCTGGAGGGGGCAAATATATGCTACCTTATACTCCAGCTATGCACAAAGGGATGCTTATTCTAGTAGCCCCGGAGGTCCGTTTCAGGCATGAGAACCACGTTGTAGATCCAGAGGAATGGTATGTCATTCTGCAAGGGACCCTTGATGGTCAAGAGATTTCTCTTAATGTCTACGCCCCAACGTTGATTGCCCATATTTTTTTCCTGGGATCTTGGCAGCAGTGTCTCCCACCTTAGATGTGACCATAGTGCTCCCTGGGGTTTGCACTGTGTCTTAAATGGAACCCTGGATCAGGAGCCTCCCAGGGCCCATACTGAGCCCCGCCTTACTGCGGCGGTCCAAGAAGTGATGGACAGCTTGCACCTGTGTGATATCTGGCATGAGAGACACCGGCGCAACTACTGTTTTCTTTTCATACCCCAGCGACGGGTACATATAGATGACTGGACTATTGTTTTATCTCTGACGAGTTGTCACCTACAGTCACAGATGTAACTTATCTAACCCGGTACCTCTCAGACCACTCTCTGGTCTTGTTGTGTTTTGGAGGTGCACCTGGTCAGCTGGAAATCCCTTTGTGGTGCCTTCATGCGCAGGAATAAGCCTACTCCCAATTTGCGGCGATGGTCAATGATACTTTAAAACATTACTTCACTGAGAACTGGGGCTCGGCCTTCAAATGGGAGGCAATGAAGGTTGTTCTCTGAGGATGTGTATAAAAACATACTACGGGGTTTGACACCAGTTAGAGCGGGACGTCCATGTCCAGGAACAGAAAGTGGGAAAGCTGGCGGCTGCACTTCCGTCTTGTCCTCACAGGCTTCCAGATCGGTGTGCAGCTAGAACAGCCTTGCCGGATGAGTGGCGCTGGCTTGAAAAGCATTTGTATATGGCCTATAGGGAATGGTTACACATGTAGGGAAATAGGATGGGAGCTATACTGGCCTGGCTGGTCCGGTGGGAGTCCTCTGTGTCTCCTATCCTGATGTTGGGTACTGAAACAGGAGCTCTAGCTTGCATGAAAAGGGTAATGAAAAAGGTGTTTTACACCTATCTCAGTAATGTCTATATTGAATGGTTGCATACCTCTTCAGAAGATCTGCAGAGATTTTTAGCAGGCGTTCCGCTTCCGAGTCTTGAACCGGGAACTAGAGAGGCCTATGGCCTGATCTCTAGAGAGGTGATCCTAACTACAATTAGACGCCACAAAACCACAAAAACCCAGGGCAGTGATGGACTGCCTGCTGAATTTTATCACCATTATGTGGACATTGTGACTGAAAGGCTTCTGGTGTTCCCCGATGACGTCTTAGCACCAGCTTTGACAACCTCCATGCCAGAGGTGCTAGTGGTCATGATATTAAAACCAGGCAGGGACCCCCCTCGTTTCCTCAGCATATAGACCAATATCACTCCTAAATATAGATATGAAAATCCATAGCAGTGTGCTGACAGTGCACCTACTCCCCTGGTTGCCCACTCTAATACTCCCAGATCCATCTGGCTTCATATCAAAGAGCAACACCCTCCACAATTTGAGAGTCTTGGACCATGTTTATCATGCCCCTTGGCTCGTGAAGAACAATTTTGCCTTAGCGCTCCTTGATATAGAGAAGGCATTTGATTCCCTACATTGGAAATATTTGTGGCACGTGCCCCGGAAGATGGGTTTGGGCATGGGTTTATCCAGTGGGTTTGTCTACTCTACTGTGATGCATACACCAAGGTGCACTTGGCTGGGGTTGTCTTCGAGCCCTTCCAGCTGATCAGAGGTACTCAACAAGGATTCCCTTTCTCGCTGCTCCTGTTTGACATTGCCATAGAGCCGTTGGCAGAAACCCTGTGACAGACGATGGGCCCATGCTGCCTATCACTAGGAGAGACAAACCATGTTGTCTCCCTTTACGTTGATGATAACCTTGTGTATCTACAGCAACAACCTATTCAGCGCCTATCCTGCTGTATGTCATGCTCGCCTCTGGGGAGATTTTAGGTCTATGTGTCAACCTAGACATATCTAAATTAATCCCACTGGGGAGACTAGTGGGGATCCCGGTTGATGAGCTACCTAATGTGGGATTCACCTGGGTGACGTGGGATGTCTGCCATCTTGGTGCCTGACTCACATGGCCCTGAAGTATCTTTACTGCGTGCCTCGATTAGGTTCTGGAGGGAGCTGCCCTTGTCCCTTATGGTCAGGATTGCTATTGTAAAAATGGTAATATTGCCACATTGTCTCTTTGCCCTACAAAGTACTCTCTATGTGATCCTCAGGCATTATTTTTGCACCTTAGACAGTCTGATAGTGGACCTACGCTGTGGACCCTGATGCAGATGTATTGGGCTTGTCACCCTACAGAGAACATGGAGTCATGGCGGGCTTGAGGTTCCACATCTGGTACGCTAGTATATGGTGGCCCAATTGTAACATGTGACCCACTGGCTCGATGTAGATGGTAGTAGCATGAATCGGCTTCTGCAGGGCACTCATGGAGGGAGGCCCCTACTGGCCATCCTGATGTCTGGTTCGCAGGTTCCCTCAGCCTTTCCCTATGTCATCCGACTGGTGGCAGGGGGTTGGGAGAGAGTGGTACAGAGGGTAATTTGGCAGGCTCTGTATCCCTGGATGTGACTTTATGGGCGGAACACACATTGCCCACTCTATGTTGATGCAACGATGGAGAGACAGAGTCTGAGAAACTATGGGCGATATACATCTCAGACAGCATTTCATCACAAGAGAAGCGGCCACTGCCATTTTTTCCCTTACACGGATCAATACCTTCAGTATATGAAGATCTCTGGCAAGGCTCGTTAGGTGGGGCCATCCTTTACTGATGAGCCTTCCGGGTCCAGCACATTGATTACAATGCTCGACATGGCGCTAGGGCCGTAGGTTGATTTCTCACCTATACCGAGCCCTGCAGGATGATCTACCATGGGCAGTGCTTCTTATACAGAACATGTGGGAAACCTTACTAGGGGAACCCTTATTGCCTGAAGATTATGTGAAAATCCACAAGGGGGTATGGTCGGTCAGCTCTAATGCTCACTTTACTCCTGCAATATAATTTTTCACACCAGACCTAGCTCACTTCACAGACACCACATGCTGTCTATGACACTCAACTAGCCGGTTGTGCATGCTGTAGGTCCTCAACAGCAGATTTTCTACATATGGTGTGGGCATGCCTATCCTTGTCTTCCTATTGGCTAGACATTCTACACAATGTCAATAGGGCCTTAGGGTGGGACATGCTGATGGAGATCCGGCAGCTGTTGCTGGGACTGCTTCCCTCACCTGTGAAGAAAAATTAAGCAGGAAGTTTGTCCTCCTTGGGCTGGAGATGGGGATGAGGAGTAGAGCCATTATGTGGCTCAGTCTGACACCCTCACATATATGTTGGGCATGGTTGAAAGATGTGTCTGAATGGGCAATGGTGGAGGTGGTGCAGATGAGACACGTTTGTAGGGACAATAGGCTTGAAGATGACTTAAGACCTTGGTCGGCCATGCTGTCTGAGGTACGGGAGCCGCAGGACTTTACTGAATCTGGTGATGGGGATAGATGATACATTTCTCACACCCTGAGGACATTGAGTGGGCATGGTGGAGGCTCTGGATTCTAAATGAGCGCGCCACTACCGTTAATGGACCGTCTATCATGCTCCTTTATTGCGTCTACTGTGGAGGCCTAACACGAAAGCAGACGCCGGGGGTGGAGGAGTTTCAGCTGTCATATGTTGGCTTTGGGGAATGAAGAGACTGCAGACTGTTCATCTTTCTCTGCATTACTGTATTCTGGAAGAGGCCGTCCTGGATGATCTCCTGTGATACTAATATATGTCATATACTATTTGCACAAAGACCTTGTTTCCCCTTTTGTATTCACTCCAATTGGTAGGTCTACAACTACTGCATATGAGAGTGTTTTCCAGATGTTTATACATCAGCGAGCGGAAAATGTGGACCTCAAGATGGCATGATGCTCAATGTAGAATTTTACATGATGCACTCTATATATGCGACCCCCTATAAATCAATAACATTCCTTAAAAAATGTATATTGCAACATTACTTTGTTTTTACTATTGACTGACGTTTGGTTATATTTGAGGTTGCCCTATAATATGTTATTAAAAAAGAAATTGAACCCTCCAAGAGCCTCGTGCTCATGAGGAGAAGCAAATGAAGGTGACACTGTGCATATTTCAAATCCCTAAAGTGAATTTCAAACAAGCTAAAAATATTTTTACTACTGAGGCACTGCTCTCGCCCAAAGTCTGCCTTCCCATAAGCAAGTAATAAAATGAAAATATAAAACTGGAAAGCACAGTTAGACATATGCATAGTTCATCAGATAAGGTGTTCTTTTATGGGAAAGGATAAAAAACCCTTCACATGAGCATACCTGTCACATTAAGAGGAAAGGATATTACCTCACAATACTTTGTTAGCCAACGTGTGTTTCGTACCCTTGGATCTTTTTCAAGGCTAAAGAAATGCGGAAAAACACAAATCAGCTAGTCATGGCTCACACTTTTTTTATTTAACTCATGCAGATGAACATTAGTAACTGATGGTCATTCAGAAGTTCTAATGGCTAAACCAATATGAATTGCCAAACTAAATCGCTTTCACTCATCAGTATATGAGTAGAGACCGGGGGTAACATGGGGTGGGCTGGTTCAGCCTTGTTCGCAAAGAATAGTAACCCACTAAGTCCTTCAAGTCTCATCTACTTAATTGAATGGAGCCAGTCTGGCAAGGCTTTGAGCCATGACCTGACTAGCGGTCAGAAATTGTCTCTCTTTGGAAGTCTTCGGAATTGCACGACTGGCTTAGGGTGCAAGCCCCTAGTCAAAATGCAGCTCTTCTACCCTAGTGGAATGCTGGTCCTTTAAAGGGTTGTGTCTGTTCTGCTCAGGTTGACAACTTTGATTGCTATTTAATTATTGTCTTAGTCACTGGACCCAAATGTTTAGCATTAGACACTTTTTCTGCCCATATAAAGTGGTACAGACTATGACCTCTGACCCAGCTGTTGTTCAATTCACCTGATGAAATGTCATATATCTGTCAGCATCCCTGCCTTTAAAGATTGCTTATCCTTTGTGAATGTTACCATCTTGATTACTGACCCTTTTGTACCACTGCACTTGTTGTACTAATCACAACTACACTTTGGTGTATAGATAGAGAGCACATTACTCTGGCTAAGCAATTTACAACTGACCACTCAATCCAGAGAAAAAATGCCGCACCCACCCATACATGTAAAACAGTCACATGGCCGAGCAGAACTTGCTACTACACTAATCTACACAAAGCACTTCCAGCGAAACATTACAAACTCTCTAAAACCCTCATTTAGCCAAATACCTGCACACAATAAACACAAGGGATTGATGGACCTCCCCCATAACTGCGGCCAGAACATATGCTAAGATACAATAACAATTGTAGTTAGCGCCACACAAATGAGAATAACTTGATGTAACATAACACTAATTTTGGAGATCAAAACACATCTTAAAAACACAACCTACCTTTTAGGAGATTTTACCTTTAACTTGTCCATACTGCAATTTAACTCCCAGTATTCCATGGATTGCCTTGGGAGTCTGCTTAGAGGTATTTTAAATGGTCAGCGTTGTACGCTCATTACCCTGAAAGGCACAACAGTGTTTCCTAGAACTGAGTCTGTTCTGATCCAAACAGATACTAGAGCTCACATTGACACAGGAAGGTTTATACTCAGATCTCAGGCCCAGTAGTAATTTAAAAGAGACACTAGCTCCCGTCCCTCCCTCGCCTTCCTTTCCCAAACAATGAGGCTCCTTGTCTCCCCTAGGCCCTTCCCTTCCCCTTTAAAAAGTCCACCCCACCCCCAACACCTCCTGTTGTTTTTTGTCTAGCCCGCTAAACTTACCTTCTCTTTCTCCTCCACGGCAGGACCTGGTGGAGCTTCATGTTGACTCCCTGCGGTGGGTTCCCGGCAGTAGCATCTTCCTGGAGGTCGGCTGTGCTGACTTGGGAAACTCTTCCAGGTCGGCTGATTGAGTCGGCCAGCTCTCTGGTGGCTAGGGCTGCACTTCCGGGTATTCACCACTTGTTTGCTGGGCTGATTCTACAGTAGTGTCATCTTCCTGCAGCTACGGTAGGGCAGGCAATTCTGCCCGCGTTTTTTTCTTATTTTTGTGTAATTGGTTAGACATTTTTATTTGCTGCTTGTAAGGGGGTGGGGTTCTCCCCTATTTTAGTTGGCTGCTGTTGGGGCTTCTGTGGTGTGCATTTTTTCTTGGAGCATGCCCATGCACGGTCATTCCAAATGGCACCGGATTGTGTCTTCTTCTTCTTCTGAGGGGGAGGAGGTTGCGGTTCCCATTCAGACGCCTGGTGGACGCCAGGTTACGCTGGAGGTTCCAGCTCCTCTCATGTCCAGGGAGGAGGTTCAGGACATGATTGAGGTGGCTCTCTCTAAGGCCCTTCAGGCTGGGGCACCCCGTCCTGGACGTTCTTCTGCCTCCCGTCCCTCGGGGCGGCGGAGGGGTCCTCTTCCTCAGATGATGACACTCCTTTTATGTCTTCTGTTGGGAAGTATGCCTCCAGGGAGGAGATGCAGGATGTTCTGGCACATGTTCAGGACAATTTGGGATTTCCTGTTTTTCAGCCTTCTGGGGCTGATTCCCACTTGTTTCCACAGTATGTTACGCCTTCTCTGTTTGCCATGCCTTTCCAGGGCCCGGTTAAGGATTTGGTTTTCCGTGAGTGGAAGGATGTGGACAAGTCTCATGTTCCTCGTTTGCTGAAGAAGTTGTACTTGCTGGAGGGGGAGGAGGTGTTGTCTCCTTCGGTTAAGCTGGATTCCATTTTGGCTACTTTGATTGGCAAGACTGCAGTCAATCCGGAGGACTGTGTTCCTGCTGATGCCACTGACAGGAAGGTGGATTCGGGTCTGAAGAGGGCCTTTGTTGCGGAGAATTTGGCCCTCAGGGCGTGTATTTTCTCTGCGTATTCTGCCCAATCTTTGGTGTAGGACTTTGACAAACTTGCGGTTGCTGTGCAGGAGCTGCTGGCAGTGATGAAGCAACAGGCCAGGTTGCTGGCTGACATGTCTTCTGATGTGGTCCGCACTTCAGCTCTGGTTCTGGGGCATTGATTGTGACCCGTAGATCTCTCTGGTTGCGGATGTGGAAAGTGGATCCAGGGGAGAAGGCTGCTCTCCAGCAGCTTCCTTTTGAAGGTCACACTTTGTTTGGGATCAATTGCCTTCCATGATTTCCAAAGCTTTTAAGGAGAGGAAGCACGCCTTACCTTACAAAGGTGGTTCCTCATCTGGCAAAGGTTGGCGGAAGCATTCTCGCTCTTCTGCCAAATTTGATTCCAAGCCCTTTTCTTCCAGGAAATGTCATTTTCATCCCCGTTTTTCTCCTAAGAAATCTGGTCCTTCTGTTCGGGGTGGCCTCAAGCAGGGTTCTTACAATCACTGTGGGCCTGGAAATTGGCCGCTTGGGGGTCATTTGAGGCACTTTCTTCATGATTGGCGGGGGATGTTGCCGATCGCTGGACATTGTGGAAAATGGCTACGCCATAGACTTCGACCAGGTTCCTCTGGATACGGGGGTTCATCCAACGCCACTGCCTGTGGACAGTGCCAAGAGAGCGGCATTGCTGGATGGGGTTGCGAGGGACTTGCTGTTGAAAGGAGCTGTATCCTGGGTTCCGGTAGGGGAAAGGGGACAGGGTGCTTATTCCGTCTTGTTCCTGGACCCAAAGATGTCAGGGGTTTTTTGTCCTGTACTAAATCTCAAATGGGTGAATACCTGGATCAAGACTGTGCATTTCCGAATGCTGGCCATTCAGACAATTTTTCCACTGATCAGTCCGGGGAATTTCCTGGGGTATCTGGATCTGCAGGACTCTTACCTGTTCCAGTCGCTCTTTCCTCCCAGAGGTTCCTACGCTTTGCAGTAGGCGGGGACAATTTTCAATTCTGTGTTCTTGCATTTGGCCCCAAATCCTCTCCCTGGATTTTCACCAAAGTGCTGGCTCCTCTGGTGGCTCTTCTCCACTCCAAGGGGGTGTTTGTCCATTCATATTTGGATGATAGTCTGATTCAGGCTCCCAGCAGGGTTCTGTTGGAAATTCATGTGGCAAGGGTTTTGTTGGTCCTGCAAAGTCACGGGTTTTTGGTCAACTGGGGGAAGTCAGATTTGGTTCCTTCCCAGGATCTGGTTTTCATCGGGCACGCTTTCCGACTCTATGGGGATTGGTGACGGTGTTGGAGAAGCGGCTGTTGAGCCTCCAGTCACAGGTGTTGACGGTCTTGTCACAGAGAGCTGCCAGGGGCCTTCAATGGTTGCGTCTCTGCAGGGACATTTGGCATCGGTGATTTTTCTAGTGCCTTGGGCATGGTTTCATCTTCTTTGCCTGATGAACTGGTTTCTCTCCCATTGGTCTCCAGCTCTTTGGGCGGGGATTCCTGTGTCGCAGGGAGCTGGTTTGGTGGCTGGTGCCAGCTCATCTTCGGTTGGGGGTGCCTTTAGCTCCTTCGGGGCCTGTTGTAGTGACGACCGATGCCAGTCTCTCCGGATGGGGCACTTGGTGGGGGTCGGAGCAGGTCCAGGGGTTTTGGGCTCTTCAGAGTCGGTCTGATCCTCAAATTGGAGGGAGTTGAAGGCAGTTCTTCTGGCTCTGGTGCATTTTCAGGTTTCCATGAGGGTCAGGGATGTTCTTCTCCAGACGGACAACTTGGTCGCCAAGTCTTTCGTGAACAGGCAGGGTGGGACCAGGTCTTGGTCTCTGTTTCACATTTTTCGTTTGGGCTCAGGAGTGGGTTCTGTCTCTTTGGGCCACATACATTCAGGGGGTGGTCAATGTTCGAGCGGATCAGTTGAGCCAGGTCATTCCCTCCTACCAATTTTTTTTCTCCGATTGTCTCTTTTCCATCGTCTGGTTCGCATGGGAGGTCTTCCGGTGATGGATTTGTTTGCCGCCCCAGAAAATGCGAGGTGAGGCGCTTTTGCTCCTGGTCCATTGCCCTCAGGCTTGGGCGGTGGACGTGATGTTGTGTCCTTGGCCTCAGGGTTCCCACCCTTCCACTTGCTCCTGGCTTTTCTGGTGAGGGTGCGTCTACCGAGGGCGAGGGTACTCTTGATCGCGCTTTAATGGCCGGGGGTAAATTGGTTTCCGTTGCTTCGGTTGATGGCCTCTGGGCAGATGTGGGCTCTCCCTCTCTGTCCCTCTCCTCTGGCATTTCCTTGCCTCCCTCTGGGGTCATTGTGGTGGTTGCACTTGATGGCTTGGAGGTTGAACAGCAGGGGTTGATGGGGTTGGGGTTCCGGTCCCTTTGACTTCGACTTTGCTGGCTTCCCGGCGTCATTCCACATTACTATCCCATGATCGTCAGTGGAAAGTTCTTTCTGCCTGGTGTTTGCAAGATGGGGCTCACTTGGGTTTTCTGTGGCTTCTCTGCGGGTGCAGTGGGCGGCTATTCAGGCTTTCAGGGTCCATGGCGTGACCTTTCTGATGAGGGTCATTTGATGCCTAGATTTTTTCAAGGCCTGCTTAACTTGTTTCCTCGTCAGGTGCGTTCCTTTCCTGCCTGGGATCTTTCGTTGGTGTTGGAGGTCTTGACTGGTCCTCCTTTTGAGCCTTTGGAGTCCTGTGATTAGCATCATCTGATGTTGCAAACCTTTTTTCTGGTGGCCATCACTTCGGCCTGGCGATTGTGGGAGTTGGGGGCTATGGCCTGCACTTTTCCTTTTTGTAAGATTTTTCTGGATCGGATTGTTCTTGTGCCTGTTCCCTCTTTTGTTCCCAAGGTGAATTCCACTTTCCATGCTCAGCAGGAGGTTATTCTGCCTGCTTTTTGTCCCAACCCTTCCTCGGCTGAGGAGGTTCGGTTGCATTCTTTGGATGTGCGTGGGGCATTGGTGGAATACATGTGGGTGGTTGCTCCTTTCCGGAAAGGAAATTTGTTGTTTATTAACTTTGGTCTGGCTCGGAAGGGAGAGAAACCGTCCACTTTAAGTCCTTGGGTCCGTTCTATGGTTTTGCTGGCTTATTCTTTGAAAGGGGTTGTGCCTCCTCTGGGGATCCAGGGATGCTCTACCCGGGGTATGGCTGCTATGGTGACTGAGTTACAGGGCGCCTCTGTGGTGGAAATTTGCAGGGCAGCTACTTGGGCCTCTCCTTCCACTTTTGTTCATCATTACAGACTTGCGGACTTGAGGTGTTTGGAGTCGGTATTGGGTCACGGTGTGTTGTCCTCTATGATGCTAAAGGGGGGTTCTTTGCTGGTGTCCTGATGTGTTGTGATTAAATTTGTTGCAACTCTGTGTCTGTCTCCTGTGTTTCTCTTGCTACATCTCATTGGTTGGGAAAGGAAGGCGAGGGAGGGACGGGAGGTAATGCATCCATTACTTACCGGTAATGGCATTACTCCTAGTCCTACTCCCTCGCCTTCCTTTCTGTTCCCTCCCACCCTCCTGGTACGGGACGCCTGAGTTGCTGTTTTGTGCTTGTTTCTGTACAGGACGTGTTGGGGGTGGGGGGACTTTTTTAAATGGGAAGGGAGGGATCTAGGGGAGGCAAGGAGCCTTGGGAAAAGAAGGCGAGGGAGTAGGACTAGGAGTAATGCCATTACCAGTAAGTAATGGACGCATTCAGCAAGGTCCCCATCAAGCCCTATATTGATGTCCTTAATAGTGCCTATCATAGGGTCAAAAAGAAGTTCAGAATACGTGGTCATCCAATCCTTGGCCTCTCTGCAGAGTGCACAGTGACAACCATGGACAAAGACAGTAGTTTTGACTGGTTTTAGGTGAATGTCAGTAATTGTTACATATCTGGGGTGAATAACAGAAAGCTCAGAGTGGCACCGATAATAGTCTGGTGACACACTGGTAATCGTAGAAATGCTGTTTACTTTTTAAGCCATGTCAATAATTACATAGGCGGTGCCCCTTTTAGAGACTCCCTTTAGCCCACCTTTTTTTTAATCCCACCTAAAACCTTTCTTATAAGCTTCCTAGATCCGCAAGAAACTGAGATGAGGAACGCCACAGTGTAACCATATACTATAACACGTCAGTATCCCACTTGTTCTGGGTGAAATAGGCGCATACCATATTTTCAGGCTATCCATATATATTGACCAGTCACGAACCGCACATGAATCGGATACTGCAAGTCAAGCAAGAATAGCATATCTCCACAGAGGCACAAGACAATTTACACAGAATCCTAAGAGAGTTTCTATACATAGTCAATTATCATGATGACAAATTGGCTCGGATGTGAGACTCCTCGACCTGCGTTGGACACCGCTGATCACTAACGCAGAGAAATCAGGTCTTGTTGAAGCCATGACTTCTGACGGAATAAATCTCAGAATTATTCACACACACCTTACAAATACACAACTTCAAGCCTGCATGCAAATATCCCACTGGGGGCACCAGCCGACCGACGCTGCGCCCCGAGGAAGCATTCAAGAACCTACTCCCACCCGCCCAGCTTGTTTCTGGGGACAAAAGCCTCGTCTTTCATCTTCGCATCCGCGTCTCCGCAATCAATTGAACCCTGCAAAAATGTCGTCTTTTGTACTCCGGCGCCTCATCAATATTTATGCGCGCGCAGCGGCCTGTTGATTGTGGCGCGGCGGAGCGGAGGCGCGTGTTTGATCAGGACGGCGAGTGAAGTCGGTGACAGGGCGCTGGCGGCGGCAGGAAAATGGAGGAGAGAAGGCCAAGCACGGGGCCGGCGACTTCAAACCTCTGTGTCCCATCCCCAGGTGCGCTGACAGGTGGCGCCTCCTGACAGGTGGAACGTTCAAGGCGCTAGCACCGCTGGTCCTCTGGCCAGTGACCATAAATGTTCACATCTGGCCCTGAGTACCCCCATCTCCTCTCTTTCACTCCTTCTCATCTAGTTTACCGTTTTTTTTGCTTAGTATTTATTTCCGGTGGTCTCCTGCGATTCTGTGAGGTTCTTTCAATTTTATGGTACATTATGTGTATATTCATTTTTTACTGCATTTATTTGTTTATTTATTTATTTTATATACATTTTTTATTTTATTATTTAGTTCATCTCCAGGATCAGGCATGTTGCATTTAGATTACTTCTTTCTGTACCAACTTGCTTTCCGATGCCTGTCTGGCTCACTATCAGATATTACCAGAGGGTGTCTTCATTTTCTAGCCGCCAAACTGTTCCCTGCTACAGATCTTTTCTCTGCCTGTCAACCACTGCTATATTAAGGCTTTTTAGAGCCCTGGACTCCATTTTCTGGACTCCATCGCTACAGAATGTTGCACAAGAGGCCGAGGGTGAAGAGGAATGTAAAAGGAATTCACCTTTTAATATGACTTCGATTTATTTCTCAGAACTTGTTGACTGGGGTTTGCTGTGGGGGTTTCCTTTGTTCATGTTGTGAAGCGCCTGAAATCATCACTTTTTTTTCTAACAAAGGTCGATTTGCTGCAGTGTGACAGATGTGTATTATAGGAGTGCCTGAATAGGTGGCATTCTAGAACTCAGACAAGAAGAATTAATTCATTATGTGAGTGACTGGAGGTATTCTTAAAGCCAGACAGAAAAAAAGAAACCAGACATTAAAAACAGATTTCTATTAATTCTGTCTTCAAAGTCCTTAATGTTCAATTAATAATTAGTGTTGTCTTGGCAATAATAAGTGCATCCAAAACAGTTCTACATACAGCCCTTTGATTACAATTAAAGAATGAATGGGTTCTCTGATCTGTGTGTTTTCTTACTGTCCTCATTTGCTTTTTACTGCTGGCAGCAGGCACGTTTGCTTTTTCTCATACAGCCTCACTTAGGCCCGAGTACAGTAACAAGAAGGGAACAAGGAGCTCATCTCGATCCTCGGATCTCTGAACCCTCTGCCCTTGCTCTGTTTTACATACAACAAATCTTCAGTTTTCAAGAGCCCTTGCTGGCTGGGTAAGAGATAGGAGGATGCTGTCTAGACTGTGTCCCCAGGCACACTGCCTTCACTGAGGCCTCAGCCAGTGCTTTAAATGGGCTGAAAATACAAGGGCCTAAAGGAGACTGGCCTTAGGAGCACAGCCAAGGAATATTTGTAAGGAGCATGGCCTAAGGGTGTGTCCTAATACATGTGGCCTAGAATAACTTTTGGTCCTCCTGGTCCCAAGCATTCTGTCCCACATCCTCCTCTTCCTGGGGACTATCCTATTCCTTGCTCTTCTCCTCCTCTGATGCTCTTCTCCTCCTCTGATCCTCTCCATTCTTCTCTCCAGCATTTTCCTTGTCCGTCTTCTCCTGAACGCGACATGTCCTCCTGGTCTCCAAGATCCTTCATGTGATCCTATCATGACCCTCTTAGGGCCTAATCATAGTGGTTCTGGTGTTCCACCTTCTGATCTTCCTGCCCCCAAGTCTTTCACTTTCCCTTGGTCCTGCTGGTCTGCCTGGTCTTGATACTCCAGAACATCCTGGCCATGGTTACCTGGTCCTTATGATGGTCTATTAGTGGTTATCTATGTCATTTCCTTCCTGGTCCAGGTCTTCCTGGTGCTTATTCTCTTAGTAGTCTTGCTCCTGCAGATAGTCCTGGTCCTCCTGCTGGGTATTCTGGTCCTTCTCTTCTTTCACATGATGTCACGACTGCCCCTGGCCTTCCTGGTCCTCATATTCCTCTTTCTTTTTCACCTGGTTCTCCGCTTTAACCCGTTAGTCTTTCTCCTCCCTCTTATTGCTTTCTAATGCTCTTGGCCGTCTAGAGCTAGATTCTCCCACTGGCCTTCCTCTTACTGGTTTACCTTCTCCTTTTTCACCTCAGTACCCTCCATTTTCTTGTCATTCTGGCCTTGATGATGTGAGTGCTGCCATTGATCCTGGTCTTTCTGGCCTTAATGCTTCACTTCCTTTTGGTGGTCTTGGCCCTGGTGGTCCTCCTGGTTGGTCTATTCATGGTACTCCTTTTTTTTGGACCCGTTCCTCCTGGTACTGTGGTTCTCTCTGGTCGTCTGGTCTTTCTGGTGGTTCCAAATCCTCCTAATGATACTCTATGTCTACCTTGTGGTCTTTTTGATCCTCCTCTGCTTCCTGGTTCTCCTTCTCCAGGCCTTTTACATCCAAATGGTCCTGGTCCTCCTGGTCCTGGTCCTCTTTTGCTCTGTGTCCATGAATGTGTTGGTCCTGGTGTTTCTAGTTGCCGGAATGAGGTTGGAGGCCCTGTTAATTTCTGTGTGTTGTGCATACACTGGAGGCGATACGCTGCTCATGCTGGGTGCATTTTGTGAATGAAAGGATGGTGGTCATCATGTAATGCTTGCATCTGGACTGAAGATGCACAAAAGTAGAGGACATTCTGCCTGGTAGCATGCTGGCAGTGAACTATGTTTCCAAACAGACCACACATGCTTGCGTGTTTCCAGGGAGATGGTGGTCAGCTTGTATTGTCAGGGATAACTTTCATCGGGAGTTATGGTGTCATTTGCTAGGCTATGATGCTGCTGCAGACAAGACCTCGCTACATGGATTCCAGATTTTCTTTACAGAGACCTATTGCTTCTTAAAGGACAGTTTAATGCACCAATGAATCGCAGAGAGGTATCCTGAAATCGAGTTGTTGATGCAAACAAACTTTAAATTATTCTTTCAAACCTTTGAAGTCTGAGGCTATACATTACTTTGATATTGCAGAGAAATATTATAAAGTCATGTTGCTGCTAAAACAAACTTTTCATCACATTTATCTGAACTGTAAATTTCACGAAGGTACTCTATGGAGGAATAAGATTGAAAGTATTGGTTTTCTTTCCAGTTTTAGAAAGATAACCAATACTTTAAAAACAGGTCAGATAAAATGATTATTCCATTCATGGCATTTATAATGTGTAAAGGGCTATAATTAGAACCATTATAGATGTACTTATTATTAACTGAGCACTGATCCTTAACTGCATAGTCAGGACTTTGAAGGCAGAAATATTAGATATCTGTTTCTAAAGTCTGGTTTCTTCTTTTTGTTTGGCTTTAAGAACAATTTTAGACACTCACATAATAAACTGATTCTTTCTTCTTCTTGTCTCAGTCTTAAAATACACCTATTGAGACACCCACATAGTAAATATCTGTCACACTGCAGCAAATTGATTTTTATTATATGAAAGAGTTGATTCCAGGAGTCTCACAACACGAACAAAGAAAAACGCCATAGGAAACTTCAGTGAACTAGTTCTGAAAAACAGAACAAGATCTTAATGAAAGAGACATACTTTTAACATCCCACTTCACCCCCCAGCCTTTTGTGCAAAAATCTATAGTGAAGGGGCCCAAAAATGTCACCTAGTGTCCTAAAATGCTTTAATCTAGCACTGATTGACAGGCAGAGAAAGGATCTCTAGCAGTGAACATTTTTGTGGCTAGAAAATGAAGACAGCCTCTGTAACTTAGCTGCCACTGGCGAGTGTGTAGTGCCCACGCTGGAGGTGGTTATCCAGAGCAAGCTGAGGAATAGTAGAGAACATGTACCTTTGAAATATTTATTCTTTGTATGTTTACTTTGAATGAATTGCCCATTGTATATCAAAGTACAGAGGGTTGTTTGCACAGAGGCAGAGTTCAGGTATAGCAATTTAAAATTGCAGCTACATTTAATTCTGTGAACAACCAGGGACTTGGGATATCCCCTTGCCTTATAGGGGTTCACTGTATTACCCAGACCTCACTGAACAGCTGAGTGACAAGGCAGGAGTAGCGGCGTCCTGTAATTCTGTTTTCTCTCTTATCCGATTCCTCTTTCCCTGCTGCAACCACTGCACTTATACATCAGTATATCCGGTCACTGGTGGTGGTGGTAAGACATGGAAAAGGAGCTGCTCCTGTTGGATCCTGTGTACAAGGCTGGTGAGACATGAGACAAGTCCACCTGGTGGTGATGGCTTCCCAACTTCTAGATCCTCCTTGTCACACTGGCTCTCCTTTTCATCCTAGTAGTCGCATTCCACTTTTCCCTCCTCCATCCAGCATTCTTACCTCTCCTCCTTTTTGAAGTTCTGGCACCTCACCAGGTCCTGGTCCTTCATCTTCTGATCTTTCTGGCCCTCTTGGTCCAAGTCACCCTTGTGCTCGTTGATTATATGTCAAAACATAGAGATACAAATATTGTGGCACCACAAATTTGAACCCTAAATATCAAGGACCAAATATTGTGACTGCGAGTAAGTCTATATTTAAAATTCTTAACTCTACATCTGCGTATCTTGATGATATATGTATAGATCACCAAGGGACGTGTATGTAAAGTCAAGTAAAGCACACCTATCCTTGCCGATATGTACTTACCTTCAACACATTTTTGTTGTCACTATTTAAGCCTCGATGTTTTAACCCTACAATATTTTTTCTTCGATATTCTGGTGGAAAAACATCCTCATTCTGTGGTACTTCTCCTCGACCTGGTCTGTCTCTTCATCCTGCTGGTTCTCCTCATCCTGCTCATGGTCCTCCACTTCTGCACCTCAGTCTACACGTCCTTATTCCCCTACTCCTGCCCCCTACCGATCCCCCTGACCAGCCAAGGACAGCCAGGTACGACGCCCAAGCAGGGTCGGACAGGTATACGTCAAGGCCCATCTTGCAGCCCTGATCATTCTGGAGCCGTGCAGAAGAGCTGGAGAGGCCAGTGCTTGTTTACAAGCTGACGGGTAGGTAGGAGCAGCAACACAGAAGATGTACTTGTGGAGAAGTGTGGCTCAATGGTTAGAGTGGCAGACCCTGATGCAGAGGTGTGGCCTGGGGCCAGGGTTCAATTCCCGCCTCGGCGGGTCTTGGGCTCAATTTCCTCAGACCTGATAACTCTTGCACGGGTGCCAATCTAATCATGGGGTGTAACTCTGGGCAATAGGTTGCTTAATCTCCACAACAGCCCCAACAGTGCTAGGGATGCCTGGCTTCACCTTGGGGGTGCCCAGGAGAGGGCACTTCACAGGGAAAGCCAGGAAGGGTTCCACAGCGGTATGTGTAAAAGCGCCAAGATGTCCTCAGGGTAAAAGAGTGCTATACAAGTACGAAGTTTATAGTTTTTTACTGTTAAACATACGTTTAAAACATGTTTTCATTTTTAGAGATGCTAATGAGGAATGTAAACTTGGGTAGTGATGAAACTGAGAATCAAAAGGACAGCAGCCCTGAACCAGGTGGAGAGCAACACAAAGCTGAACAGGTCAAACTGTGTTAATGGTCATTCAGTTCTGCTTCCAAACCTGTCACTTGGGGTTTGTTTTTCTTTAATCAAACTTTTGATTATTAGGGGAAGCAGTTGGTAAGGAACTCATCTCCATGCCTGGTGTTAGTCTATTACAAGTGCTCTGAACTGTAGGACCTGGCTCACTTACAATTTCATTCTAGCCACACATCTAGTGTGCCTTAATGACATGTATTCAGCGTAGTGATGTACATTTTCCCCTCTCACTTGTTCCATGCTTCTCACTTCTCATTTTGGGTCTTTCTTCCTCCCTTACTCTGTCAGTCTCTATCAAACTTATACCTTCCCTCCCACGTATCTCCTCTGTCTCACTCTGTTCCTTTCTATTGCTTCCATACTTCCTTCACTTCTTCTCCCTGTGCTCCCTGTTACCACCATCTTGTCTACCTCTCTGGCGTCACTTTATTACTCCCATATGGCCTTTCTTCCCTTCCAGGAGTGGCTTGGAAAAGGGGCATGGCTGCAGATGGTGGGGGCAAAGGGGTGGAGGGTAATTGAGGGAAAAGAGAAAAAATATGTTTTTAAAAACACTTACCTGATTCCCCACCGTACCCCTCTTCAGCCTCCACTGCAGGGAAAGGCTCCCAGCCTGCCCTGCGGCCAATCTGAACGCTGCTCTCATGCTGCTGGCAGCATGAAAGCAGTGTTTGGATTGGCCGGAGCACCCTGGCTTGGCCTTCCGAGGCAGACTGGGAGCCTCTGCCTGCTCTATCCAACTCGGCAACACAGTGCCAGGTTAGAGAAAGCCCAGTGTGCATGTGTGTTAGGCCAGGCCGAGACGGCTGGCCAAACACACATGCGCACTGAAAGGAGGGGGGGCACTCCCCCTCTCTCCCTCCTTACACCCCATAGCCCCACCCCTAAATATAATTTATTATTGTTTTATTGTTAAAGGTTTACAGCTGCTGCTGCTGGCGGTGGGGGGCGAAGCTCCTCCGCCGTTGCAGAGGAGCCGCGCCTGCTCCCTGCAGCCCTCAGTTACATCCCTGCGCACCCTCTGTCTTGGCTACCCCTTTGCCCTGATATCTCTGCATGCCCCTCTATTATGTCAAATTTCCTTTCCTATACCCTAACTGTTTCTATTATCCAATTCCCTGCATCTCCCTGTTACTTCACATATCCTAGCCTGGACCACTGGAGTTATGCAAGTCTGTGTCTGGGACATTTTCCTGCAATAATATAGTTTTGCAGCGCATGCCACATCTTCTGCATAAACTGAATATTAAAAAAAAAAAACTGTAAGGATCAAAAGTTTCTAGAAACACCGCCACACGTGGTAGATTGCATTTCAGTTGCTCATTGTTGTATTTAGATGGCACACTGATGTTAATTAAATGAAACCTTTGCCCACTGATAACATGTATAAAAAAAAAACTAGTGATGTAATTCTCCTGCCTTGACACAATTTGATCAACCTTACCGCATAACATGTTCCTCCCGTGACCCATAGGTCCAGGAGCCTGGTCCTAGCTGATTCTCCTGTGCCCCTGTGTTACCTCATTTGTACTATCCCAGCCTTTTGCGACCATCCAATACACACATCTCCTCCCTGTGTGCCCATCCATTACCTGACACCTCCTCTACCTGTGCACTCTCTGTACTAAACTGCTTGAATCTTACAGCTGACCTGATGAAGAGTGGGCCAAACCAACACCATAAAGGAGAACTAACAATACGAAAAATATATTGATTTCCACTTCTTAATTTGTAGAAGAATAAGGCCCACATTATGATCCTGGAGGTCTACTGACCCCCAGGGCAACAGTGGCAGTTTCACCGCAGATGGTCTGGTGGTGAAGACCGCTACATTATGAGTGTGGCGGGTTGGCCTCTGCCAACCCGCCACATCCCCGCCCAGACCAGGTTGGACCGGCCGGGTCGGAGATGAGCATATCTGACCTTGTGGTCCAATGAAGACCTCCTGTGGTATTGTGAGCCGGCTTTTCACCAGGGTTTGAAAGGCTAACGGTGACAGGGAATTTCTTCCCTGTCACCTGCAGATGACTCCCCCACCCACGGCAAGCACAATACCCCCCACCCCGCTTCATACCAGATCCCCCATGCAACCCTTCTGGTACGGCCCCCCCTGCGTTCTGGTACAGCGCCCCTCTCCCCGCATACATGCACATGCACACGCACACAGACACCCACATGGACCCCGCATACACTCATTCACCAACACTGACATACATGCATTCACTCACATGCATTCACTTCAACATTCATACACACATTCACTTCAACATTCATACACGGACGCTGGACTTACCTTATCCAGCGAGGCGGTCATCCGGCACGGAATGGGTGCTTCTACCGCCAGTAGCGCACCGCCATCAGGACACCGCCAGGCCGTATTACAGGTCGTAATACGGCTGGTGAAGTCCTTCTGGCAGGGCAGGGCCAGTGGTGGAACTGCCCATGCACCTCCACCCGCCAGCACGACTACTGCAGGATTTCCGCCCAAAATGTGGTGGAAATCCTGCAGTACTAGTAACATGGTGGACAGAAGACCAGCAGCACTGGCCTTTGAAAAGGACCGCCAAAGTCATAATGAGGGCCTAGGTGCCTGGGCTACGCTTTTATCAAACGTCAGCGTGCCGAATACCAAGGTAGTTTGGTCGAGATTCCATCCCTTAATTTGAGCCGATGGTTGCCGGTGGGGGCACCTGCAGTGTCGGCTCTTCCGCTATGGCACTTCTTTTTCCAGGTCAGGGGAAAAGCACACAGATCTGGAATATGGAGTATGAGAAAGACAGCAAAACCGTCACAAAAGGGGAAAGCGGGGACTTGCAAGAGTGAGATAAGGGGACAGAGAGTGTCTGGTTGTGGATTAAAAAGGCAAGAGCTGGATCTAAGGATACTAGCTTTGGTGTGAGGTGCACCAACATTTAATTGCATCAGTGTTGGGCTTCTGAGCAGTGATCCAGACAAAGGCAACTCTTTCTTTTACAAATTAAGCACTGCCAGATTTTACCACCAGGCATTCCCTGTCCCTTTATCTTTCCTTTAGCCATGTTTTTTCATCTTTCTCTTCTTTCTTTCCCCCTTGTGTGTTTTTCCCTCTCTTGCTCTAAGTAAAAATCTTATGAGGAAAAATAAGTGCCATTCACCAAAGATCAGTGCCAGTAGGCCCCATTTACAACCACCAGCTCAAATTAAGCACTTCATTTTTCTTATGCAAGTATGAGGCAATCCTGTACCAATCTGTAACAAAGAACAACTGATGTGATTATACAAGAATATACTTAATTAGTATTTGATTTTAAAAATAAACTGCTTTCACTCGCCTTATGTGAACTGTTGCCGCAACTATCTCTACCGTCATGCCGCATGTCAATCTGCAAACCACTTTCTCTGCTTCAGTTGTTACTACTGATGGAGAAGCCTTCTTTAGCCGAGACCACAGCATTCATATTTATCAGTGCACAGATGAGTCCAGAAAAATGGTCTCCTGCATAAAGCCTTCAAGATGGCAAAGTCACTCCCAGGATCACAGGAGCAGCGCACCCTAAAAACATCAGTTGAGGCTCACCTTTCCTTGTTTTCTGTCAATATATAATATATTATTTACTATTAGTGTAATTTTGAATTGAGCACAACTAGCAGAGATATGACCTCACCGGCAGAAGAGGTAAGTAAAAAGTGTGTGTATTTGCAAGCATGTGTGTGTGTGTGTGAGTAAAGGTCAAATTGTGTGTGATGTCACTGCCACTTCCCATAGCATTTTGTCAAATTGACATTCATGGCCACCACTGCTTTTTTAGGTAATTCCTACAGACAGTTGTGGACAGTACCAATACTTACAGTGGGCTTTGGGCCTGCCCCTTGCTTACCATCAGTTGCCTTCCTTGTCAATCACATTTGCTTGCTTCTTAATCAGTGGATTCCCTTCCTCTTTTTACTTTTGTCCCTCCTCTGGTGCTTAGCTTCTTTACCACGCTTACGATTGGAGGACTTCCACTGCTCACATTCAGACAACTAATGTTTTCATTTTCTTTCAGCACTCCATGGGAAACACGTGTTTTCTTTCTCTTTTCCTCATTTACTGTTTCCAATTCGAATATCCAGTCCCTCGTGCATTTCCTGGTTCTCCCCTTGGATGTCAATTGTTTCCCCACCTCTTCTTGGCTTATTTTGCATTTTGTTTGATACCACCATCTCAAACTCCTCTGTTGCGTCCTACACCTCCACTCCTCATTGCCCCACTGCACTGAATCACCTCTCATCTTCTCCCTGCTGATCCTCTCCTGTCACAATCTTTTTTATTTGAAATGCTTTTTTACAACATTTTTGGAGAGACTGGCAGCTGTAATATTCTTCATTATAGACATTTGTGCATGTTTCAATTATTTGGTTTTATTTACCGCTCCAAGATTTCCATCTGCTATCTTGGAACGGTGAATGCGTGGTGATGCATCATCATTCTGGGATAGCATAGGAACCCATATGAGCACACGCTTGATGATGCATACATACATGTCAAAGCCATTTATTTTGGCATTGCATAAGCAACATCAGCAAAAAACATTGGCAACATGAATTGGTCTAAATGGAAAGCCAAAAGGCGCAACTTGTTGGCTTTGCCAATTGCTTTGTTCCTTTAATATCTAATCTTAAGTGCATACCAGCTAATAACACAACCCCACACTTCCACTCCACCACAATGCCCACCCCTTATCTGGCCTGTCTGTCTAGGAACCAAAGGCAATCCTCCTGCAACCCCTAAACTGGGCTCTACTGCACACTCAGAAAAGGGCTCCCCTCAGCTCAAGTTTCTAATAGCCTAAAATGTCTTTATTCTGCACCATAATTATCATGATCTTATCCCATGGTTACCTAACTTCTACCTTTCTAATCATAGTACTGCCACTAAAAAGGTAAGCCGCGTAATTGGCCTCTGATTTTTCAGGTGCCAATGGAACCCCTAGATCCATCATCAGGTTCTGGAATAACCTCAAAGTGTTACCACACACCCCTGCCCTCTGCGCAAGGAAGGACTCTTCTAAGTAACATGCCATCCACTCCAAATCTGCCTCTCTCTTAAACATTCACTGCAACACACTCAAACAACTCACATGAGACTGGCCACTTCATTAGCATAGCTTTACCCACAAAAATGTTTACCTTCAAACCTCAATCCAAGCAGTTAGGAAATATCCTACGGATGCACTGGAAGAGTCTGAAAACTACCTTGGGATCGTTCTCTGGCCACCTGCGCCCCGTAGCAAAGCCACGGACCTTCTAAACCCTGAGATCCACACTGACCTAATGAACTGCCCTCTGCTGCAAAAATGTAATTGTTCAATAATTTACCATTGGCCAAGACACATTATCTGACCCACAGCTTTTTTGGGCACAACCCTCAAAAGATGACACGGCAAGACTATCAAACAGCAATCCTCAGATGACCCAACAATCCAACCTTTGGTCACCACCTCCCTTCTGCCAACCACTTTTGGCACAAACCAAAACAACAAAAACCTCCATTCAGAATACCTCCTGCTTCATAGTCTGGATAAATACTAATTGAGGGCACTAAAGTCTGGAGAAAGAGAAGTAATCAGTTAATTAAAAAACGTATAAAAAATAATAAATTCAGGGACCCAGAGTTTTCCTTAGGAGCCCACCACCGTTGCTGCAGAATGCTGAGGTTACCTAGTCGTTTTTTCATTTCAAACCTCTTTCAATCACTGCTACACACTTCTTGTCTCGTTATCTCACTCTTGTAGGTTCTTTTGCATCCATTCTTTCAAATTGTGCAGTTGTTTCCCAGTCTTTCTCGTCCTCCTTTGTTTTCACTTTTCTGCGTTTTCTTCTGTTGTTCTGGATCAAAGTCTGTTGGTGAAAGATAAGGCCTGGTCTTCAAACATTAGTGCTACACTATAACCAACAACAAACACAAATTAAGCACTGTCAAGAACCTTTTCCCATAATGATATTGATTTATTTAAAGCTTCAATCCATATCCACCTAAAAGGCAGTAACTAGCAGGACTCATAACTGAAAGCAGTAGTTTTTCTGAAGAAGCAATTGCCTACAACTTAAAAAGGTGGTGGAAATGCTGCTTCCAACCTCACAGTGCTTAAAATGCAACAATAGAAGTGCTGGGATATTCCCAGACCACTTGTTTCCTACCTATGAATTCCATTACTCTCCTACTAAAACTATTGTAACCCTACCGGAAAGTGATGTATTCTCCCATTAAAAGTATTGCACCAGTGCTGAGAAGTGCTGGTACTCTCCCATTAAAAGTATTGCACCAGTGCTGAGAAGTGCTGGTACTCTCCCGTTTAAAGAACTGCACCACTGCTGAGACATTCTGATATTTTCTCACTAAAACTAATGCAAATGCAACAGTGCTGATAAGTGCTAATACTCTCCATTAAAAGTATCCCACCAGTCCTGACAAGTGCTGGTACTCCCTAGTAAAAGTATGGTAGCCGTGCTTCAAAGTGTTGATACTCTCTCATTTAAAGTCCTGCATCAGTGTTGAGAAACTTTGAATACTTTCCCTCTCAAATAATGCAACAGCACTGAGAAGTTCTAATACCCTCCCATTAAAAGCCTTCCACCAGTCCCAAGAAGTGCTGGTACCAGTAATAGTATGGTAGCTGTGCTGAGAAGAACTGGTACTCCACTTATAAAGTATTGCAACAGTGCTCCAAAGTGCTGGTACTTTCCCACTAAAAGTAATGCACCAAAGCCAAGTGATGGTTCTCTTCCATTTGCAAGTGCTGGCATTCTCTCATTAAAAGTACTGCATCAGTGCTGAGAAACTTTGAATACTTTCTCTCTCAAATTAATCCAACAGTGCTGAGAAGCGCTAACACTCTCCCACTAAAAGCATTCCACCAATCCCAAGAAGTGCTGGTACTCTCCCAGTAAAAGCATGGTAGCCGTGCTGAGAAGAGCCGGTTCTCCAATTAAAGTATTGCACCGTTGCTTCAAAGTGCTGGCACTCTCCCACTAAAAGTAATGTATCCAAGCCAAGTGCTGCTTCTCTCCCATTGAATGTATAGTAGCCTTGAGGAAAGCTGGTACGCTCCCAATTAAAATGTCCCATCATTGATGAGAAGCGCTGATATTCATCTTTCAAACTGAGGAAGTGCGTGTACTCCGTGCCGGAGGGCGCAGGCCCATTTAAGGCGCTGCCCTCAGGCCCCCTTGTCTTTGACAGTTTTATTTACTAGCCGTGTTCCGGGTCCGCTGGAGTTATGTCACCGAAAGCAATGAGCCGAAGCCTGCAAGGAATCTCATTAGAGCCTCGCGCGCCGCCCTCCAGCTCGCCAGGGCCCGTGCGCGCGAGGCCGCGGCTACTAAGAGACTCTGGGCCCCTCGGGCCCGCACCGCTTGACGTGACGCGGTTATTAGTGCCCTTAGTTACTGTGACAAAAAGCACATCAGGCGCAGAAGGAGTCGACGTGTTCTGCTTACATTTCTCTGGACTGCAAAGTTGAAGGACTTTGTAATTAAAGATATCACAGAATAATGTAAGCACGCAATTGCAGGGGCGTCGGAGAAACCCCCACTTTTGCAGCTACGGCGGAGGGAGGGAGGTTCTTAATGGGCCTCTCCTGTGTGCAGCTCAGCACAGGAAAGTTCATAATCAACCTAAAAGGGAGAGTGAATGGAAGGATAGCTGGGGGAATGAGTGAAAGGGTGGATGGATGGATAGATAGATAAGTGAATGGTTGGATGAATGGACGAGTGAGAGTGTGGACGGATGAGCAAAAGGATAGATGGGTGATTTAAAGGGTGAATGGATGGATGGATGAGTGGATGATGGGTCAAATGTTGGATAGATGAGTGAAAGGATGGATAGATAATTAAAAGGGTGGATGGATGGATGGATGGAGTGAATGGGTTGATGGATGAGGAAAAAATTGGAGGGATGGATGGTTGAAAGTATGCATGAATGGATGAATGAATGTGGGTTGGATACGTGAAAGGATGGATGACTGAGTGGATGGATGTATGGATGATGGATGGATGGATGGGTTAGATGTATAGGCTTGAAGATAGATGGATAGGTTTGGATATGGATGGGGAGACAGATGAATGGACGGACGGATGTATCGGTGACAGACTGAATGATCGATGAAAAATTAAATGAAGGATAGAATGTAAAGGTGAAATGGTGAATATCAGCAGGTGGATGGAAGGATGAAAAGATTAATGGATAGATGCTTGGATGGAAGAGACAAACAAGCTTTTCTGGGGAGGGTCATGAAGACTTGCTTCGCTTGCTTGGTGCCATAAGACCTTTAGTTCAAAGTGGTGAGTATTTTGATTTTCTGGATACTCCCTTGGACTCTGGTTGTTGACTTCAAGCCCCAAAAGTACAGACAGACATTACCTCGTGGGTTCTATGTTTGCCACCAGGGCATTGTCAAACTCTCGCTTTGGCAGTTAGAGCGGTGGTGGCGTTCTTGATGAGCCTCTTCTGTCTGCAGCTGGCAGAAAAAGGCTCATAATTAAAGTGAAATGTTGGAAGGTGGAGTGGATGGATGGGAGGATGGATGGATGAATGGCTAGATGAGTGAAATGGTGAATTGATGGAAGGATGTGTGAAAGGGCAGATGGATGGATGATGAATGAAAGGATGAGGGATGAATGAGTGAGTGGATGATGGACGAGCGAAAGGATGGATGGATACAGTGAAGTGCTGAATGAATGGATGGAGTTAAAAGATGGATGGATGGCTGGGTGGGTGGATGGACCGATGGATGGATGGATGGACGGATGTATGGATGGATGGGAGTGTGGATGGATGGCCAGAGGAAACGTTGGAGGACTGGATGAGTGAAAGGGCTCATGGATGGACCAATGAGTGAAAAGATGGATTGATGGATGAGTGAGTGACTGAAAGGATGGCTGGATGAGTGAAAGGGTAAATGGGTGGATGGATAAGTGAAAAGATGGATGGCTGAGTGAATGGATGGATAAGTGAAAGGGAGGATGGAATGAAGGATGGGTGGATGGATGAAGTAAAAGTGTGGATGGATCAGTGAAAAATCGGATGGATAGATGGATGATTTAAAGGGTTGATGCATGAACGAATAGATGAGTGAAAGGGGAAGATAAGTGAAAGGATGGATGACTGAGTGAAAGAATGGATGGATGATGGATGGACAGGTTCAATGGATAGGTTTAAAGATGGATGGACAGGTTTGGATATGGATGGGCAGACAAATGGACAGACAGGTAATAGACTAAATGATGGATACAAGATTGAAAGGATGACAGAATGTAAAGGAGAAATGGTCAATATCAGCGGGTGGATGGAATGATGAAAGGATGAATGTATAGATGCTTAGATGGAAGAGACAAGCGAGCTCTTTTGGTGAGGATCGTGATGATGTACTTTGCTTGCTTGGTGCCATAAGAGCTTTGGTTCTAAGTGGGGAGTATTTTCATTTTTGGCTACTCCCTTGTTCGAGCACAAGGGTAAACTGTCAGGCTTGTTCAGTCTTATAATGTTACGCCTGTTGTTGCCTCTCGGAGCATAAAAGGTCTCCAGCTTTACTTTTGTAGTACTTACAATTGCTCCTCTTTTTACCCAACACAGACTTTCATTAAATTAAATTAATTTAAATTTTATTTTCCAGTTTTCTCCCGGAAGGTTAGTTATCCGCATTTGCCTTCACCGTACTTTCTACAAGCACATATTTTCTAAAGTTAATCCTGTGCCTCCCCTTTGCCTCATATGATCCCTGGCTCTATAGGAGTAACTCTTCCACTAACAAGCATTGCCAAAGCCAATATATATGTCTTTAATGTACTAACAAACGTAAATGGAGGCATTTACAGATTTTGGTTGCATGCAATGTGTGCACAAGTGTTGTTAATAACATTAAAACCTGTCCTACTGGATTAGCTAATGCTTGGAAAGGTAGAAAAAATATTGTTTTCTGTCTAGACTGCATATAGGAGAATAAGAACTGAATGTGACAAACAACACAATTGAGTTTATTTTTCAGATTTAGAATAATCTCTTGTACATTCTATTGGAAGCACTTCCTGGAAGGCAGAATGAGGCATCTCTAGCTCATAGCATAAGGTGAGGGCAATACTCCTCTGGATGGAGGCAGGCCAAGGCTCACTCTATGCATGTTTTGAAGAATTGCTAAAAGTATATCACCCAGGTAGTTGCGCTGTCAAGCCAGACCGTAAAAAGGAAGTTTACCTTAGCTAGAGAGGTCATTGTTACAAAAAATATTTACAATAGTCAGGCATTAATATTTGTATAAACTATTTTGTTATTCACACACAAAATACTTAAGGGTAACTTAGAATTTGTGGGAAGTTGTAAAAAACAGTTAAAATATGTGGAAAGTGTTTTCAGTGTATTTATTGTAATTTTGCTGTAAGAGAAAAGAACTGTATTCCATTACTATTAGTAACTTTTACAGCTCAGGGAAGGGTAGAATTAACAGAGAGTAAGGGCTTTTGGGGGTTCAGGAATGGGTAGGGTTAAAGGGCAGAAAGGTTCGGGGAAGGATTGAGTTAAGGGGTAGGAACACATCTTCAGGGCTCAGGTAATGGTAACATTAAGAGACAAATGAATTGCTGCCATAGTAGTTCCGTACTCAGAAGATCTTTCAGTGTAAAATAACTGCCTATTCCATTTAATTATATCATCTACACATCATATTTTCAATCTATATCATGGTGTTGCATTTTACCTTGAATCCGCATGACGTGACTCTCAACCTCTCACGGGGAAGCTGAGAGTCATATTGTGCGGATTCAAGGTACAATTTACTTGCCATATGGTGTGATTTGCATGCCAGATTGTGTGATGACTCAGCTCGAGCTTTGAGTCTTAAGGGTCTCTCTGTGAACCTGCTGTGCTGGACTGCCCACCTCTAACCACAGGAATGGTACTGTTTACAAGTATGGCGTTCCAAGACTCTCCACTCAGGAATAAACTTAGGGTCGAATTTAAGAAAAGTGTCTCTGCATCCAGTGCTGCGCCACTTTTCTTGTGAACCTTAGCTCCCCCCTACCACCACCATGTATGTGCCGTATTTAAGATACAACGTGCCATGGCCCAGTGTAGGGGCAATAGCATCAAAATTTTGACACTATTGATGTACTGTGCAGAATTAGCACCAAATGTTTTGAGCTAATTCCGTGGAGTAGATGGGGGCCCATTGAAAACAATGGTATGCCCCCTCTGCTCTGTGCAGGCTTTAAAAATAGCAGCTAAAAATGGCACAGTGGAATTGCATTCCACTGTGCCATTTTTTAGGCCTCCTAATCGGGGGGCCGCCTCCTTGCATATATTATGCCTGGCACAGGCATAATGTGGTTCAAGGAGTTACAAAGTGGTGCAATGCATGCCATAAAAAATGACACTAATGTGGCACAAGGCCCTCTTAAATCTGGACCATACTATGTGAAAATATTTTTTATGATGTAAATCTCTTCATCTTTTTCTTGAGGAGGATGTGATTTCAGGCTCCTTGACGAGAGCAGGCATCAGGTCCATATATAAACCCTCCTTTCACACTCCGCTGGGTCTGCACTGATTGATTCATAGAACCCATCCAGGTGAGAAAGTGGAGGCTGTGCTGGTGAGGCAGCAGGGGTCCCTCAGGCCCAGTGTACAGTCAGACATCCAGTGCCACTCTAAAAAAAGAGGGAGGGGGAAACGTGGGCTTCTCTCTGACATCAGATGCACCTGGCATCCCAGCCCATTCCCACACTATGTTACCTGATTATTCAAGCAAGCATTTCCACCCACCTTCTCTCCCCCTCTCCAGACCGCAGGTTTTGTGAAAATATATTTTTCTTCTCTTTAGCGCCCAACTCTCTTTTCCGTCTGCGCTCTCAATGCTTCTCTCCTTCTCTTTCATGATCTCTCCTCTCCCCATCTCTCCCCTTCACTTCCCTCTCCTTGCTCTTGAGGTTGCAGATGGTTCCATGTCACCAAGGAAGCCATGTCCCATTTCTGGGCTTTCCTTTAAAAAAGTGTTTTCAGGTGTGTAGGTTAATTTGGATCAACTGAAGTGAACCAAGATTACAACTATTATAATGCATTATATTAGAGCTGTGCCACCAAGGATAAGGAGATCCGTTTCTATTTCTGTGTTTTAGTTTAACAACCTACTGCATTCTGGGAATTGTAGTCCTAGTTCACTCCAGTTAATCTAACACACCTAAAAATAAGAAAAGCCAAGGACTGCGAAGTGCATGGAGTCGCCAGGCAACAGTACCTCTCATCATAAAACAGCAATATACATGTGTTAATATAGCAAGGCCACTTGAGTTCTGTGGTACTGCGGCAACTGCATTTTTCTCACAATAAATGGATTTTCCACAAATGCTACATAATCCATCATCTCCTGCATAATCTGCAGATTTTAACAGAAAAATTGATTCTAGCTCAAACGTATCCAAAGTCACTATAAAGCGTGTGACACATCTTTCAGCGCAGTCAAGGCCCTTCGCAAAGCTTGACAGGTCGTCTTTCAGTTGCTTACAGCTGTATTTGGGTGTTGAATTGTTACTAATATGCTGAATATTTTGCCCAGTCAGTGTTCCCATGTGTACAAATGACAAAATAATGAAGTAACACTACTGCAAAAGGTGCCGCATTACGCCACATCATTTGCATTTTCTTAGCGCATAATTTAGTCAAGACTGCTGCATAACTTGGTCCTCACCTGCTTCGTAATTCCAGTGGCGCTGAATATAGCATAGTATTATCAAGGTATAGGTTTAATTGGTCAGAAGGATGATCAACTCCTGTCAGTGTCGCTCCTACTGAGGGATGGTAAATAAGTCACCTTCATTTCAGCCTTCTGTAACTCCAATTCCAAGAATCTTTAAGTGCCCGCCTTTGACAGTAAGGTAGATCTCCAAATGAACATGGGAACAAGAACTCACAGGAGTGCATTAACCCCTGCCCCATCCCATTCAATTAACAGAGACAGCAATCTCTATTGGGTAAAAAGATACACAGAGGAGAGATGCTTGACAAAGACTGCTAACACTAGCCGTGTAATGAGAGTTGCAGAGTGCATCATGACAAGTCTAATGCACTCCCCATCAGTCTGCTGTCACTTTAGGAGATAATCAGTGCTTCCTCTGAATCCCCGGGCTTTTTATCTTGTTTGCAATTAATAAGTGAGGAAAACACAAAGTACTGGATCAGGCTAACCCTTCAAGGACCATGTCCATCATACATGTGAGCTGGCAGGATGTGGGGACAAGATCAGTTCTGTGTCCAGTGGCACTGCCTGCTCTGCCGTGGGGTTAGCAGTGAAGAGTCCAGTGACCCCCCGTTGGGCTCAACCTTGACTCCAGGAGTGACATCTCAGTGAAAATGTGAGATATTCCTTCTTTCCCAAAGGAAATCGAATCCATTGTCTGAGCAAATCCCAACTACAACAAGGGTTGGGTGCCTATTGCTCTTCTGAATGTGGAACATACAAAGGCAAACCGATGGGGCTGGACTGGGAACCAAAAGCAGCTATGACAAAAATGTTCAAGCTACCCCGTACCCTTCTTCCACGCTCTTTCATCCCTCCATTCTCTCTCTCTCTCTCCTCACTCTCTTACCTGAATCTGCCTTTTTGCCTGTTGTAATTACCTGGGGTAACTGAACAAAGTAACAGAGGTGCCAGAAATGGACTCCTGCCCTAAAAACTGGTCTGCAAAGGCTCCAGCCCACCTGGGAAAGGGCCAGAGGAAAATAAACAGCCAACCCAGTTCTCCAAACTGTCTGGAAAACATAGTCGTGAGGAAAGCTTATCCTGATAAGTCCCGCGGGATACACAGATACCCTGGCCTTCAACTAGTTGGTGATACATCAAGGATAAAATGCCCAAGCACTAGTCAGTCTTGACCAGGTAAAGTCCTTTGACCTCGTCTTACATGAGCTCATAGATTGGAAACTCAGGGCACCGAGATTCAATGACTTCTTCAGCAACATGGTAAAGACAATAGTTAAATGCATCTCTTGTGCCACTTTGCTAAGTGGGTGCAAGAGAGATCTTTTGCAGAAGACACAGAGCAAGGAAGTGAGAGTGTCAGGTAGCAGTGGAAAGGAGAAGGTAAACATTCACTATACAGTGATGTTGCCCTGGACTCTGTGCAGACAGGCACTCTGTGAAGACTCAAATATGTGCAGGCTATTTTGCAAATCATCTAGAGTGAAGATTAACTGTATGACTTAGAGATCATGATGTTTGGCTACGGGTTACCCTGAGAACCATTGCCCTTTCATATAAAGAAGACTTCATGAAGATCCTCTGAGTCAGGTGTGGGTAGGAGGAAGCAGTACACAAGAGGTGACAATAGTGACTGGCAAAGATCAGGCTAAAGTTGGTGCTCTGGAGTCTTAGAGACCTGATAATGATGGGAAAGGTGCTCGTCCAGAGTAATGTGATGCTTCTGGCCTTCCATTACATAGCCCATGTGTGGCTGGTGCATGCAGAGATAGTGATGGACATCACCCAGATAATCTTCTACTTCATCTGTAGTTCAAAGATGGATAGAGTGAAGAGGAAAGTGGTGTTCAAAATCTATGACAAGAGTGACAAAGGAGCACCCAAACCCACCTCCAACTTGAGAGGAGTCTTCTTATTCAAGTGCAGGAGGAGCACTCTGAGAAGCAGGGCCAAGGGCCAGGCTAGAATTCTGGAGGCTCTCTTTTTAACTCACTGGCGTGGAGATGGCTGAGATAGGCAGCATTAAAGGCACACATCCCCTAGATCTGGACCGCATCTTCATACTATAGCAAAGCTGAGAAGCTCACAAACAGATTAAAAAAAGGGGCAGTGACCTTTAGACCAGTGGGCTTCATAGATCATCCAGCCCAAATCTGCTCAAAGGGTGTCATTGAACAGTTCAGTGCCCTGCCTTCAGTGATAGCCGACCAGGTGTGGAGAAGCATCCCCTCCAGATATCTGATCATCAAGAAGAAAGACATCAGGGAGGCCTTTTAATGAGAGCCTTTATACGTACCAGAGGGTTCACTCACTACAAGACCTGGCTGAAGGAATGCACTGTCAAGGAAATGACCTACCACGCTTATGGCCAGGACCTCCTGCATGCCATGAACATTGAAGTTAGAGCCCTGACAGCTACAAAGGACATCACTGCTGCATCAGTTACTTGTGGTCTGTTCCCTTGAGTGCCCGCTCTGGAAGACCTCCAGGACTGCAGGAGGATCATGTTCTGCTTTGAAGATGTTCTCCTCTTTCACAGAAACAATCTGGTGGTCAGGAAAATGAGCCTATCAACAAACTTGTTGAAAGATCATGCACTGCCTGCTGCAAGGCCACAAGAGTGTGGATGTATCAGACAGGGATGAAGACAGGTGCATGAAAGTACATTTAACTAACACAATCATTCTCTCCACAGTTAAAAGGCTAAAAGGATATCTTGTATAAATGTCAATACTGTCACTTATGACTGAAGGACAATGTAGCGCTTGTGAAACGTGAACCCCGGACCAAAAACGGAGCGTCCCTTGCGATGCTGAAGTGCCTCAGGCTTGGTTGACCCTGTCATACCCCCAACTACACATCAAAATCAAATAGGTTCCCGTACTGTGTGATGGAGTTTAACCAAACGAAACTAAAACCTAAAACAAACTACTCAACTGACAAAACAAGGGTTAGGTGTAATGGTAAAGGATATTAACAAAAAAGCAAAAAGATTTATCAAAATCAGAACTAAGTGTAAAATATTTTAGGAATTTAAAAGCAATCTGCCTTTAATAAGCAATGGAATAAGAAGAATAAACATTTCTATGGAGCAGGTAAATATACAACAAAATTACAAAGAAGTGCAGTGTTCAGCAACACAATCAGAGTTCTCGAAGGAGTCAACAGAACAGCAGAGTTGCATCAAGGGAGTGCATTGTCTTCCACAGCTCTTGTGGCACACAGTCTTGACCGGAGGAAGGCTGGATGTAGTACTTCATCCAATCCATACAATGATGTCACATGGGCTTGTGGTTACCCACATGACAAGATGTAAAATGGCAAATTTAACTGATTTACTGAAACAGTTCTTTCGCCCCTCTTGCTCCACTCCTGAACATTGACACCATCAATATCGACATACAAGAATATCGAGGACAGATTAAAGAGGGACAAAATATCGAAACGTAAGTGCATATAGGGAAGCATAAATACGATTCCTAACTCCATAGCTACGCACCTTAAAGATATGTGTACTGTGTAGGTACATAGATGCTGAGTTAGGTATATAAAATATATACTTACCAGGTGATTTTTTTTCGATAATTTCTCCTTGAAATTCTGTCCCACTGATACTGTGGACTCGATATTAAGGGTGCACACCACCCCTATCTCACCTTTCACCTAACCATTCCCACCCAGAAAAGCAACAGCCTACTGTTAGTGACTAGGAATGATGTTCTGAAGAACAAAATCGGGATATCTCTTCCTCTCTATTGGACACGACATTTGAAAGAATTGACCAAGTCCCGCACAGCAGCAATCGCAACCCTATTCTTGTGTACAAATGTGAAGGCCTATGCATGTGCTGCAGCTCAAACATATGACATTTAATTGGTTCCCAGGTGACATCCAGATCCTGGAAAAACATTCTTAAGCTCATGATTGAAAAAGTACTTCAGAAAATCCACGTCGTTTTCCTATATAATTATATTTATTTTCCTTTCGGACTTCATCGATGTTGTCTCAACCCTTCTACTTTTAGACTTTAATCATGACGCTACTTTTTATCCTTATAAACAAGCACATCCCTGAAGATGTAGGTGACAACTGACACTTGACAGCTGCCAGTTGGGAAACATACCAGGTTTCAGGGGAATGGCTTTCCCACGTCTCTACAACTCTTAGAAAAGTTATATGTACATTATGTGACAACTGGTTAAATTATTAAACTATGTATACCTCTTGGGACCATCTCAATGACTTCCAGGCCCCGTGAGCACATCTTGAAGTACTCAAGGGGTGTGGAGAGCGAGCTGGATTCTCAGTTTAAAGGAGCACCTCAGTTCTGAGGCCTAGCTAGTAAATCCCAAGCCTAGCAGCCTTTAACTTTTTTTTAACATCAGTCACTGTGATGACCACCCTACCTTCATCATCCGAACATCATCTTCCTTCTCAATTGATGGGACTTTGATTTTAAACCATGAATCTGAGCCGCAGGCTTTGCATCCATGGTTGTTTGCAATGTCTCCGCTTTCAAATGAAAGCTTTTTCTCAAATTCGACTTGGATTTGCACAAGCGCTGCTCCAGTTCCTAGGAGATTTTGTTAAGATTCTGCAGTTCTGTCAGTGAACCTGTTTCCTTCAGGTCTTGCATCTGGTCCAAGGCAGTTTGGGTCCCATCTCCAGAGAGAGGCTGAGACATCCCTCGAGTACATCAGATAAAATCTGCTCACCACCTTGGTCCATGCCAGATATGCACCCTAGTCCTCCCTAGTCCTCCCTACCTCTCCGCGGTATTTGATAGGGTCGACCTCGGCACACTATTGCAACTAACTGCAGTGTCCGTGGTTCGGCCCTCAATTGGTTCCCCTGTTTCCTGTCATATTGCCTAAAATATTAATCCTACCTATCCACCTCCATGGATGTATCTTGTGATGTTCTTCACAGGTCATCACTACCTCAAGCACCTTTCAATGTCTTAATGGATTCTCTTACAACTATTTTTGACAGATTTAATATGAGACACCATATGTATGCTGGCAATACCCAATTGTTCATCATCCTGGACCTTTGTTGGACTTGTGATGTCCCTTCTTTTGAAGAGTGCACTAAAATGATGTCTGGGCTCCGCTAGAGCTCTACTAAAATTAAAAAATAAAATAAATTACTGAGACCAGTTTCTGAGGTGAAGCAAAATGATGGTGAGTCTGATGAGCAAAGGCACCAGATCACCAGGTTCCTCATAATGCAAATGTCTTCATTCCTGAGAGTGAGTGGGAGGAAATGTCTGTTTTCCCAGGCTGGCAAGTGTCACTGCACAAGTCTTTGAACTTTTTTCTAACAGGTGTTGAAAGGAGTTAGAATAATAAACTGCATTTTCTTTGATGGTATAAGGCCACTGTTCAGCTCAGATATTCACATCCAGTTGGGTAATCACCTACAAAGCCTTGTTTAATCCCTATGATGAGCCTCGCATTAAAGTAAGTTTCGTTAGAATTAAAAGCACTGAATTTCCATCAGGGAAGGCAGCTGGGATTAGAATTTAGAAAGAAATACGTAGAGCAGCAGAAATAAGGGATAGAATAAGGTCGACAGGTTCAGAGATTGCACCGAAGAAAACATGGATTTTGGGCCAAGTTTTGCAGCAGAGCTTTTGCTTTTAATGGAGGTAAAAAGGGGCCTTCCTGCAGGGCTCTATATCAGCACGTGTAATTCTGCACCTCAGCAGTTTTGAGCAATGAGATGATAATTTGCCTGGGGCACACAGATTATGACCGCCGCCCTAGCTGGTAGATCGTTTGATATTATGCAAATGGACTGGCAGTTCTCTTTCTGTTTAGGGAAGCCAGGTGTTTAGGCCAGCCCACCTGAAGGAGGCAGATTTCAGACTGCTGGTATCCCTTTGATGGAAGCAAAAGTCTGCACAGGATATTCCAAGACAAAAAGAGTGGAAGGGAGATTTTGCACTCTGTCTTTCGTGAGCTCATCCCTCCTTGCAGCGGGGGGTTGCAGATGTGAGTGGGTGGGGGCTGTGATACTAGATTCAGCAAGGCAG
This sequence comes from Pleurodeles waltl, assembly GCF_031143425.1. Taxonomy (NCBI): domain Eukaryota; kingdom Metazoa; phylum Chordata; class Amphibia; order Caudata; family Salamandridae; genus Pleurodeles; species Pleurodeles waltl. Next base: position 98,619,317 of record NC_090446.1, read on the forward strand.
GCAGGAGGTACAAACGAAGGCAGTAGTTATATCTTGAACTATCTCGACAGTGATGTTGTCTAGAAAACTATTTGGATGGTGCAGTCCATATGCAACCACTTAGCTCCACGAAGAATGGCAAAATATTTCTGCACACACATCCATGCACACAACAGACCACAAAGATAATTAGCAACATCTGACTTACTGTGCTTCCCACATTTACTAACACACACATCTCTAAACTGCACTCTCAACAAGAACCTATTAACCAACCATACACAGCAGAGAACAGAGCAACGCTTGCCCTGATTAGGAAAGCCACACAGTGCCTAATTATAATAGAATGTGCTACACAAATCGAGAACACACCTTTAAGAACTCTTTAATTGGAATAGTCAATACCACCTGTCTGGTGTTCAAGGACATCAGTGGAAACAAAACATTCACAGAGTGACAGGGGTATCTTAACTGCCCTTGGCATGTAAAAATGGACATCAGTGGAAACAAAACATTCACAGAGTGACAGGGGCATCTTAGCTGCCTTTGGCATGTAAAAATGTTGATTGTGCAATCTCTCTCTCTCTCTCTCTCTCTCTCTCCATAAGTGGCCAATCTGGCCCTGCACCGAGCAGTCCTTAACCCACAGAGATAGAGAGATGTTCATAAAATCAAATGATTGTATTTTTCCTCGCCCTGTGATAACCATGGACTGTTTTTGCTTGAATGTTTGTATTAGGTGGCTCTGCTCTCCTCAGGATGTAACTGCCTGATCATTGTCTAGCAAATGCTCTCATTGACTCTGTCATTGTCCAAAACACCTCTCAACTTTTCAACACAATGGAAAACACTATCACAAATTATTTCTCCCCACAGCAGCAGTTTGATTCTGTTGGAACAGCTTGATAGTTCCTCACATATTATTGGCAACAAAAGTAAGGGTCACCCTATATCGAAATCTGCTTCATGTTACATTAACCGGTTCTGTGCCTTGGACGAGATGATCTCGTCCAAGGCTACAGTTCCCCTGTGCCACGGCAATCCGATGACCGCGCTGACGTCATCTAGTGTTGCCGGGCGCGCTGGAAGCCATTTGCTTCCAGTGCGTCTTCGGAGTAGGACGTTTTAGGTGAGTCCTCTCCGTTTTTGGGGGTTGGGGGGTGGTGAAAACAGACACGGGGGAAAGGAAAGGGTTTTTCCTTTCCCCCTGTGCCTGTTTTCACAAGATTCCTGCTCTACGATCGCGGGCAGGGCCCGCGATCGTGGAGCAGGAATCTCCACTAGCCACCAGGGATTTTCTTTTTTGTTTATTTTGGGGGCGACCCCTTGGGCAAGGGTCGCCCCCCCCGGGCAATTATTTTTAGTATTTCGCCCCCCCCTGGGGGCAGATCCGCTGATTTTTCGGCGGATCTGCCCCCGGGGGGGGGGTGAAAACCACTAGACACCAGGGATATTGTTTTTTATGTTTGTTTTGGGGGCGACCCCTTGGGCAAGGATCGCCCCCGGGGGCAATTTGTTTTTGTATTTCGCCCCCCCCTGGGGGCAGATCTGCTGATTTTTCGGCGGATCTGCCCCCAGGGGGGGGGCGAAAACCACTAGACACCAGGGAATTTATTATTTGTGTGTATTTTGGGGGCGACCCCTTGGGCAAGGGTCGCCCCCCCCAGGGGGGCAATTTTTTTTTGTATTTCACCCCCCCTGGGGGCAGATCTGCCGATTTTTCGGTGGATCTACCCCAGGGGGGGGCGAAAACCACTAGACACCAGGGATGTGACATTTTGTGTATATTTTGGGGGCGACCCCTTGGGCCAGGGTTGCCCCCCCCCGGGGGCAATTTTTTTTTTATTTCGCCCCCCCCCGGGGGCAGATCCGCCAATTTTTCGACGGATCTGCCCCTGGGGAGGGGGGCAAAAACCACTAGACACCAGGGATTTTATTTTTGTTGTGTATTTTGGGGGCGACCCCTTGGACAAGGGTCGCCACCCCGGGGGCAATTTTTTTTGGTATTTTGCCCCCCCCCCCTGGGGGCAGATCCGCTGATTTTTCAGCGGATCTGCCCCCGGGGGGGGGGGGGGCGAAAACCACTAGACACCAGGGATTTATTTTTATTGTAAAGTTGTTTTTGGGGGCGACCCTTTGGGCAAGGGGCGCCCCACTGGGGGGCTATTTTTTAGTATTTGCCCCCCCCCCCTGGGGGTAGATTGCCAATTTTTGGGCTGATCTGCCGCCAGGGGGGTGGGGGGGGGTGAAATCCACTAGACACCAGGGATTTTGTTTTTATTGTTTATTTTGGGGGCAACCCCTTGGGCAAGGGTCACTCCCCTGGGGAGCTATTTTTTTTTTCTGTTTCGGCCCCCCAGATGGCAGACCAGCCATTTTTTGGATGATCTGGCCCGGGGGGGGGGGTGGAAGCACACTAGGCGCCAGGGATTGTGTGGTGTGTGTGTGTGTGTGTGTGGTATGTGTTTGGGGGCACCCCTTGGGCAACGGTCGCCCCCCTAAGGTGGGGAAAATCGTATTAGCCATCTCTGCCCCTAATTTTGTAGGCCCATCTGCCCCCAAGGAGGGCAGAAACCACCAATACGGCAGGGATTTTTTTGTTTTGTGCTGGGGGTGCCCCCTTTGGGAAGGGTCGCCCCCTAAAAGGGGGCACAGAGGTGTTGCCCATTTCTGCCCCCCTTGGGGGCAGATTGGCCAATTCTTTTACGCCTATCTACCCCCGAGGGGGGCAGGATCCACTTAGGTACCAGGGACAACTTCTAAGTTCTTGGTGGTGGGGTGTTTGTCAACTGGCAAAGTATTTGTATTTGTGATTATAACAATTTATTTCTTCTTTTTCTTCTAGTTCAACGCTTTTGCTTCCTTTGCTGTGGATCTTTGCGGTTTTGGCAGTAGTTGTCCTGTGGTTTGCATAGTTGCATGTTTTAGGTAAGTGAAAGCAATTTACTCCAAAGGAGTATTGTTGACATGCATGAATGACATGTTTGTAGGTGGTGTACTAAATGGAGTATTGTGTGTTTGACATTGTCCTTAGATTTGAGCACAGTGATGTTTGTGTTGTCATATGTCTAATTAGCTTTTTTCTTTTTTCGTTTTAGTGGGATATCATTGGTGATTGCTGTGTCTGTGCAGAGTAGTTGCTTGGTGAGTAGCTATTTCAGGCAACTGAGTGGTATAGTTTTTTGTAGTACATAACTCTTTGTGATAAAGCTACACTTTGTTTATTACTTATTTTAGTGCTAGTTGTTGTTGGCAATCCATTTGTTGTTAGGATCATGGCTAGCCGCAAAGTGACCGCTCAGCAGGTTGTTCGCATGCTCTTTGAGTCGTCTTCAGACCATGATTACGACACTGACTCTGCATCTGAGGCAGAGGAGGAAGCAGGAGATTCTGGAAGTGAGTTTTCTGTCCGAGAGTATTCTTCTGATGAGGAAGCTACTCTCAGTGCAGATGAAGGGCCTGTGTTAGAGGAGGACATTGATGTGCCAAGAGTGCAGCAGCCTGGGGCTGAAGGGTTTCCCATTGGAAGACCTGACACCTGGATTGCCCCAAACATGGAGCAGCCACAGTTACCTGCATTTACTGGGCTCCCAGGGTGTAGAGTTAATACGGAAAACTTTCTGCCTGTCCATTTCTTTCACTTGTTTATGGACGATGTATTTTTGGAAGAGATTGTGGAGCAGACAAATGTGTATGCAGAGCAATATTTGCGGGACAACGCTGCCAGACTTAAGCCTCAGTCTAGAGCTACTCATTGGGTTCCCACATATCTGGAAGAGATGAAAAGGTTTTTAGGTTTGTCTTTTTTGATGGGGTTGATCAGGAAGCCGTCACTGGCTTCTTATTGGTCCACTAGTCCCTTGGTGGCAACTGCTATATTTCCTGCAACTATGACACGTATTCGGTATTTGCTTCTTCTTCGCATGCTGCATTTTGTAGACAATGCTTTAGCCTTGCCACGAGATCACCCTGATTGTGACCGCCTTTTTAAGATTAGGCCTGTCCTTGATCAATTTGTGGATCGGTTTTCAGAGGTCTATGTTCCAGGCAAAGAGATAAGTGTGGGCGAGTCTTTGGTCCTTTTCAAGGGGCGTTTAGTTTTTAAGCAGTACATTCCTAGTAAGAGGGCACGGTATGGGATTAAATTGTATCTGCTGTCAGAAAGCAGTACAGGATATGTGTATAATTTCTGGGTCTACACTGGTAGGGATTCCATTATTGACCCTCCTGGTTGTCCGGCCACTTTTGGAGTTAGCGAAAAAATTGTGTGGGAACTTGCTAGACGGCTGTTTAACAAAGGTCACCATTTGTACGTAGACTGTACACTGGAGTGCAGTTGTTCAAGGAGTTGTTTAGGGTGGACACTGTTGCTTGTGGCACAATCCGTTCTAACAGGAAAGGCTATCCAAGGGAGCTTGTCTGTAAAAAACTTGAGAGGGGACAATGCAGTGCCCTGCGGAATAATGAGCTGCTAGCTCAGAAATTGTCAGACAGGAGGGATGTGTACATGCTATCGACCATCCATGATGAGAGTACTTCCCCTGTGGCTGTTTGGGGTCAGGTTGCGGAAGTGCGCAAACCTGCGTGCATTTTGGACTACAATAGGCACATGGGTGGTGTTGATAGAGTAGATCAGAGGTTGGAACCTTACACTGCTCTTCGTAAGTCTTATGTGTGGTATAAAAAGTTGGCCCTACATTTATTTCATTTGGCAACTTTTAATGCCTTTATTGTATACAAGGATTGTTCACCTGAGTCAAGGATGACATTTGTTAAATTTCAGGAGTCGGTGATAGAAAGCCTTATTGTGGTGGAACCGGCAAGAGTTCCTAGAGTAGAAGTGGTGGAGGATGTGGCTAGATTGAAAGATCGGCACTTTCCAGATCACATTCCTCCCACTCCCAAAAAAGACATGCCCACAAAGAAATGTAGAGTATGTGCCCGGAGATCAATCCGGAGGGAGAGCCGGATGTACTGCCCCGAATGCCCTTCAAAGCCTGGGATGTGTGTGCCCAGCTGTTTTAGAAGTTACCACACAAGGAAAAACGTTTGGGAAATACCATGAGCGTAAGCTGTCTGTTTTATATTTTCATATGTTTCACGGTTGGCATCTGTCGTGTATTTAGTTAGAGCTTTTGTGTTTGTAGTTTTGTGCTTATTTTATAATTAGTAGTTTCTTTGTTGTTTATAAATAAAAAAAAGTGATTGCGGTGTGCGTGGGGTGGCGCTTGGCTGGCGGTGTGCGTGGGGTGGCGCTTGGCTGGCGGTGTGCGTAGGGTGGCGCTTGGCTGGCGGTGTGCTTGGGGTGGCGCTTGGCTGGCGGTGTGCTTGGGGTGGCGCTTCGCTGGCGGTGTGCCTGGGGTGGCGCTTGGCTGGCGGTGTGCTTGGGTTGGCGCTTGGCTGGCGGTGTGCGTGGGGTGGCGCTTGGCTGGCAGTGTGCTTGGGGTGGCGCTTGGCTGGCGGTGTGTGTGGGGTGGCGCTTGGCTGGCGGTGTGCGTGGGGTGGCGCTTGGCTGGCGGTGTGCGTGGGGTGGCGCTTGGTTGGCGGTGTGCTTGGGGTGGCGCTTGGCTGGCGGTGTGCTTGGGGTAGCGCTTGGCTGGCGGTGTGCTTGGGGTGGCGCTTGGCTGGCGGTGTGCGTGGGGTGGTGCTTTGCTGGCGGTGTGCGTGGGGTGGCGCTTGGCTGGCGGTGTGCGTGGGGTGGCGCTTGGCTGGCGGTGTGCTTGGGGTGGTGCTTGGCTGGCGGTGTGCGTGGGGTGGCACTTGGCTGGCGGTGTGCTTGGGGTGGCGCTTGGCTGGCGGTGTGCTTGGGGTGGCGCTTGGCTGGCGGTGTGCTTGGGGTGGCGCTTGGCTGGCGGTGTGCGTGGGGTGGCGCTTGGCTGGCGGTGTGCTTGGGGTGGCGCTTGGCTGGCGGTGTGCGTGGGGTGGCGCTTGGCTGACGGTGTGCGTGGGGTGGCGCTTGGCTGGCGGTGGGCTTGGGGTGGCGCTTGGCTGGCGGTGTGCTTGGGGTGGCGCTTGGCTGGCGGTGTGCGTGGGGTGGCGCTTGGCTGGCGGTGTGCGTGGGGTGGCGCTTGGCTGGCGGTGTGCTTGGGGTGGCGCTTGGCTGGCGGTGTGCTTGGGGTGGCGCTTGGCTGGCGGTGCGGGTGGGGTGGCGCTTGGCTGGCGGTGTGCGTGGGGTGGCGCTTGGCTGGTGGTGTGCTTGGGGTGGCGCTTGGCTGGCGGTGTGCGTGGGGTGGCGCTTGGCTGGCGGTGTGCGTGGGGTGGCGCTTGGCTTGGGGTGTGCTTGGGGTGGCACTTGGCTGGCGGTGTGCTTGGGGTGACGCTTGGCTGGCGGTGTGGGTGGGGTGGCGCTTGGCTGGCGGTGTGCGTGGGGTGGCGCTTGGCTGGCGGTGTGCTTGGGGTGGCGCTTGGCTGGCGGTGTGCTTGGGGTGGCGCTTGGCTGGCGGTGTGCGTGGGGTGGCGCTTGGCTGGCGGTGTGCGTGGGGTGGCGCTTGGCTGGCGGTGTGCTTGGGGTGGCGCTTGGCTGGCGGTGTGCGTGGGGTGGTGCTTGGCTGGCGGTGTGCATGGGGTGGCGCTTGGCTGGCGGTGTGCGTGGGGTGGCGCTTGGCTGGCGGTGGGCTTGGGGTGGCGCTTGGCTGGGGGTGTGCGTGGGGTGGCGCTTGGCTGGCGGTGTGCTTGGGGTGGCGCTTTGCTGGCGGTGTGCTTGGGGTGGCGCTTGGCAGGCGGTGTGCGTGGGGTGGCGCCTGGCTGGCGGTGTGCGTGGGGTGGCGCTTGGCTGGCAGTGTGCTTGGGGTGGCGCTTGGCTGGCGGTGTGCTTGGGGTGGCGCTTGGCTGGCAGTGTGGGTGGGGTGGCGCTTGGCTGGCGGTGTGCGTGGGGTGGCGCTTGGCTGGCGGTGTGCTTGGGGTGGCGCTTGGCTGGGGGTGTGCGTGGGGTGGCGCTTGGCTGGGGGTGTGCGTGGGGTGGCGCTTGGCTTGGGGTGGCGCTTGGCTGGCGGTGTGCTTGGGGTGGCGCTAGGCTGGCGGTGTGCTTGGGGTGGCGCTTGGCTGGCGGTGTGCGTGGGGTGGCGCTTGGCTGGCGGTGCCAGCCAAACGGCAGTCCACACTCCCATCAGCTGGTGTGATTCTTGTATCAGGCATGTGGGCGTATGTAAGTGATGGGCCCATGAGTGGCGCGGTCTGTCGATGTGAGTGTTGTAATGGCTGGGCCCGTGGCTGGCGGTGTGAATGGTCTTGTGCGTGTCATGTATGAAAGGTGTGTGAATGGACTGTAAAGCGGTTGGTGCCTTGTTGCGGCTTTACAGCTCACGAGCTGTGAGTCATTGGTTCACTTTTTTGCCTTTCAGTTATTAGCAGTGCATTTAATTTTTGTGAAATCTCTTGTTAATAAAATTTGATCCACTGAACCATCACTCACCCTCGTGCCAAATCCAACCAGTATGTGTTGTAAAAAATGACAAAACCTGCTCCGCTGTAATCAGGCGTCGCAGCACACCTGTGACACGCTAGGTGCCTCGGGTGGGACCCCGATGATGAAGCATGCCACCAACTTGGTTGGTGGGTGAGGGGTCTTCTTCACATAACCTAAGTGTGTTTCTTTTCACAATTTTAGTGTTTGGCACATCACGGACGTATGTGCACACATCAAAATGATATATTCCAAAAATACCTGTGTTTGGGGGGGAGGGCCCACCTATGTTTTTGGTCCTGGGTGCGGCCTTCATCTAGGGAAACCTACAAAACCCCGAAACTTTTTTAAACTAGACACCCCAAGGAGTCCAGGGAGGTGTGGCTTGCGTGGCTCCCCCAACATTTTCTTACCCAGACTCCTCTGTAAACCTCAAAATTTGCATAAAAAAGCATATTTTCCAGATTTTTGTTAGTAGGATCACCGCTCCAGCACAAAATTCCTACTCACCAGTTTTCCCCTCAGTCTCCCAAGTTAAATGACACCTCACTTATGTGGGTCCCCAAAGCAGAGTCCGTCTAAAGATGTATAAAAGAAAATGCCCTTATAAACTTGCTGTGCTATCCCTTCTATCTCTTCAGGTTTTGGGCCTTATTCTGTTGCAGGCACCTGGCCCACCCACACAAGTGAGGTATCATTTTTATCGGGAGACTTGGGGGAATGCTGGGTGGAAGGAAATTTGTGGCTCCTCTAAGATTCCAGAACTTTCTGCCACAGAAATGTGAGGAACATGTGTTTTTTTAGCCACATTTTGAGGTTTGCAAAGGATTCTGGGTAACAGAACCTGGTCCGAGCCCCGCAAGTCACCCCTCCTTGGATTCCCCTAGGTCTCTAGTTTTCAGAAATGCACAGGTTTGGTAGGTTTCCCTAGGTGCCGGCTGAGCTACAGGCCAAAATCCACAGGTAGGCACTGTTTTCTTTAAAAAAATGGGATGTGTCCACGTTGCATTTTGGGGCATTTCCTGTCGCGGGCGCTAGGCCTACCCACGCAAGTGAGGTATCATTTTTATCGGGAGACATGGGGGAACGCTGGGTGTAAGGAAATTTGTGGCTCCCCTCAGATTCCAGAACTTTCTGCCACAGAAATGTGAGGACCATGTGTTTTTTTAGCCAAATTTTGAGGTTTGCAAAGGATTCTGGGTAACAGAACCTGGTCCGAGCCCCGCAAGTCACCCCTCCTTGGATTCCCCTAGGTCTCTAGTTTTCAGTAATGCACAGGTTTGGTAGGTTTCCCTAGGTGCCGGCTGAGCTACAGGCCAAAATCTACAGGTAGGCACTTCGCAAAAAACACCTCTGTTTTCTTTCAAAATTTTGGATGTGTCCACGTTGCGCTTTGGGGCGTTTCCTGTCGAGGGCGCTAGGCCTACCCACACAAGTGAGGTATCATTTTTATCGGGAGACTTGGGGGAACGCTGGGTGGAAGGAAATTTGTGGCTCCTCTCAGATTCCAGAACTTTCAGCCACAGAAATGTGAGGAACATGTGTTTTTTTAGCCAAATTTTGAGGTTTGCAAAGGATTCTGAGTAACAGAACCTGGTCCGAGCCCCGCAAGTCACCCCTCCTTGGATTCCCCGAGGTCTCTAGTTTTCAGAAATGCACAGGATTGGTAGGTTTCCCTAGGTGCCGGCTGAGCTAGAGGCCAAAATCTGCAGGTAGGCACTTCGCAAAAAACACCTCTGTTTTCTTTCAAAAAAATGGGATGTGTCCACGTTGCGTTTTGGGGCGTTTCCTGTCGCGGGCGCTAGGCCTACCCACACAAGTGAGGTATCATTTTTATCGGGAGACTTGAGGGAACATAGATTAGCAAAACAAGTGCTATTGCCCCTTGTCTTTCTCTACATTTTTTCCTTCCAAATATAGGAGAGTGTGTAAAAAAGACATCTATTTGAGAAATTCCCTGTAATTCACGTGCTAGTATGGTCACCCCAGAATTCAGAGATGTGCAAATAACCACTGCTCCACAACACCTTATCTTGTGCCCTTTTTGGAAATGCAAAGGTTTTCTTGATAGCAATTTTTTACTCTTTACATTTCAGCAAATGAATTGCTGTATACCCGGTATAGAATGAAAACGCACTGCAGGGTGCAGCTCATTTATTGGGTCTGGGTTCCTCGGGTTCTTGATGAACCTACAAACCCTATATATCCCCGCAACCAGAGGAGTCCAGCAGACGTAACGGTATATTGCTTTCGATAATCTGACATTGCAGGGAAAAGTTACAGAGTAAAACGTAGAGAAAAATTTATGTTTTTTTCACCTCAATTTCAATATTTTTCTTTTTCAGCTGTTATGTTCCATAGGAAACCCTTGTAGGATCTACACAAGTGACCCCTTGCTGAATTCAGAATTTTGTCTACTTTTCAGAAATGTTTAGGTTTCTGGGATGCAGCATTGGTTTCATGACCATTCCTGTCACTGACTGGAAGGAGGCTGGAAGCACAAAAAATTGCAAAAATGGGGTATGCCCCAGTAAAATGCCAAAATTGTGTTGAAAAATTGGGTTTTCTGATTCAAGTCTGCCTGTTCCTGAAAGCTGGGAAGCTGCTGAGTTTAGCACTGAAAACCCTTTGTTGATGCCATCTTCAGGGGGAAATCCACAAGCCTTCTTCTGCAGCCACTTTTTCCAATTTTTTTGAAAAAAACGAAATTTTCACTGTATTTTGGCCAATTTCTTGGCCTCCTTCAGGGGAACCCACAAAGTCTGGGTACCTCTAGAATCCCTAGGATGTTGGAAAAAAAGGACGCAAATTTGGCTTGGTTAGCTTATGTGGACAAAAGGTTATGAGGGCCTAAGCGCGAACTGCCCCAAATAGGCAAAAAAAGGCCTGGCACAGGGGGGGGAAAAGGCCTGGCAGCGAAGGGGTTAAATGGCAATATTTTCCTAGAATTAACTACATTTCAGTTATTAGGGTTATTTCTTTTTTTGCACAAATTGGATCCACTTTACTAAAATTTCTCCTTTGAATGCAGACTCAAAGGAACAGAGCTCTTTGGTCTTTAAATGACTGATTTAGTCATTGTAGCCTCTCATGTGGCAAAACTAGTTAGATGTTGGGACTATACAATTGATCGTTTCTATAAAGGAGCTCAGTTTTGGAGGTGACCTTCCAAAATTCTCCATTAATTAGTGCACAGGAGTTATTCAGCCGTTCTGTTTCTGTGGCTCCCTCTGCACCCTGCGCTTGCAGGCATTTAAATCATGTCTGTGCTCAAGGATTTTCATACGTGGGCAGGGTCAATGCCTGTCGTCTCTGCTTCACTGTTCCATTTACAGGGAGAACAAAAATCAGCAAAACCCAGAACACGTCTGTGATCTAATCCAGGAATTAGATGTTGTTTAACTTAATTACTAACTCAAATGTCATAATGAAGACGAAATTTAATTAATTTGAAGGTGTGAAACAAGGCATTCCTTCATGTAATATTCCTAAATGAGTTTCTTCTTTGACTATTATGACTTCAGTTTGCAAACACTTCAATAAAATGTCAAATATTTCTACTAACCATCCTGAAAAGCCACAGTCACTGTACTTTTGATCTGAACTTGCAAGTCTAGTTGGAAGACACAAAGGCTTTAAAACCATTCTCTGAGGAGCTAAATATAACGCTTCAGAAGACAGATGATAAGTGGTCTCCCTTGGATAGAGGGATTACTGAGGAGGATCGACATGTTATTGATGCAGAATATGTAGTGCAAAGTATGTCTTAACTGAAGTCTGACATCAATATCCGAAGCATCAAACTTAAGACTTGGAAGAGTGAGACTGAAGAAGCATGTAGTTCACTGAGTATCTCAAATGTTTGAGGTTAAAGTCGCTGTGAATTTTATGGAAAAAATTGTCTAACTCTTGGTAATGGAATATCCAAAGAACCCACCACTTGGGTAGAACACGGCATTCGATAATCAAGGGTGAGAAATCTAGAGGTATAATAATTATTTTTCTAGGGTACACTGTTCTTATGAAGGGGGTGGTGGCCCTTAAGGAAAGAAAACAACTTCTTAGGTTGGGACATAAGTTCCTTATTTTACAGGATGTAGCAAAAATTATATCCAATAGATGTAAATGTTTTTTAGATATGACCACCACCAAAGAAAATGAATATTTGTGATGCCATTGTTCACACAGACTTACAACCAAAAGACCATAACTTACAAGGTCCTTGTGAAACATAAAGAATGTATAAAGAAGTTTTGTGGAGAACCGAGAGATAGTTAAATATGCTTTCATTGAGTGTTGCATATGGTTTTGTATTTGTATAGAGTATTCATTGTTGTTTCACAGGGGGATAACACTTTTTTTTATATATATTACTGTTTCTTATTTATACATTTTTTTGTCTAAGCTCATATTTTTCTTTTCTTTGGTGTTTTAGTTTTGGTGTGTTTTGTGGACATTACCCTTCGTTGGCCATTCATATTTTATATGACCGCCGTTGAAAGAATACAGTGGGAAGTGACAAGTGTTGTTTCCAAGTGTTTTTCATCATTCCTTTTACTTTTTTTCTCATTGTATCATCAGCCAAAGTTGGTTGACTCTTGAATGTTTGTCAGATTTCTAGAGCTGGTGCCCCTCTCTTTATATGCCCGATAACTTTTCTTTTTACTACTTTGTGATCTTTATCATTGATATTGTGTATTTTGTGGTCTTGATATACTTTTGTTTCACAATTTATAAATATTACCTGAACTAAGTGTTTTTGTATTTAATTTTTATTATTTGATATATTCATTTGTTTCATGAATTGTTAAAGCTCTGGGTAATCCAATTGATAGGCAAGGAGTTCTTTCACATCGTACAGACTTAAGTTTAATACCGCACACTTCAGGAAACCCATGTGTTTCTTTGATGAGGCTACGAAATTAAAAGGATAGTAGGTGAATCAGGTATTTACTTTGGAGACATAACAATAAAACAAAATTCTTGTTTTATGCTATAAATCTTTAAACATTGAAATTATTGCCAAAAATGGATTTAGAAAGTGGATAGGATTTTATTGGATTTCAAATAGGATAATATACCTATTTGTACTTTTGAGATAGTATCAATTTTATTTTAAATGATTACCCACGTAACACCTAAACTGTTGGAAGAAACAGTAATGAAATATGTAATCCTTTTCTCCAGAGTATATCTAAATTCCCACATGGTTGCTGTGGGGCTTGATGCAAAAAACTTTTGATGAGTGGAATGAGATTATGGGCCTGATTACGAGGCTGGCAGCCTTAAGATCGCCACCCTCCCGGTGGCAGTCAGGACCACTGCTGCTGTGGTGGTCTGACCGCCACATTATGACCCTGGTGGTCAGACCGCCAGGGTTCTGCCTTCTCCGCCGGGATTTTGACGGGGGTGCACGTCGCAGTCAGCCAGGGCGGCACTGCATGCATTGCTACCCTGCTGATTATGACCTGGTTTTCTGCCTGCCTCTTAACGGCGGTTTAGCTGCCATGAAAAGGCTGGCTTAAAACAGGTGCAAGGGGCCACAGGGGGTCCCCAGCAATGCCCAGGCACTTGGTATGGGCGGTGCAGTGGTCCCCCTGACCAGCACCCTCGCAGTGTTTACTGCCTACTGTGCGGGTGCACCCTGCAGGCGACAGCATTGCCGCCGGCTCAATTTCGAGCCGGATAGAATGCTGCCGCAACTTTCCCGCTAGGCTGACGGGTGGAAATCTCAGCCTAGCGGGAAAATCGTAATGAGTCTGATGGGGAGGTAGCTAATGTGGCGGCAACCTCCCCATCGGTCTTCCCGTCCACCAAACTCATAATGCGGCCCTGTGTGTCTGAGTTACTAACATAAAAAATGAGAACATCACTTTCAAAATTGAGGTAGCACACTGGTGTGAAGTTTCCTGAGATTTTAAATTTGATTTTGCTATTTTCTTTAAGAAGCCAGGTTACAACTAAATAATTCACAGAATACCGATCATACAGTTTAGATCAACTTGAGTCATCCTTTATTTCTCTCTTTATATTTTACTTCTTTGTGAAAACAATGTTCTGCATTATCAGCCGCAGTGGGGAAACCATGGAATTATCAGAAGTCCAACAATTGTCAGCAGGATATATCTTTTATTTAAGAAGTGGTCTCATTCTTGGATAGCTTCTGCGAATTATGAAATAAATATATTTCCTGAGAATGACCGCAACAATGGTCTATCCGAACCTGGAAAGTCGAGGTGGTTAAAAAATGTATTCTGTGCCTCAAGTAGTTAATGCAACAGAAACATTGATCTTTCTTTTTATTTTCTTAGAGAACTTTGATACATATAATTTATGATTTCCCATCAGTTCATCAAATGTCACCTCAAATACAGAATTTATTAAATAATATTATGAACACCAATGTTGCTCTAATAAGCTGCAACACTACTTCTTATGCCAGACAGAGCTGTGGATTTGTTGTTGGCAATTGCACACAAATAGATCATATTGAATATTGAAAGAAATAAGTGAGATTTTTGTATAAGTCATAGGGAAATAGTTTTTGCTATAACAGTACAAATGGTGTTGAAATAAATATACTGTGGGCCCCATTTACTACATATCTGCCCAGCTCCAACCTCAGTAAAAGCCTGCAACACAAGAGCACTTTTAAAAAGGCCTTTGTATCTTACATGTCTTGTTAATTTACTTTTTTTGCCTATACTGTGGTATAAAGCTTCTTGTCAAGTAGTATTGTTTGTTAAATCAGGGAGACCAGCAGTAGCAATCAATACATAGAAGGCTCTCCTTCCGTTCCTTTATGTTGTACTGTAGGGAAAAACACAATTGCAATATTAGTTTAGTTGAAAGTTTATTGTCTGATTAATAAAAATCATTACAATTAGCACAGAGTGAAAATCTGCAATTTCAATAAAATCATTCACAAAATTATGGGCCATAGATTATTGGAATCATACCATGCAAATAGAAGCTACCTTATTGTTTCCTTCAGTGACTGTATTACAAATAAATGTTATAAAACACTTCTTATGATCACTGTTACTAAAGTGGGTATACAAAATAATTCTAGAGTGCTTAAATATTGCCCATTTCTTCTGCCATTGGTCTAACGTACTTTGTTTCCTTATGACTCACTCAAAAAGGAACATTAAGGCAAATATAGTGTAAAAAGCAATATTAGAGAGGTCTGCGCTCAGTAATACTAAAGTGCTTAAACGCTTAAGGTTTGACCATTTCAGTAGACATTGATGTAAGATACTTAATTTCCTACCAGACCATTCAAGAAGGAGCATTAAAACAGGTATTCAAGAAGAGATGGTATTAAAGTGCTAGTAATATAAGATAGGGATGTAAACATTCTTTCCACCACAGTAATACTAAATGTAATGTAAATATTCTTTCCACCACATCAATACTAAAGTGCTTAAATTCTTAAGGTTTGAACATTTTATTAGACATTGGTGTAAAGTACTTAGTTTTCTACCAGACCATTCAAGAAGGAGCATTAAAACAGACAAACAAGAAGAGGCAATATTAAAGGGCCAGCGGTATCCGATAGGGATGTAAACATTCTTTTCACCACAGTAATATTAAAGTGATTAAACGTTTAAGGTTTGACAATTTTATTGCACATTGATGTAAGATACTTAGGGCCTGATATAGATTTCGGCAGAGTGGTTACTCCATCACAACAGTGATGGATATCCCGTCTGCCGAAATGTAAATCCCATAGGGAATAATGGGATTTATATTTAGGTGGACGGGATATTCGTCACTGTTGTGACGGAGTAACCTCTTTGCTGAAATATAAATCAGGCCCTTAGATTCCTAGCCGACCATTCAAGAAGGAGCATTAGAACATTGGAATGCTGGGGGCTCCATTGAAAACAATGGAGTGCTGCGGGCTTTTACTGGCCGGTAAAAGCCCGCAGCGCCAACATTCCAATGTTCGCTTTGTTCACAGCAACAGCTGTGAACAAAGCCTCACGGAGCCCGAGGGGATTTTAATCCCCTCGGGCTCGGTGAATTTTTTTTTTTTTTTAATAGAACATTCTGCCCTGAGTGGCAGAATGTTCTAATAGCCTTAGAACCCGCCGTAGCGGGCTCTACCGGCTATTAAAGTCCCTCTCCCTTGTTAAATGTCCTCGCCTTCGGCTCGGGCATTTAACGCGGGGAGAGGGCCTTTAATAGCCGGTAGAGCCCGCTACGGCGGGTCCTAAGGCTATAATAAAACAGATATACAAGAAGAGGTGGTAATAATGTGCAAACTATTTATTAGGGAAGTAAACTTTCTTTCAGCCACAGTCAAAAGCTTCAGAAAATGGCAAACCAGTGGAATCGATTAGCCATATAAGCAGAGCATAAGGGATGGGTGACATGTTCTCACTCCTGCTTTTAAAAACAATGGTTTTAAAAGAATACGATGTGCATAGAGCAGGTTAGAACAGACACATACCATGTGCGATAAAGTTTCTTTGGTGTACCTGCACACTCTGTAACTGGAAGCCCATTCTTGTATCCATTTTGGCGAGCTGTCCTTGGTTGGATATCTGCCAGAACATAATTTCAAAAATGCAACTCTCATGTGAGACAGAAAATAAGTAAACATATAAGGCTAGATTTCCAATTTATCATAGGAGCATCCTTATCAGAGTGTGAAAGTACTTTTATCTTTTGATTTAGAAGCTGTTTAAAACAAGCTCTATTCATTTCTGGAATCCTGGACTGTAGATTGAAACTCTGGTAACACCTTGTTTAATAAGATCTCCAGGCACCAGTATACATAGAGTAATTTATTTCCTGCCAACACATATTTGCTAGAGAACCTGGGTCAGAAAGATAAGGAGTGCATGCATTTTAGGAAAGTCACCTGTCTCACTAGAGCTTGGCTTTGGAGGCCAAACTCCAGTCGACTTTCTGCATGGTCAATGTCCTTTGGGATCATAACAACAGATTTACAGTCCCTGATTTGCAACAAATCTAGTAATTTAGCGTCCTTCCCTT
The DNA here is from genome assembly GCF_031143425.1 of Pleurodeles waltl. Classification (NCBI taxonomy): domain Eukaryota; kingdom Metazoa; phylum Chordata; class Amphibia; order Caudata; family Salamandridae; genus Pleurodeles; species Pleurodeles waltl. The sequence continues at coordinate 98,635,704 of NC_090446.1, forward strand.
TAAAGATGGCTAAGCAGTAGGCTAGAGCTGGGATCAACTTGGTTCCCATAATTTTCACCAAATGCTCATTTGAATGGCACCTTGGTTTGTCTCTTAGAAATTTAAAAGCATAAATAGAAGGCAATGTCTTAGCTCTTAAAACATTAAAATTACCCTTAAAAGAGACTTTGGGCCTCACCGCCAGACTCAAGGTGGCGGGTGGACCGCCGGGGTAGTGGTGGTCCGCCTGCCATATTATGACTGTGGCAGAGACGCCACGGTGGAAACTCCACCACCGCCAGGCTGCCACCACCAGGCAGCCTACCGGTCTCGGCGTTTCAAACCCGACAGCCTTTTCTGGGTGGTTTACATCACCAGGGAAAGGCTGGCGGAATGGGTGACTCGCCCCCATGGACAGCCCTGTCATGCATTTCTCTGCCCGAATTACGGGCAGTGAAATGCGCAATGGGTGCTGCTGCACCCACCGCACAGTCACATTGGCGCTGGCTCCATTAGGAGCCGGCGTCAATGTAAAGGCCCTGTTTCCCACTGGGCCGGCGGGTGAAAACCCTGTTTCTGCCCACGGGCCCAGTGAGAAAATCATAAAAGTGCCGGCGGGGGCTTCACCGCGCTGGCAGTGAAGTGGCGGCTATGAGTTCTCTGCCCGCCCAACTCATAATGAGCCCCTTTATTATCAAATAAGATTCCCAAATACTTGTAGCTCCTAACAGCTTTGATAGGTCTTCCTCTCTTTCATGCCAGACTCGAAGTTTGGAAATCGTCGGCCTTATCAACATTTTATTGGTTTTCTTGATGTGTAGTTCCAAACAGTTACGTGTTGTATATTTGGTGAAAGACTTCATTAGTCATTGTAGGCCTATAGATGTCTGATCGAGTAATATTGTGTCATCTGTATATAGTAGATATTTTAAATGACAACTTGCAAATTTAGGAGGAGGGGCATTGATGTTATCCAAATACTGATAGAGAACTGCCGTGAAAAGATTGACTAAACATGAAGCAAGCACACGTCCTTGTTTTAGGCCATTGAAGGTTTTAATTTGCTGTGTCAGTCTGAGTCCATCCCCTAACTTGACCTGGAATCGGATATTGGTATATAGGACGATAATCAAATCCAATAATTTCGAGGAGTTCCCCATCCTGCTAATTTTTTCCATTGCATACCTTGTGGGACTGAATCAAATGCTGCTTTTAGGTCACCAATGCAAATATACAGATTTTTTATTTTAAGGACTATGATCTTAGCCAGCAATGTAAGGGTCAGGAGGTTGGTAATTGTTGATTGGCCCTTATTGAATCCCGATTGGTAGATTGGAATTAAGTGCTGTGCCACTGACCGTTCTTAAAGATGATCCAATAATTGGAAAGCAAAAACGTTTGCCTGAACAGCAGTTAAAGCTATTAATCGATAGTTGGATGGGTTTTCAGGCGGACCGCTTTTATAGTCTGCAGAATGCTTCATTGCCATGACTGAGGAACTTCACTCATTAGTAGAACCTCATTACATAGGGTAGTTAAGACCTCTGCCCACAAATCGGGGTTGGATCCAAAAATGGCATTGGGGAGACCATTTGGGACTGTGGCCCTATTTGCTCTATTCCGGCGAGGGAAAGATGATATTTCTTCTTTATTTAGTGACGCAGATAAGTCAACTTGTCTAATTAGATTCGTTCAAGAAAGTGTATTTTTTTCGATTTCATTTCCCTTTGGTTCCCTGCATGATTCTGGGACTATGTTGTTCCAAGGAAGACTGCATTTTTAGTTTTCTGAGCTGCCCTATGGTCACATCCCAAATAATGATTGTCTTTTGTGCTCTCCCAACATTTGAGATTGAATCACACACTGGTTACCTAACTTGTTTCTAGAAGACGTTCTTACATAGTGTTAGGGGTATATATAGTGTGATTTGTATATTATCCAGGTCATCTTTACTGAACTCAATCTGTTATTTTCGCTCTTAAAAACAGCTATTCACAAATAATTGCCTTTTTTGTACAAAATGAAAGTTGAGAGGAAATTCACACAGTCTGCACTCTTAATTCCTGGCTTTCCTCTTGGCGAAATTGTTTGAGCCTGAGCAACTCACTCTCCCTCAATGTGTCTCACATGTACATTTTCCTTAACTGATGCATCTGTGATCAGCTACGCACAATGCATTCACAGTGTCTGCTGGTGAAAGGGCTCCAAGTCATATATAGTTTAAGAGACTACAATGCTGCTCCAAAAACTAATAATAATATTGGCGGCTCCTCTGGTGCACACCACTAGTTAATCAAGGTTTGGATCGCTTATTGCATCACTGTCAGGTTGTTCTTATTTTAAGGGTTTGTTTAGAAATTATGAATTTTTATAAATGTCATTCAATGCAGTAATGCAATATAATGTACTAAATTGAAACATTTACAAATGTCAAATAATAATCAACTATTTTTAAATTTCAAAGAGTGCTATCCTATTTTTACATATTACCTTTTGGAGGATTTACGTAATAATTCTTGCAATGGCTCTTCTTCTTGGCATCTGAGCCCAGCTGGACCCCTAGCGCTTATCGTCTAACAGTGGCATACTCAAGGATACAAGAAAAGAGGGCAGCTGTGTGCCTGTCTGGCTGAACCTCTCAGTCTCTGTGTCATTACAACCCTATTCTCTGTGTCCCCCTCATCACTGTCATTGTGTCTCCCATTTTCAGCTGCTTCTGTATCTTCCTGTTATAGTGGTTCACGGTCCCTGTGTTTACAGTCCCTCTGCATTCTCTGTTCACTGCCCCCTATAAATCAATGAGCAAATGAATAAATCTTTTGGCTACAAATTTCCTCTCTGTTTTTTTTTTAAATGTTGGTATGCATGAAAGTTACCCTTTCTTACTTACCCCTTACCGCCTGTCTTATTCCCTTATTTTTCCCAATCACCTGGTGACAGAACATCCCCTATGTGAGTAAGTACTTGGACCGGAATCCAGGGGATGTAACATATATGGGAGAGAATCAGATGTGAGTATGAATAGAGACTGCACATAATTCATCAATATATTGTATTGTAGACATCAGACCGAACTGCCTCTGGGCGCCACCAATTATTTAGGTAAATAAACGGAAGATGGTGTAGGGAATAAAGTGATTTTCCCAAGATCACACAATTTGGTCAAATGAAGAAGATCACACTCTAACCCAGATCTTGTGATTCCATAATCTGCCACTTAGCCACCAGACTACATCCCCTGGACTTGAAATAATTAGAGATGATTAGAATGAGACGTAAAAGGGTAATTAGGATTATATAAAACTCCATCTGTACTACGAGTTTTATTTTTACTTACTGGACTTCTAGTTTTTGCCCTTGGGTTTGATCTGAGGCCAACTAAGTTGACATTTGCCATTGTATGCTCTGTGTAAATTTACATTTCCCTTTACTTCCAGTAGTGTCACTGCTATTTCAACCCTCTACTGACATGGAATAAGGGCGGTATGCTGCGACTTGGAGGCTAAAAACATAACCATCATATTGAACAGTAACTAACAGCACAGCCTGTCATTTCATATATGACATACAAGTTTTAATATTCTCATCCATAAATATGTCTTTGTGGCCAAGGGCATCGTGCTGCAGGGCCGAGAGCCTAATATGCAGGACCACTGAAATAATGCGATTGTGGGGCTGCAGCACTTTTCGCATAAGTATAGATTTGCCGCATTTGGCACATAATCCATTGTCTGCTGCATAATCTGCAACAACAAAAATGGTTTCTAGCTCAAACAGTTCAAAAGTTAATAAAATGCCTTCCTCACCCTTCAAAAATGTTTAATTTTCATTGATTTCAGTGGAATCACCCTTCAAAACAACTCGATCTCACGCCATTAGAGACTGGAATGGAAATGGTGGAGAGGTGTGCAGGTGACACTTTTGTGAAATGTAGATAGATAGATAGATAGATAGATAGATAGATAGATAGATAGATAGATACATAGACAGACAGACAAGTGCTTGGAGCTTAGGAACTAATTAAATATTTAGAGTGTCATTACGAGTTTAGCGGTCTGACTGCCAGACTTCCATGTTGGTGGCCGCCAAAAGACCGGCATGTTGGTGGTCTGATAGACCATCGACTTACGAATGACACAGCCAGGGACACCAAAATCCAGCTAAAAACCAACACCGCCAGGACTCTGGAGGGCAGGAAATAGGCGTTCCTACTACCATCACCGCCAGCCTGTCAACCAACCACCAAACTTTTTATGTAGGCATGACTCCTCTGTATGGGCGGAGGAACGTCGCCCCTCCAGCAGCAACCGCTGCAAATCCTTTTACACAGGATGGATAATAAACTCAGTTTTTTAGCCTTTCTGTGTAAAAGGGTGGGGCATTGGAGGTGATGAGCCGAGGAGGGCTATGTGCACTCCTGTAAAGAAATGGCTCCCTGTTGCAGTTACCCCCCACTTTTTGCCTGATACTGATGCTGACTTGACTGAGAAGTGTGCTGGGACCCTGCTAACCAGGCCCCAGCACCAGTGTTCTTTCCCCTAAAATGTACTTTTGATCCCACCGCTGCCACCAATGTAGGAAGTTGGCTCTGTATGCACTATTTCAAAGTAAGGAATAGTATGCACAGAGTCCAAGGGTTCCCCTTAGAGGTAAGATAGTGGCAAAAAGAGATAATACTAATGCTCTATTTTGTGGTAGTGTGATCGAGCAGTAGGCTTATCAAAGGAGTAGTGTTAAGCATTTGTTGTACATACACACAGGCAATAAATGAGGAACACACACTCAGAGACAAATCCAGGCCAATAGGTTTTGTTACAGAAAAATATATTTTCTTAGTTTATTTTAAGAACCACAGGTTCAAATTCTACATGTAATATCTCATTTGAAAGGTATTGCAGGTAAGTACTTTTGGAACTTTGAATAATTACAGTAGCATATATACTTTTTACATAAAACACAGATAGCTGTTTTAAAAGTGGACACAGTGCAATTTTCACAGTTCCTGGGGGAGGTAAAGTATTGTTAGGTTTCACAGGTAAGTAAGTCACTTACAGGTTTCAGTTTTTGGTCCAAGGTAGCCCACCGTTGGGGGTTCAGAGCAACCCCAAAGTTATCACACCAGCAGCTCAGGGCCGGTCAGGTGCAGAGGTCAAAGAGGTGCCCAAAACACATAGGCTTCAATGGAGAGAAGGGGGTGACCCGGTTCCGGTCTGCCAGCAGGTAAGTACCCGCGTCTTCGGAGGGCAGACCAGGGGGGTTTTGTAGGGCACCGGGGGGGACACAAGTCAGCACAAAAAGTACACCCTCAGCAGCGCGGGGGCGGCCGGGTGCAGTGTGCAAACACGCGTCGGGTTTACAATGGTTTTCAATGAGAGATCAAGGGATCTCTTCAGCGTTGCAGGCAGGCAAGGGGGGGGCTCCTCTGGGTAGCCACCACCTGGGCAAGGGAGAGGGCCTCCTGGGGGTCACTCCTGCACAGGAGTTCCGTTCCTTTAGGTGCTGGGGGCTGCGGGTTCAGGGTCTTTTCCAGCCGTCGGGAAATGGAGTTCAGGCAGTGGCGGTCAGGGGGAGCCTCGGGATTCCCTCTGCGGGCGTCGCTGTGGGGGCTCAGGGGGGACAACTTTGGTTACTCACGGTCTCGGAGTCGCCGGAGGGTCCTCCCTGAGGTGTTGGTTCTCCACCAGTCGAGTCGGAGTCACCGGGTGCAGTGTTGCAAGTCTCACGCTTCTTGCGGGGAGTTGCAGGGGTCTTTAAATCTGCTCCTTGAAACAAAGTTGCAGTTCTTTTGGAGCAGTGCCGCTGTCCTCGGGAGTTTCTTGTCTTTCTTGAAGCAGGGCAGTCCTCAGAGGATTCAGAGGTCGCTGGTCCCTTGGAAAGCGTCGCTGGAGCAGGTTTCTTTGGAAGGCAGGAGACAGGCCGGTAGGACTGGGGCCAAACAGTTGGTGTCTTCTGTTCTTCCTCTGCAGGGGTTTTTCAGCTCAGCAGTCTTCTTCTTCTTGTAGTTTCAGGAATCTAAATTCTTAGGTTCAGGGAAGCCCTTAAATACTAAATTTAAGGGCGTGTTTAGGTCTGGGGGGTTAGTAGCCAATGGCTACTAGCCCTGAGGGTGGGTACACCCTCTTTGTGCCTCCTCCCAAGGGGAGGGGGTCACATTCCTATCCCTATTGGGGGAATCCTCCTTCTACAAGATGGAGGATTTCTAAAAGTCAGAGTCACCTCAGCTCAGGACACCTTAGGGGCTGTCCTGACTGGCCAGTGACTCCTCCTTGTTTTTCTCATTATCTCCCCTGGACTTGCCGCCAAAAGTGGGGGCTGTGTCCAGGGGGCGGGCATCTCCACTAGCTGGAGTGCCCTGCAGGAACTGTAACACCTAGCAGTGAGCTTCAATAAGAAAAATTTCAAATTGCAAAAACAATTTCTATAACAAAACCTATTGGCCTGAATTTGTCTCTGAGTGTGTGTTCCTCATTTATTGCCTGTGTGTATGTACAACAAATGCTTAACACTACTCCTTTGATAAGCCTACTGCTCGACCACACTACCACAAAATAGAGCATTAGTATTATCTCTTTTTGCCACTATCTTACCTCTAAGGGGAACCCTTGGACTCTGTGCATACTATTCCTTACTTTGAAATAGTGCATACAGAGCCAACTTCCTACATTGGTGGATCAGCGGTGGGGTACAAGACTTTGCATTTGCTGGAGTACTCAGCCAATACCTGATCACACGACAAATTCCAAAAATTGTCATTAGAAATTGTTTTTGCAATTTGAAATTTTTCTAAATTCTTAAAAGACCTGCTAGGGCCTTGTGTTAGAGCCTGTTTAGCATTTCTTTTAGAGTTTAAAAGTTTTGTAAAAGTTTGAATTAGAACCTAGAACTAGTTTTAGATTCTTAAAAAGTATTCCAACTTTTAGAAGCATAATGTCTAGTACAGAGATGAATGTGGTGGAACTCGACACCACACCTTACCTCCATCTTAAGATGAGGGAGCTAAGGTCACTCTGTAAACTAAAGAAAATAGTAATGGGCCCCAGACCTTCCAAACTACAGCTCCAGGAGCTGTTGGCAGAGTTTGAAAAGGCCAACCTCTCTGAGGATGGCAACTCAGAGGATGATGATAGTGACTTGGAGGGTGATTCCCCCCTACCAGTCCTATCTAGGGAAGACAGGGCCTCTCAAGCCATGACTCCAAGCATAATAGTCAGAGATGCTGGCTCCCTCACAGGAGGGACCAACCTCTCTGAAATCACTGAGGATAACTCCAGTGAAGAGGACATCCAGTTAGCCAGGATGGCCAAAAGATTGGCTTTGGAAAGACAGATCCTAACCATAGAAAGGGAAAGACAAGAGATGGGCCTAGGACCCATCAATGGTGGCAGCAACATAACTAGGGTCAGAGATTCTCCTGACATGTTGAAAATCCCTAAAGGGATTGTAACTAAATATGAAGATGGTGATGACATCACCAAATGGTTCATAGCTTTTGAGAGGGCTTGTGTAACCAGAAAAGTGAACAAATCTCACTGGGGTGCTCTCCTTTGGGAAATATTCACTGGAAAGTGTAGGGATAGACTCCTCACACTCTCTGGAAAAGATGCAGAATCCTATGACCTCATGAAGGGTACCCTGATTAAGGGCTTTGGATTCTCCACTGAGGAGTATAGAATTAGGTTCAGGGGGGCTCAAAAATCCTCGAGCCAGACCTGGGTTGATTTTGTTGACTACTCAGTAAAAACACTGGATGGTTGGGTAACTGGAAATGAAGTGCATGACTATGTTGGGCTTTATAATTTGTTAATGAAAGAACACATTTTAAGTAACTGCTTCAATGAAAAGTTGCATCAGTATCTGGTAGACCTAGGTCCAATTTCTCCCCAAGAATTGGGAAAGAAGGCAGACCACTGGGTCAAGACTAGGGTAACCAAAACTTCCACTGGGGGTGACCAAAAGAAAGGGGTTACAAAACCTCCTCAGGAGAAAGTGGGTGACACTAGAAACAAAGAAAAAGAGTCCTCTGTAGGCCCCCAAAAACCAGACCAGGTGGGTGGGCCCCGAGACACAACCCAAAACAAAAGTGGGTACCAGGGTAAGAACTGGGATGCCACTAAGGCATGGTGCCATAACTGTAGACAGACAGGGCACCACACCAAGGACACTTCTTGTCCCAAAAACAAACCCCCTAACAAAATCCCAGGGGTGACCAGTGTAGCCATTGGGGATGACTCCTCAGATGAGGAGGTCTTCATAGCCTTCAACTGGAAAAAGGGCCCAACAGGGGAGTTGGAGATTCCAGAGGGAAGTAGACACTTCCACCAACTACTGGTGAATGGAATCCCAGCCACTGCCCTGAGAGACACTTGTGCCAGTCACACTATTGTGCATGACAGGCTGGTGTTCTCAAACCAGTACATCCCAGGTGAGATGGCCAGAGTAAGAGTTAGCCCAGACAGGGTCGCTGATAGGCCTGTGGCTTTTGTGCCCATAGAAGTGGGTGGGACTTTTAGCTGGAGAAGGGTGGTAGTCAGTACAGACCTCCCCCTTGATTGTCTCCTTGGAAATGACTACCCAGAGGTTAGTCAGAGCCCAAGAGAGGAACTGGTCCAGTGCCAGTTCTCTCCCAAGGATTCTGGAGGTCCTGCCCCTGCAGTAACTGCAAGCAGGCCCCAGAAGAAAAAGAAAAGAAAACAGTGTAGGAAGGGTGGACAACCTTTAGCCAAGGTTCCAGCAAGCCAAGGAGATTCTGCTCCAGTAGGGGAGAACTCCAAAGGTGGCTCTGATAAAGTCCAACCTGACCCACAGGAAGTCCTGGCTAGTCAGGCAACTGTTAAGCCTGAGTGGGTGGCTCCTCAGCTAACAGAAGAAAGAGTGGAAGAAGGGTGTTTACTACAAGATGTGGTAACCCCCCACTCTAATACAGCAGACAGGCACCCTGAACCTAAAGAAGCCTGTAACTTAGCCCCTTCCCTTGTAGGTGAAGAGCTAAAGGTGTGGTTCTGGGCACTGACAGCTGTCAGTGGCCTCTGCTGGGTGTTAGCCTTTATGGCTGCACTATCCTTGGCATGGTGGTCAGACCCCATGCCAAATAGCAAGTTAGGCCCCCTGACCCTGTTGGTCATGGTGGGGTTACTCCATCTCTGGGTAACCTCTTTGGGTAAGCTAGGGGTGACCCTGGCTAAGATAAGATTAGCAGAGGTGGATACCTCTAACCCCAAAATAGAGAGAATGGGTGAAGACATTAAAAGCACAGACAAGAGGCAGTTCAGATTAGGTCCTATCACTGTGGAAGTGGGTCAGTTCCCCAGAGGGAATGACCTGGACAGGAGGATGTAAGGCAGAGTAGGCCCTGCAACAAACCAGCCTATTTCCTCTACTCTTCCTCGCCTGACAGACTAGGAAGACTCTCCCAGCTTTGGCTGAGTCTCCTGGCCTGTGGGCTGGGGGGGGGGCTTGTGTAAAGAAATGGCTCCCTGTTGCAGTTACCCCCCACTTTTTGCCTGATACTGATGCTGACTTGACTGAGAAGTGTGCTGGGACCCTGCTAACCAGGCCCCAGCACCAGTGTTCTTTCACCTAAAATGTACTTTTGATCCCACCGCTGCCACCAATGTAGGAAGTTGGCTCTGTATGCACTATTTCAAAGTAAGGAATAGTATGCACAGAGTCCAAGGGTTCCCCTTAGAGGTAAGATAGTGGCAAAAAGAGATAATACTAATGCTCTATTTTGTGGTAGTGTGATCGAGCAGTAGGCTTATCAAAGGAGTAGTGTTAAGCATTTGTTGTACATACACACAGGCAATAAATGAGGAACACACACTCAGAGACAAATCCAGGCCAATAGGTTTTGTTACAGAAAAATATCTTTTCTTAGTTTATTTTAAGAACCACAGGTTCAAATTCTACATGTAATATCTCATTTGAAAGGTATTGCAGGTAAGTACTTTTGGAACTTTGAATAATTACAGTAGCATATATACTTTTTACATAAAACACAGATAGCTGTTTTAAAAGTGGACACAGTGCAATTTTCACAGTTCCTGGGGGAGGTAAAGTATTGTTAGGTTTCACAGGTAAGTAAGTCACTTACAGGTTTCAGTTTTTGGTCCAAGGTAGCCCACCGTTGGGGGTTCAGAGCAACCCCAAAGTTATCACACCAGCAGCTCAGGGCCGGTCAGGTGCAGAGGTCAAAGAGGTGCCCAAAACACATAGGCTTCAATGGAGAGAAGGTGGTGCCCCGGTTCCGGTCTGCCAGCAGGTAAGTACCCGCGTCTTCGGAGGGCAGACCAGGGGGGTTTTGTAGGGCACCGGGGGGGACACAAGTCAGCACAAAAAGTACACCCTCAGCAGCGTGGGGGCGGCCGGGTGCAGTGTGCAAACACGCGTCGGGTTTACAATGGTTTTCAATGAGAGATCAAGGGATCTCTTCAGCGTTGCAGGCAGGCAAGGGGGGGGCTCCTCTGGGTAGCCACCACCTGGGCAAGGGAGAGGGCCTCCTGGGGGTCACTCCTGCACAGGAGTTCCGTTCCTTTAGGTGCTGGGGGCTGCGGGTGCAGGGTCTTTTCCAGCCGTCGGGAAATGGAGTTCAGGCAGTCGGGGTCAGGGGGAGCCTCGGGATTCCCTCTGCAGGCGTCGCTGTGGGGGCTCAGGGGGGACAACTTTGGTTACTCACGGTCTCGGAGTCGCCGGAGGGTCCTCCCTGAGGTGTTGGTTCTCCACCAGTCGAGTCGGGGTCGCCGGGTGCAGTGTTGCAAGTCTCACGCTTCTTGTGTCTAGGGGGCGGGCATCTCCACTAGCTGGAGTGCCCTGGGGCATTGTAACACGAAGCTTGAGCCTTTGAAGCTCACTGCTAGGTGTTACAGTTCCTGCAGGGCACTCCAGCTAGTGGAGATGCCCGCCCCCTGGACATAGCCCCCACTTTTGGCGGCAAGTCCAGGAGAGATAATGAGAAAAACAAGGAGGAGTCACTGGCCAGTCAGGACAGCCCCTAAGGTGTCCTGAGCTGAGGTGACTCTGACTTTTAGAAATCCTCCATCTTGTAGAAGGAGGATTCCCCCAATAGGGATAGGAATGTGACCCCCTCCCCTTGGGAGGAGGCACAAAGAGGGTGTACCCACCCTCAGGGCTAGTAGCCATTGGCTACTAACCCCCCAGACCTAAACACGCCCTTAAATTTAGTATTTAAGGGCTTCCCTGAACCTAAGAATTTAGATTCCTGAAACTACAAGAAGAAGAAGACTGCTGAGCTGAAAAACCCCTGCAGAGGAAGAACAGAAGACACCAACTGCTTTGGCCCCAGTCCTACCGGCCTGTCTCCTGCCTTCCAAAGAAACCTGCTCCAGTGACGCTTTCCAAGGGACCAGCGACCTCTGAATCCTCTGAGGACTGCCCTGCTTCAAGAAAGACAAGAAACTCCCGAGGACAGCGGCACTGCTCCAAAAGAACTGCAACTTTGTTTCAAGGAGCAGATTTAAAGACCCCGGCAACTCCCCGCAAGAAGCGTGAGACTTGCAACACTGCACCCGGCGACCCCGACTGGACTGGTGGAGAACCAACACCTCAGGGAGGACCCTCCGGCGACTCCGAGACCGTGAGTAACCAAAGTTGTCCCCCCTGAACCCCCACAGCGACGCCTGCAGAGGGCATCCCGAGGCTCCCCCTGACCGCGACTGCCTGAACTCCATTTCCCGACGGCTGGAAAAGACCCTGCACCCGCAGCCCCCAGTACCTAAAGGAACGGAACTCCTGTGCAGGAGTGACCCCCAGGAGGCCCTCTCCCTTGCCCAGGTGGTGGCTACCCCGAGGAGCCCCCCACTTGCCTGCCTGCAACGCTGAAGAGATCCCTTGATCTCTCATTGAAAACCATTGTAAACCCGAAGCGTGTTTGCACACTGCACCCGGCCACCCCGCGCTGCTGAGGGTGTACTTTTTGTGCTGACTTGTGTCCCCCCCGGTGCCCTACAAAACCCCCCTGGTCTGCCCTCCGAAGACGCGGGTACTTACCTGCTGGCAGACCGGAACCGGGGCACCCCCTTCTCTCCATTGAAGCCTATGTGTTTTGGGCACCTCTTTGACCTCTGCACCTGACCGGCCCTGAGCTGCTGGTGTGATAACTTTGGGGTTGCTCTGAACCCCCAACGGTGGGCTACCTTGGACCAAAAACTGAAACCTGTAAGTGACTTACTTACCTGTGAAACCTAACAATACTTTACCTCCCCCAGGAACTGTGAAAATTGCACTGTGTCCACTTTTAAAACAGCTATCTGTGTTTTATGTAAAAAGTATATATGCTACTGTAATTATTCAAAGTTTCAAAAGTACTTACCTGCAATACCTTTCAAATGAGATATTACATGTAGAATTTGAACCTGTGGTTCTTGAAATAAACTAAGAAAATATATTTTTCTATAACAAAACCTATTGGCCTGGATTTGTTCCTCATTTATTGCCTGTGTGTATGTACAACAAATGCTTAACACTACTCCTTTGATAAGCCTACTGCTCGACCACACTACCACAAAATAGAGCATTAGTATTATCTCTTTTTGCCACTATCTTACCTCTAAGGGGAACCCTTGGACTCTGTGCATACTATTCCTTACTTTGAAATAGTGCATACAGAGCCAACTTCCTACATTTCCCCTCAGAGCGCATGTGTGTTTGGCTGTCCGTCTCGGTCAACATGGTTGCTGGGCTGGAGAGAACCTGCACAGGCTCCCAGTCTCCCTGGGAGCGCCCTGGCTGGGCGCTCTCAGCCAATCCTGACGCAGCTTTGAGCAGCATCAGGATTGGCGCAGGGCAGGCTGGGAGCCTGTGCCTGTAGCAGCGACAGGAGAGGAGAGCGGCGCTGGAGCAGAGGTACGTTTTTCTCAAATTCTTCTTTCATTTTTTTCCGTGCACCCCGCCCAGCCACATCCACGCGAGCCGCTCCTGCTATTATGACTCACAAATCACAATGGCGGTTCTTCCTTGGCGGATGTCCAATGGTGGTGCTAACCGCGGCGGTCGGTGGTCATCACAGTAATACACATCACCACATTGGATAGATTTGAAATCCACACAACTGACACACATCCACACAACTGACACACCTACAAACTGCACTATAAAACACACTCCTTCACACAACACAATCCTTTGCATCTACAATGCACACATAGAAGCCAGAGCCCAAAATCAGAGACAGAGTACCATAGATTAGGCCCCCCTTCAACTTTAACATAGCAACTATCCCACACCCGTACAACACACCCATCACACAAAAGAGCACCTCTACACATGATTAACTAACCGTCACCCCTTTACCACACAGCACCTACATACCATCATCCTTTTTCAGTGTTGTCCACCACCACAATGTCACTACAAAAACATCACTGTTTCACAGACAACGAGTTACGAGTCATGATGGATGAAATTATCTGAGTAGAGCCACACTTATTTGGAGCCCAAGTCCAGCAGACCACAATTGCGAGGAAAATGGAAATGTGGCAAAGAATAGCTAACAGCATGAATTCCGTAGGCAGATACCCACTCACAAGGGAGGATCTGAGGAAGAGGTGGAACGACCTCGGGGAAGGTGCGTTCCATGTCAGCCAGGCACCAGCTGGCAGTCCTCAAGAATGGTGGTGGTCCCCCACCTCCACCCCCACAGTTCCCATCATGGGAGGAGAAGGTCTTGGCCATTCTCCATCCAGAGGGCTTGACAGGAATACCTAAGGGAGTCAAGTCGAGTCAGGTAAGTCACTACACCAATAAAATCACCAAAATGTTTTGTCATGAATGCTCACTTATCACATTTTGCCACTTTAACAGCCAACCCACTCACCACCCCTGTGTCTAACTGTCTGAATACCCCTGCCTTGCATCACACATGTGAACTTAACTCACCTGGGGGCACTGTATCTGTGTATGTCGTGGGTAGTACAGGGACTGACAGCACTACCACTCCCAGCAGGTACTGTTCTACCATTACAAAATCCAGAACAGTGTACCATATTGAAAATTGCCTTACATGTAAACTAAACAATGGAATATGCTCACCTGAATGCTCCACAATTGTACAGTCTGTGGGAATGACAGCAAAGCTATGGACATCTGCTAATACAAGAACACTAACACCGAGCTACAACTATGCCCTCTAGTAAACTGTCCCTTCTACCTCCCATCACATATAGAACTGTACTCACCTAATGGAATAACAACAGTATACTCCATTGCCATTGGACAGCTATTGACAGGAATGCCAAGGACAGCTACCACTATCACCCCCCCTCACACACACACAGCTATAACTGTGTCCTACCTCACTTCACCTATTGGACTCTACTCACCTGGAGGATCTCACATATCTTCAGTGTGCTGTACTCAGTGTAACCCGTCAAAATATGGTCATGTAGAATGGTAACTCCAATTGTGATGGCCAGGTCAGTGTCCACATGACATTGTGCAGCTGTCTGTTAATTTAATAATAAGGTATTGCAAACTAGGAGGTACCATGAAACATATACTGCTACACTGCTGTCAAGATATGAGTCAATGAACAGACGTCCAAGTGCCAAGATACTCTGACATCCGGTAGCAAGGTGACATAAAGGACATGTCAGGTCTTCATAATTGAAAGCAGGAGTCACTGTCATATAAGGGGATCAAGCAAAGCCAATCTGAACATGGCCCAAAGCACATCTATGTGTCAAATGTGGTGCTACATGTCACATACCAACCTGTAACTGTCTGTTTCCCATCTTCAATGGGTCTACTTGCCACTGGGACCATGGAAAGCACTCCTGAGACAGTCACTTCTTCCCTGGATGAAGCCCTCATTGAGGAGAGCACTCCTGGATGTGTGGACATTGGGGATGGTTCTGGCCTGTCTAGGCAACCTGGTCAGATGACAACTTTCAGCCTTACTCCACCCATATCGACTCCTCCCAGCCCTGTTGCAGCTTCACCCCAGGCAACCTGTCACCCCCAAACCGGTGTCCCAAAGACAGTAACAACCATCATGTGCCCCCCAGTCCAGGTACCAGAGTCACAACTCCTGACAATGATGGCAACGGCTCCAGTGGCAGTGGGCAAACTGTGCCAAGGGTACAGGCATGTGGGGGTAGGGCGTGATAGAGGGATGGTGTGGGCCAGCTGCATGAGGCATCTGGGGATACTTCTGGCCAGGACACCATCTCCCAAGTCTTGGGAGCCTATCAAAAATCCGAAGGCATGATGGGCCAGGTACTTGCCATGATGGGGGAGATGAAGCAGCTGCAGAGGGACAGCCATCAGAAAGTCATGCAACAGTGGGAGGCCCAAAATGCCCTGTTGGCAGCCATAACAGGGGTGCTGAGAGACATCTACACCACCCTGAGCAGGGAACGTCCACAACATCAGACCCCTTCCGTTGGCCAAGTTACACCAGCCCCTTCAACATCTGTGGCAGCCAGTGGAATGGAGGCTCTGCTAAGGGAAAGAAATGCCTCAGACACCCCTGCCTCTGTAGCTGAAGAGCCCTCCGCAAGCACGGACGTCCACCCAAACTACCAGGAGGTGCAGATGGCAAGACAACAATCACTGCCAGGAAGTAACCACCAACTGATAGATTCCCTTTTTTTGTGCCTCAGATGCACCGTGTTAACTTTTCTACAACCACTTTCCAATTTATCAGGGTAGAAGAACACTGACTTGGGATTTAAAATGTTGCGGCAGCTACTCAAATGATAACATCCACCATGATTGATCCCTTCACTGTTTGGGCATTATTTTTTTTCACATTCATCCTAATCTCCTGTGCACATGGAAATAAACACAACTAATACATTAAGTATGATAGCCATTTTTCTTCTATGGGAGTATTTTATTCTGAAATATATTTCATGCTCATTATTGACTCATAAGAAGGAAATGTGAGGTGTGACATGTCACAGGTAGTGTCATGCTGGGGATCAATACCAACACAATGACAATCACCAATCTCTATTTATTACACGGTGGAGCATATAGGCTGACCAAATGTCAGGAATGTCATAGTCAAGTATGTCTAAACATTTATTGCTTCTGCCTATGTGTCAGTAAGTAACATCCCACAGACCACTGACGTAAGGGACAAGTCAAACTGTGTCCCTCCAAATAGGCTCACAGATTGGTAGAAATTGTCATCAACTAAACCCTTATCACATACCTAAACCATGCCTGCCAAATCAACATACCCCGTAATATAGACAGAGGACAGTACAACAGTCCCTAGTCAGAGAACCTTCACTTACAATGGTCAGGCATCTGTAGGCATGCTACTCACCTATGTCAGTGTTGACACACATGCACAGTGGCATGCAATGAGGAAACACAATGACAGCTACATACAAGCCAAACAGGCTCATTGTCAATATAATGTGAAGGTTGAGTTAATAGATTTCACAGGATGACATGTGTCAAAGACACATGATCACACACATGCCACCATTGAACCCACCCACTTAAAACAAACAGGTTTAAACTTGCCTGAAAACCTGAGCTATATACTCCAAATCATCGAATGACCTGTCTGATGATCACATAGAGACCCTTCTCAAACAATCCTGACCCCCACACTACACCACAGAGTCAGTGAAATTACAGACCATCACATACTTACACTCAGGTGAAGTACTGATTGATGACATCTGCCCGTATGTCTCCACCTTCATCCTCATCACTGTCATCCTGACTTGGCATTTCTGCATTCTCACCTGGTAGAACTGCTAGCTCCCCCTCATCTGGGATGTATGTGATCTGTTACCTCTGGGCAAGGTTTAGAAGCATGCAACGGGCCACAATGATCTGACAAACTTTAGCGGGTGAGTAGAGAAGGGCTCCACTAGACTTATCGATGCTGTGGACTCTTGCCTTCAGGAGCCCAAAATCTTGCTCCACGACACACTGTGTCTTTCCATGGGCCTCGTTGAAGCGGGCTTCCCCTGGCGTGGTTGGGTTCCTTACTGGTGTCAACAACCAGGGACAGTTTTGGTAGGCTGAGATCCCTATAAGGAATCGTGATGTGTGCAAACATGAGTCCAGAGCATTATCACATTTGGCAACAGACATAGCATACAAACCCACATGACATATGTAACATATCAACCAGCCAGGCCTTCTATGGGTACTGTTGTGTCATCAGCAGTGGGATAGTGATGTTCTGCATGATGAAGGCATTATGGACTAAACCTAGGTACCGTGCACTTACTTGGGAAATGTAGAGGTCCATCAAACAGACTACTTGGACATTTATGGAAGGGAAGTTGTTCCTGTTCCAATAGACCGGTTCTTTGCCACCTGAGGGAACCAAGACTAGACGGGTACCATCAATGGCTCCCACTACATGTGGGATGTGTGCCAAACCATAAAACTCTACCTTCACATAGGCAAAATCTTCATGTTGTGGAAAGCGGATACAGCTGTCAGGTGTTCCAACAATGCAGACAGTACAGCCTTCAAGACCAGACTGAACATAGGATAGGTTGGGACATCCCTGCAGTTAGTGCCACTGTATTTTGGAAGGAGCTTGTGGCCAGGATGTGCAGCACTGGCATGACTTGTATAATGGGTTGTATGCTATCTGGATGACGAATAAAAGGCATCAGATCTGGCTCCAACTGACGATAGAGATCCTTGATTGTCTGCCTATCCAGGTGGTAGATTTAAATTACATGTTTATCCTCCATGGTCTGCAAGTCTGCTAGTGGATGGTACACAGAAGATTGTCTGACCCTTCTCATTCCAGGGTAACTAAATGAGAGAAAATAAGAAGGTATGTCTATCACTTATTGTGTCCCTTGTTTATGACAATACATATGTCACATAACAAATATTACATGCCATTTGATACAGTGAAAACATGATACACAGCACATACCAATGATAAAGTGTCACATTATTTACATTTCATCCCCTTGCCTCAATTAAAATGTGTACATATAAACGGATGTGTCAGCGAGACTATGTGATACTGACCTCAAACAATGAATGTGATTAAATGCCCAAAATACATTTTTGCCCATGGCTGAGAGGATGGTGACTGTGCCACCAAAGATTTGTGAAACTTAGCAGGACAACATGACAAGATATTCCTTCAAACTGGAAAAATATACATCTTTAAGCAATGCCAGCACTGAAGATTATGTGGTAGAAATGTTTCCCACCTGTGACGCATCATAAATTTAACTTTTCCGACGATCGAAAGGCTTTAAAATGGTGACTGCCTGACCTACTATACTGGAAAATATGAAACAACTGCTGGCAGAAGTCATACTGGCGGTAGGCGGATGCTACCTCAGTAGACATTGCCATTGGCAAACACTGCTGCCGGTGGCAGTTTTGGGCCAATTGCAGTGTCCGCCGGCAGTGAAGGTCGTGTACGTGGCGGACATGACCGCCATCTCCTGATAAATCTCTCACTTGACTCCTGACACTGCTGCCAGCAAGACCTCCACAACCTGAGCTGCTGTGTACTGCCTCTGGGAGCAATCATGCCTTCTCACCAGAAGAGCTGGAGAAGCTGGTGGATGAGGTCCTACCCCTGTATGAACAGCTCTATGGTGCACCAGAGGAGCAGGTAAGAGCACCATGTGCACATGTGTTTTTGTAGCAGGACTAAGCTTTGATATGGTTAGCATAAGCTTATGGAGAGCCCTGTAGGTACTATCAGTGTGTTTACATGGTTGAGTTCCTGGGCATGTACCTATGTGAAGTGAGAGGTTTAGAGTCCTGAGACATTGTGGACAGTGTGCAATGAGTGTTCCCTGACCCATATTGTGACTATTGCACTTGGTTAGCTGAGATGTAATGCCAGCCATCACCAGGTAAATCCCATCATGACAGCAGGAGGCGCTGATGCATGCTGTTTGGTGGTTTCTCACCATACTTGTGCCCTCACTGTATCTACACATACATCTGTGGCCACATCTGGCATTGTTGTAGTGTTGTACTGAAGCCAGCTAATGACACTCTATGGTCCTAAGTTCTGCACATGGACAGCCAATGGAATTGGCAATGGGATACCTTAAGTATTGTGATGCATCAAAACCTTTTGGGACATGGTAGTTTGTGTTGATTTTTGTGGTCTGCCTGCAGTGAAAGTTACCTTTCAATTGCCACCTTCTGTAAATATTGCCATCTAGACTGTTATTGTATAGCTTTTGCGCTGTATGTGTGATCTTGTAGCTACTCCCTGTATCCATAGACAGCATTTGATGGTTAAAAATGATGCCTCACTACTAAGGTTCATCGACTTCAGCCTATGCCCAGTGTTTACCATTGTTATGGCATTGGGGGCATAGTGGAGAGCTGTGACAGATGTGCTCAAAACAACTCCAATTGCGTTACATGTCCTTGACAGATCCCGTGATCACACTGCCCTGTTGGCTCCTTAATCAAGCTCTGATGTGTACTGTGCATGCTCCTAGTTTCATGGGCATTGAACTTCGACAAACAGTGTGCAGTGAACTGATGTTCCATGATATTTGAACCAGTGTATTGGGTATGATGTGGGACATGTCAAATGCAAGGCTAGGTGTATCTTTCTTTGACTGTTTTTGTGTGCACACATGTTTCAGAAGTATAGTGCAAATTGTTTGGACTGACACAAAGACCCTCACTTCCTGAAGTAGCATGCGGGTGCATTTGTATGTGCATTGGTGCACACATGTAGAGGCCTGCATGTTTGTGTGCACAACATGTGATTCCCTTGTATGTTGTCCTGGCAATATGGACTTGCTGTAGCCTGGTTGTTCCTGTGGGGACCATATGCAGCTTGTGATCATCAAGGTTTATGTATGTGTGCCATGTTTGCTATTTTGTGTAGCTGTCACCTGTCATTTTGTGTGAAATGTTTTATTGTGTTTCTGGTCAATGTCATGTGGATTGCTCGTGCTACACAAAACACACTGCTCTAGTACCTGGTCGGTGCAGGGGCTGAGCTGGTGGTTGTGATGGGTTACCTCGTGGGGAGTGTTAGCACTAATGTACCCCTATTCAATGTCTGCTATGTGCCATAGGTGAACAGGATGGACAAGACAGTTTGTCATTGTGTTGTTGGTCTGACTTGTATTTAACTCTGCTTGTTCTTGTGTGGCACTTGTGGATATGATATTCTTTCTTGTCTTTGTCATCCATGCAGGTCAACGCCCATCAGAAGAAGGAGATTTGGTGTGCATATGCCAAGAAGGTGTGGACCCTGGGGACCCACAACTGGCAGAGCATCCACTGTCGGAAGGAATTAGAGGACCTGAGATGCTGGGCCTGAAAGATCACAGAGGCCCAACTGAGGCTGTCCTCACAACGAGGAAAGGGTGCTCGTCGGACCATGACGCCCCCTAATGGCCTGCATTTTGGTGGTGACCTACCCTGAGTTGGATGGGCGTTTCACGACAGCACAGCAGCCATAAGGTGGTGAGTACAGACCAAACTCATGTTTGACCCTTTACTAGGTGATTGACTGAGGGATAGGATGCCAGCTCTGACAATGTGGTAAGTGTAATTTGTCACAGTTCTTCTGTGATCAGATTGATGTACAAGAGTCATGTATTGGAAACAGGTATGCACATTTATTCTGTTTTTAAACTTGGTACTAAACTATGGTAACACCTCAGTCCTATAGCACAATATGGAGCACTGTGTTTTTTGCATTCCACTGATCTGCTTTTACTACCCTGGTAGGTGTTAGTTCCCACCAACAGATCACTCCTCCCTAATGTCACAGTGGAAAGTTGGGTCGGTTCTTGCTCTCTGTCCTCTGCTATGTATCAGGGGGTATATCTATGTGTGAATTTAAGTCAGGCAGCGGCAGGTCATCTCCAGTGTTTGTTGGTTTCTGATCTGTCACAGCATTATGTGATGCAGTGGTGTCCATCAGACATGTCACATGACATACACAGCTAACATCTTCACACTTGTTGCATGGTAATTCCCCTTGGTAAGTGAGGAATGTACATTGACGTGTGATGTCCCATCAGAGCTGACAATATGTATGTAGGTTGCCAGTATGCATATGCTACAGTTCCACAGGGACGCATATGCTGGTATCAGATGTAAGAACTTGATTGCCATGTTGATGTCCTAATAGCAGAAACTTGTCATAAATTTTGTCCATGGTAAACTTCTGTAGGTATGATACATAGGCAATGGTTGTCCACTCACAGTTATGTCAGCATTGTGTGTATTTTGAATACAAATGTCATGCCTCACTGTTGGAATTTATCATGTGTACCTGCTGTAGCTATGACGGATATGACAAATGAGGCCAGGGTGTTTGGGAACTTCATGTTTGACAATAAACCTATTTGGTGCAGTTGTGGTAGTTCATAAACACATGTGTGTAGGTTGGTAAGTGTGACCTGACTGTTGGCTTGCATCATGGTTGTTGTACCAGTTATGTTAGCACCACTTATGCTTTGCCTCTGGGAATCCTCCATAGATAGATGTTAGGCTTGCCATGACTGATGTGTGGGTAGTGATGTTGCTTCTCATTCTGTGACAAATTGGTTTACCTATGTTAGTGTTTGCAAAGTCTGTTTCCCTCCTTCCTGCACAGTGCAGTAGTCTATTTGACACATACACAATATCGTAAACTTCTAATTGTGTGGGGGACATTGGTGTGAGCTTACTTGGTCCTAACATAACTGTTACTGTTTGTCTTCTGGGGACATTTATCCTGGATAGCCTGGACCTGACTCCTTTGTCACTTCTTGCTACATCACAACTGGTGCATGTGTGTGTGACATGTGTACAACCTCCTTGACTAATATTTGGCAGGTGTGACATGTTGATATGTCCTATGATGGTATGTGTCCATAGTGATATGGTTGAATCTATGTCACTTGATGAAGGTATGGCTTGTTTGTACTAGGGTTACCTGCCTTTACTTGGCAACATATGTTATTGCCTGGTACATTACATTATTAGAGTAATGTATTTGTGTGGTAAGGATTGGGTATATGCATTTGTTAAGCTACCATACAGTGGGAATCCATTGCTTGTCTACTGGTTGACTATATTGTTCTGATTAAGGCACCTGTATTAAGTCACCTAGTCATGGTATGGTCAGTGTGATTGGTCTACTCCATTCATGGTATTGCAGGTTGCTTTGCTGGTGTGTGACAGTTAGGAAATTGATGGACATGCATTGTATTGTGTTGTTACATGATGTTGGCACTTTACTGGCACTTCCTGCGGGAGTCAGTTGACATGATGGCATTTGATTTCGATCTGATTTGTGATGGAAGTGTTGTCATGTACATGTGATGACACTACTTCACTAACTATTTTCAGCATCAGCACCAGCAGATGAAGAAGATGGAGCTCAGACGAGTGCGGAAGCTTCTGGCCACAGGACCTCCAGTCACGACACCACAGACACCGAGGAACCCAGTGGCCCAGAGGGAGAGGGGAGTACCACAGGGGAGACTGGATCTGCAACATCTTCATCTCAGTCCTCCTCCAGTGGCAACTCCCTAGTGGTGGCGAACCCATCAGGGACCACTCTAGTACCATCTCTGACCGCCAGCCCCGTTCTATCACCGCCCTCCCTGCTGCTCCCGACCTGGCTGGCCAAGCCCGCTCATCCAAGTTGGTGGGCGTCTCCTTTGCTGCAGGCACCTCTGCACCAGTCCCTGTTCCCCCTGATGCCCTCAATGAGGAGGCTATTAACCTCCTGAGAAGCATTTGTGTGGGTCAGTCTACCATTGTGAATGCCATCCAGGGACTGGCAACGCAGACCCAACAAAGCAATGCGTTCCTGAGGGGCATTCACGGTGCAATGGCTGGCCTACAGAGATCTTTTCAGGCTCTGACCTCCACACTGATGGCAGCCAGTCACCCCTTGTCTACTGCCCCCCTCCACCTTCCTCTTCCCAGTCCAAATCCTCCCTTCCCCAACCCATCCAAAGCACACAAACAGACTCTTACCAGCAGACCCCCAGACATCCCCACGCACACCACAACCACTGACGCCTACATGCAGCATATCCACCATACCTGCAATCACCACCCCAACAGACAGCCACCCACACACCACGGCATCTCCCAGCACCTCCACCCCCCTCAGCCCAAGACACATAAACACCCGCACTCACCCATCCAACAGACACCCACCACACACAAGCACACCTCCTACAAACATGCACCCAAACACGCACCCAAGACATTCACACCTAATCGTCAAACACTTTCTCACCCTCCCAAACCCCGTTCAGGACAAAAGTTACAGCGCGCTCCCGCGTGAGGCTGCACTGGGTGCGCCGAGAGAGCTGGAGGCGAAGCCGGCCGGCTGAGACTACCTGCGGGGGTTCCAGAGAGCTGCCCGCGGGGGGTGGACGCGGTGAGCTGCCCCATCGTCCAGGAACAGGGGAAGAGGACTGTCAGCCTTCCAGCGGGCGGCAGCTTAAGACTGGGCGTGCCGAGAGAGCTGGAAGCGGGGCCGGACCGGGCAAAAATTGCTGCGGGGGTTCCGGAGAGCTGCCCGCGGCGAGGCGGACACAGTGAGCTGCCCCATCGCCCAGGAGCAGGGGAAGAGGACTGGCGGCCTTCCAGTGGGCGGCAGTTTTAGACGTTTGGAGCGTGGGCTGGGACCCAGGGCCTGAACAGTGTGGCGCCTGGAGGTGCTGAGGCGTGCCACAGCAGACGCGGAGTGAGGAGCCCCAGGGGATGCCCCGTCACCCCGGAGGTAAAGAGAGCACCGAGGCGCTCCCGTGTCCAGAGTGGTGCTGGTGAGACGGTGCCTACACGGAGCGGGCGGTGGGGTGCGCCGCCACCCCTGGTGCCAAATTATGAGCCACACAGCAGCCCATGGGGGAGCACTAAGCGGAGATAATAGAGGGGCCTGAGGAAATTGGGCTAACGAAGTGTGGTGGACAACCCCAGCGCACCGGAGAGAGAACCTGGTGAACGTGACCCCCACGCCGGACCAAAGAGGGTGCAGGAGCGTTGGCTCCCTGACTAACCCTGGTAGGTGGACGCAGCCGGGTGCTGGCTGACTTTTCATTCCTGTTGGGCACACAGAAGGGCTGCCGGGCACCAGTAGCTGAGGCCACAGCCTATCAGTGGACTGGGACAACACCGCCTAGAAGCTGGAAGATAGGCTGGACCGGGCCAGCGTCGGAGGAGCCAAATAGAAGAAAGACCGCAATACTAGCCCGTCTGTCTCTCTGGCCTCAGTGGTACAACACCCCATATATTCTATGTCTTCCAAGAACCGGCACAAGAGCAAAACCATGGATCGTACGCTGTCCGCCGAACGCAAGGGAGGAGGCCCCCAGGACCTACCGCAATCTAAAGTACAGGACACCTTGGACAAAATCCTGGGAGCAATCGAAGATACAAAGACGTTACAGCGCGACATTAATCAAGTCGCAGTTGAAGTAGGACTCCTGAGGGCAGACCACCAAAAATTGGCAGACAGGGTTAAGGAGACGGAGGCGACCCTGGTGGAATTAGCACCGAAACAAAAAGACCTGACGGCCACGGTGACTTGTCTCACAGACAGAATGGCGCTGTTGGAGCAGAGAGCGGAAGACGCGGAAGGTAGAAACCGAAGGAACAACGTGCGGGTGGTTGGGCTCCCAGAGGGGACAGAGGGCACGAATATGGTGGAATTCCTAGAGGAGAGGTTGCGCACAACCACGGCACTAGGCTGCCTTACCCCCTTCTACACACTGGAACGAGCGCACCGAGTGCCCTCAAGGCCCCTTGCACCGGGTAGGCCTCCACGCGTAGTGGTCGCCAGGTTATTGCACTACAGGGACAGAGATATGCTACTACAGAGGGCCAGAGAAGCGGGCCCCTTTAAGGTGGAGAATGGAGAGGTGACGCTATTCCCGGATTTTACACTTGACGTCCAGACCAAGCGAGCCTCATTCTTGGCAGTTAAGAGGACGCTAAGGGGAGAGGGGATCCAGTACTCGCTCCTCTTCCCGGCCAGGCTGAAAGTGATTCAGACCGGGAAGACTACATTCTTTCAGACCCCCGAGGAGGTTTGGGAATGGCTGAAGGCCCGTGGGGGTCAGCTGGGGCGGCATGCAAGAGAAGGCCTGGCTGGGAGCGGATCCCATAGGGGCCCGGGGAGGCGGCGGAACAGGAACCGCCCCCCGCATGGCACCAGCTCAGACGCAGAAGGAACTGGGAAATAAGGCGGCACTGGAGGCAGCTGCCTACATGAGCAGAGAGGCGTCTCCCACGGAGTGCTCCGGAGGAGAATCAGATGACACGGCTGTGTCCTCCGCGGAGGGCTCGGGCTGCTCCACGCGGGCCCCGAGGGTGACCCCCTCAGACAGCAGATGAACTTGGATAGCTGAGTACATAAGAGGGCCTTGAGGTGAGGAGAATCATACGATCAAGTGGCCCCTCTGGGCACGGCCCCCCCCAACCGGATTCTCGTCCATTCAGTCAGACTGGCGAGAACTATAATTAAATTGTTGAATAAGTTGCACTGTTGCACAGTTTTCTGGGCAACCTACTGTTCGAGAGGCGCCCTAGGGAGGGGGAGTTGGGGTTCACAACTACAAGTTCTGATGGTGCTTTGGGAGATGTGGCTTGACTGTATAAGGTATTCGATAAGATTCAAGGGGCTACCGGTCACTGGGGGGGATGGGAAGAATGCTACGCTTATGATATATCAATATGGCAGAATATAACCTTCTAACATGGAACATACGAGGGATGGGGTCACCAGCTAAATGGCATAGAATTTTGTCCTACTTAAAGAGGAGGGGTATTCAGGTGGCAATGGTACAAGAGACACTCTTGGCAGCAGGAGAGGCAGAGAAGCTGAGACGAAGGTGGAGAGGGCAGGTGTTCGCCACAGAATACTCTGCGTATGCTAGGGGGGTACTGATCTGGGTCCGCGCTGGGGTCCCTTTCGAGGTAGTGCCCACCGACATAGACAGTGAGGGCAGGTTTCTGATTGTGGATGGGAAGTTTCACGGCGTCCCGATTGTTCTGGGTTGTATCTACGCTCCTAATCAGGATCAGGTCCCTTTCATGACGCGTTTATCGAGTCACCTCACTCACCAGCGAACGGGAGAACTGTTAATTGGGGGAGACTTCAATAGCATACTAGACGTGGACCTGGACCGCTCCACTCCACCGGTGCCAGGGGCAGTGACATACAGGGTGACCAAAAAACTGAGAGAATGGTTGGATTCTTGGGGTATGGTGGACGCATGGCGTGAGCAGCACCCTATAGATAAAGATTACTCATATTATTCAGGTCTCCACCGCGTGCACACCAGAATAGACAGAGTGGTGTGCACAGCAACCTTGGTGCAAGGAATGATCCATTCCGAATACCTTGGACGTACCTTGTCTGACCATAGCCCCTTAATGTTGACATGGAGGGTGACTGAAGACAGGCCCCCCATACCGACATGGAGACTGGCCCCTGCTGTTCTAGAAGACCAGGCATATAGAGATGCCCTCCGCCTATACCTGGCTGACCATATTAAAATTAATAAGGGATCTACTTCCTCTAGATCCACAGAGTGGGAAACGCCTAAAGTAGCGACGAGAGGGTACTGCCTAGGACAAACAGCCGGGGTGAGACGTACACTTGAGCGGGAACTGACTAATCTAGAGAAGATAATACACGAGGGGGAATGGAGCGTGAGGAGTATGACCAGGCACGTAGAGCCCACTCCCAGGTTGAGGAACAACTCAGATGCCACAATATGCAAAAATACTTAGCCTCATTGCAATCTGAAGAGGGCAGATCAGGTAGGATGCTGGCGTGGCTGGTGAGGTCAGAAGGGGATAGTGAGCCCATTACGAGCGTGCAAGATAAGGAGGGGGGTCGAAGACACAGGCCGGGCCCTATGAATGACGCTTTCAAAGATTACTATACTTATCTGTATAGGAGACCTGGCGAGCTCTGGACAGCTGATCTCGATGGTTTCTTACAACAGCTCCCACTGACGATACTGACGCACAAGGAATGGGATAGTCTGGGTGGACCGGTGACAGTGGAGGAGGTCCGTGATGCCATCTCACAGCTGGCTCCTGGGAAGACACCGGGGACAGACGGCCTCCCTATGGACTTTTATAAAAAATATGCGACGCTATTGGCCCCCCAGTTGGTGGAAATGTACATGGAGGCATTGCACCACGGTGCGTTGCCGGACTCGCTTAGGGAAGCACTGGTGGTCCCTTTACCCAAGCTGAAGTCAAGGGAAGCGTCGGTGGCTGACTTCCGCCCCCTGTCAATGCTGAACAAAGATTTTAAAATTCTTAGTAAGATCATGGCCAACCGCTTGCTTTGCTGCATACCCACATTGGTGCACGCAGACCAGAACGGCTTTGTCCCGAACCGTAGTACTTCCCTAAATCTAAGGCGCCTCTTCGCTATCCTACATATGCCTAGAGAAGAGAGACCCCCCTCAGGAGTATTACTCGCAGTGGACTTTGAGAAAGCCTTCGACTCGGTCAGGTGGGACTACCTGAGGACCGTGATGCTTTGGATGGGCCTGGGAGAGGGATGGGTAAAATGGGTGGACTTATTGTATGCAGCACCTCTGGCAAGAGTTTGGACGGGCAGAATGGTATCCGACACCTACCCCATATATAGGGGAACCAGACAAGGATGCCCTTTGTCACCGCTATTATTTGCCCTGGCCATTGAGTGACTGGCAGCTCGGATGAGAAGTGACGGAGTGGGTAGGGGAGTGGAATGGGGACAATCTGAGCATGTCATCTCATTATACGCCGATGATATACTCATCTATCTCAGAGATGGGGAGACTGGACTCCCATGGGCCCTGAGGATCTTAGAACATTTCGGGACCCTGTCGGGACTACACCTTAGTAGGGGCAAAACATTCGTTTTCCCCATGTTACCGAGTTGTGAATGCCCCGCCTCGTGCCTGGGAGACGTGGTTTGGGCCCCACGTACCTTTAAGTACTTGGGCATACAAGTGTTCCATGAAATGGGGGACCTCCGCGATGGTAAGCTTGGTAGGGCACTTGTAGGAAAGTACCATCTTGCCTGGCATGTTACCCCCATTTTTCACTGTATATATGTTGTTTTAGTTGTATGTGTCACTGGGACCCTGGTAACCCAGGGCCCCAGTGCTCATAAGTGTGCCTGAATGTGTTACCTGTGTAGTGACTAACTGTCTCACTGAGGCTCTGCTAATCAGAACCTCAGTGGTTATGCTCTCTCATTTCTTTCCAAATTGTCACTAACAGGCTAGTGACCATTTTTACCAATTTACATTGGCTTACTGGAACACCCTTATAATTCCCTAGTATATGGTACTGAGGTACCCAGGGTATTGGGGTTCCAGGAGATCCCTATGGGCTGCAGCATTTCTTTTGCCACCCATAGGGAGCTCTGACAATTCTTACACAGGCCTGCCACTGCAGCCTGAGTGAAATAACGTCCACGTTATTTCACAGCCATTTTACACTGCACTTAAGTAACTTATAAGTCACCTATATGTCTAACCTTTACCTGGTAAAGGTTAGGTGCAAAGTTACTTAGTGTGAGGGCACCCTGGCACTAGCCAAGGTGCCCCCACATTGTTCAGAGCCAATTCCCTGAACTTTGTGAGTGCGGGGACACCATTACACGCGTGCACTACATATAGGTCACTACCTATATGTAGCTTCACAATGGTAACTCCGAATATGGCCATGTAACATGTCTATGATCATGGAATTGCCCCCTCTATGCCATCCTAGCATAGTTGGCACAATCCCATGATCCCAGTGGTCTGTAGCACAGACCCTGGTACTGCCAAACTGCCCTTCCTGGGGTTTCACTGCAGCTGCTGCTGCTGCCAACCCCTCAGACAGGCAGCTGCCCTCCTGGGGTCCAGCCAGGCCTGGCCCAGGATGGCAGAACAAAGAACTTCCTCTGAGAGAGGGTGTGAGACCCTCTCCCTTTGGAAAATGGTGTGAAGGCAGGGGAGGAGTAGCCTCCCCCAGCCTCTGGAAATGCTTTCTTGGGCACAGATGTGCCCAATTCTGCATAAGCCAGTCTACACCGGTTCAGGGACCCCTTAGCCCCTGCTCTGGCGCGAAACTGGACAAAGGAAAGGGGAGTGACCACTCCCCTGACCTGCACCTCCCCTGGGAGGTGTCCAGAGCGCCTCCAGTGTGCTCCAGACCTCTGCCATCTTGGAAACAGAGGTGCTGCTGGCACACTGGACTGCTCTGAGTGGCCAGTGCCACCAGGTGATGTCAGAGACTCCTGCTGATAGGCTCCTTCAGGTGTTAGTAGCCTATCCTCTCTCCTAGGTAGCCAAACCCTCTTTTCTGGCTACTTAGGGACTCTGTCTCTGGGGAAACTTTAGATAACGAATGCAAGAGCTCATCCGAGTTCCTCTGCATCTCTCTCTTCACCTTCTGATAAGGAAACGACTGCTGACCGCGCTGGAAGCCTGCAAACCTGCAACATAGTAGCAAAGACGACTACTGCAACTCTGTAACGCTGATCCTGCCGCCTTCTCGACTGTTTTCCTGCTTGTGCATGCTGTGGGGGTAGCCTGCCTCCTCTCTGCACCAGAAGCTCCGAAGAAATCTCCCGTGGGTCGACGGAATCTTCCCCCTGCAACCGCAGGCACCAAAAAGCTGCATCACCGGTCCCTTGGGTCTCCTCTCAGCACGACGAGTGAGGTCCCTCGAATCCAGCGACTCTGTCCAAGTGACCCCCACAGTCCAGTGACTCTTCAGCCCAAGTTTGGTGGAGGTAAGTCCTTGCCTCAGCTCGCTGGGCTGCATTGCTGGGAACCGCGACTTTGCAGCTACTCCGGCCCCTGTGCACTTCCGGCGGAAATCCTTTGTGCACAGCCAAGCCTGGGTCCACGGCACTCTAACCTGCATTGCACGACTTTCTAAGTTGGTCTCCGGCGACGTGGGACTCCTTTGTGCAACTTCGGCGAGCACTGTTTCACGCATCCTTGTAGTGCCTGTTTCTGGCATTTCTCCGGGTGCTACCTGCTTCAGTGAGGGCTCTTTGTCTTGCTCGACGTCCCCTCTCTCTTCAGGTCCAATTTGCGACCTCCTGGTCCCTCCTGGGCCCCAGCAGCGTCCAAAAACGCCAAACGCACGATTTGCAGCTAGCAAGGTTTTTTGGCGTTTTTTTGGCGGGAAAACACTTCTGCACAACTCTCCACGGCGAGAGGGATCCGTCCACCAAAGGAGAAGTCTCTAGCCCTTTTCGTTCCTGCAGAAACCTCAGCTTCTTCTGTCCAGTTGAAGCTTCTTTGCACCCGCAGCTGGCATTTCCTGGGCATCTGCCCATCTCCGACTTGCTTGTGACTTTTGGACTTGGTCCCCTTGTTCCACAGGTACCCTAGATTGGAAATCCACAGTTGTTGCATTGCTGGTTTGTGTCTTTCCTGCATTATTCCTCTAACACGACTACTTTGTCCTTAGGGGAACTTTAGTGCACTTTGCACTCACTTTTCAGGGTCTTGGGGAGGGTTATTTTTCTAACTCTCACTATTTTCTAATAGTCCCAGCGACCCTCTACAAGGTCACCTAGGTTTGGGGTCCATTCGTGGTTCACATTCCACTTTTGGAGTACATGGTTTGTGTTGCCCCTATCCCTATGTTTCCCCATTGCATCCTATTGTAACTATACATTGTTTGCACTGTTTTCTAAGACTATACTGCATATTTTTGCTATTGTGTATATATATCTTGTGTATATTTCCTATCCTCTCACTGAGGGTACACTCTAAGATACTTTGGCATATTGTCATAAAAATAAAGTACCTTTATTTTTAGTATAACTGTGTACTGTGTTTTCTTATGATATTGTGCATATGACACTAAGTGGTACTGTAGTAGCTTCACACGTCTCCTAGTTCAGCCTGAGCTGCTCTGCTAAGCTACCATTATCTATCAGCCTAAGCTGCTAGACACCCTATACCCTAATAAGGGATAACTGGGCCTGGTGCAAGGTGCAAGTACCCCTTGGTACTCACTACAAGCCAGTCCAGCCTCCTACATTGGTTGTGCAGTGGTGGGATAAGTGCTTGAGACTACTTACCACTCTTGTCATTGTACTTTTCATAAGAGAAAAATATACAAAACAAGGTCAGTATATATACACATAGCCAAAAAGTTTTGCATTTCCTCTTTTTCACTCTTTTCTAAAGTGCTGAAAAGTACTTCTAAACTTTCAAAAAGTTCTTAAAAGTTTAAAAAGTTTTTTTCTGTCTTTCCAAAAAGTTCTGAAAACTTTTTTCTCTTTTTCTGTCACTTTAACTCTCTCTAAAAATGTCTGGCACAGGCCAAAGTGTTGATCTGTCCAAACTTGCATATGACAACCTTAGCTGGAAAAGAGCAAGGAGTCTCTGTATAGAGAGAGGTTTGAGTGTAGGGAAGAATCCTTCCTTGGAACTGTTACTTAACATGCTTAGAGAACAGGATAAGGCCATAGGTGCCCCATCTGTTGAAAAAGTACCTAATAGTTCCCAATCTGATTCAGGGACTCCCCCAGGAAAAGATTCAGGAAAGAAACTTCCTAGCCTGCCCATTACTAGACAATCTAGCATAGATGGTAATGATGATGAGCCACACCAAATAAATAGTGTTGTCTCACATCATAGCAAAAGCATTTATTCTCACCATACTGGTAGTAATGTTTCTGTAAACCAAGCTGTTAGGGTGGCTTCTGTAAGGGACAGGTCTCCTTCTGTTCATTCCCATCATAGCTCTGTTTCTAGAAATGTCCCTCCCACCAACCCTGATGACAGAATGTTAGAGAGGGAACTCAATAAGTTGAGGGTGGAACAAACCAGACTGAAGCTTAAAAAGCAACAGCTGGATTTGGATAGACAGTCTTTTGAATTAGAGAAGGAAAGACAGAAGTTGGGTTTAGATACCCATGGTGGCAGCAGCAGTATTCCCCATAGTCATCCTGCAAAAGAGCATGATTCCAGAAATCTGCACAAGATAGTTCCCCCTTATAAGGAGGGGGATGACATTAACAAGTGGTTTGCTGCACTTGAGAGGGCCTGTGTTGTACAGGATGTCCCTCAAAGGCAGTGGGCTGCTATCCTATGGCTATCATTTAGTGGAAAAGGTAGGGATAGGCTCCTTACTGTGAAAGAAAATGATGCTAATAATTTCCAAGTTCTTAAGAATGCACTCCTGGATGGTTATGGCTTAACCACTGAACAGTACAGGATAAAGTTCAGAGAGACCAAAAAGGAGTCTTCACAAGACTGGGTTGATTTCATTGACCATTCAGTGAAGGCCTTGGAGGGGTGGTTACATGGCAGTAAAGTTACTGATTATGACAGCCTGTATAACTTAATCCTGAGAGAGCATATTCTTAATAATTGTGTGTCTGATTTGTTGCACCAGTACTTGGTGGACTCTGATCTGACCTCTCCCCAAGAATTGGGAAAGAAGGCAGACAAATGGGTCAGAACAAGAGTGAACAGAAAAGTTCATACAGGGGGTGACAAAGATGGCAACAAAAAGAAGGATGGTAAGTCTTCTGACAAGGGTGGGGACAAATCTAAAAATGAGTCTTCATCAGGCCCACAAAAACACTCTGGTGGGGGTGGTGGGTCCAAATCCTCCTTTAATCAGAACCAGGAAAAGAAACCATGGTGCTATTTATGTAAAATAAAAGGCCATTGGACAACAGATCCCAGTTGTCCAAAGAAAGGCACCACTGCTCCTACCACTACAACCCCTACTGCTACACCTAGTGTCCCTACTAATAGCAGTGGTGGTGGGAGCAAACCTACTAATAGCCAATCCAAGGGAGTAGCTGGGCTCACTTTTGGTAATTTAGTTGGGGTTGGTCTGATTAGGGAGACCACAGAGGCTACTTTAGTCTCTGAAGGGGCTATTGATTTAGCCACTTTGGTTGCTTGCCCCCATAACTTGGAGAAGTACAAGCAACTAACCCTAATAAATGGTGTTGAGGTCCAGGCCTACAGGGACACAGGTGCCAGTGTCACAATGGTGATTGAGAAACTGATGCACCCTGAACAACACATACTTGGACACCAGTACCAAGTAACCGATGCTCACAACATAACACAAAGCCACCCCATGGCTGTTGTAAATCTCAACTGGGGGGGGGGGTAACTGGTCCAAAGAAAGTTGTGGTAGCTTCAGATTTACCTGTAGACTGTCTATTAGGGAATGATTTGGAGACATCAGCTTGGTCAGATGTGGAGTTGGAGGCCCATGCAGCAATGCTGGGCATCCCAGGGCATATTTTTGCTTTGACAAGTGCTCAGGCCAAAAAGCAAAAAGGACAGGGAAGCTTGGATCCTGGAACAATCGACCAAGTGCTCCCTAAAGCTAGGGCTAGTAGAAGCAAACCACTTCCTACTATCCCTCCCTCTACAGTGGATTCTACTTCTGAGGAAGAAGAATTCCCTCCCTGTGCAGAACCTACACCAGAGGAGCTGGAAGCAGACACTGCTGAGCTTTTGGGTGAAGGGGGGCCTGCCAGAGAGGAGCTGAGTGTGGCACAGCAAACCTGTCCCACATTAGAGGGTCTCAGACAGAAAGCTGTCAAACAGGCTAATGGGGATGTCAGTGACTCTCACAGAGTTTACTGGGAGGACAACCTCTTGTACACTGAGCATAGGGATCCTAAACCTGGAGCTGCCAGGAGATTAGTGATTCCTCAGGAGTACAGAAAGTTCCTCCTAACACTGGCACATGACATTCCCTTAGCTGGGCATCTAGGACAAATGAAAACTTGGGACAGGCTTGTTCCCCTGTTTCATTGGCCTAGGATGTCTGAGGACACAAAAGAATTTTGTAAGTCCTGTGAAACCTGTCAAGCCAGTGGCAAGACAGGTGGCACCCCAAAGGCACCCCTTATCCCACTGCCTGTGGTTGGGGTTCCCTTTGAAAGGGTAGGGGTTGACATAGTTGGCCCCCTTGACCCTCCTACTGCTTCAGGCAATAGGTTTATCTTAGTGGTAGTGGACCATGCCACAAGATATCCTGAAGCTATTCCTTTAAGGACCACTACAGCACCTGCAGTGGCAAAGGCCCTCCTGGGAATATTTTCCAGGGTGGGCTTCCCAAAGGAAGTGGTATCAGACAGAGGAAGCAATTTCATGTCTGCATACTTAAAGGCCATGTGGAAGGAGTGTGGTGTAACGTACAAGTTCACAACACCCTATCATCCACAAACAAATGGACTGGTGGAGAGATTTAATAAAACTCTCAAAGGCATGATTATGGGTCTCCCTGAAAAACTCCGCAGGAGATGGGATATCCTTCTACCATGCCTCCTTTTTGCCTACAGGGAGGTACCCCAGAAAGGAGTGGGCTTCAGCCCCTTTGAACTTCATTTTGGACACCCTGTTAGGGGTCCACTCACACTTGTAAAGGAGGGTTGGGAACAACCTTTAAAAGCTCCTAAGCAGGATATTGTGGATTATGTACTTGGCCTCAGATCAAGGATGGCTGAGTACATGAAAAAGGCCAGTAAAAACCTTCAGGCCAGCCAGGAGCTCCAGAAGCAATGGCATGATCAGAAGGCTGTTTTGGTTCAGTACCAACCAGGGCAGAAAGTGTGGGTCTTGGAGCCTGTGGCCCCAAGAGCACTCCAAGATAAATGGAGTGGACCCCACACAATTGTTGAAAAGAAGGGTGAAGTCACCTACTTGGTTGACTTAGGCACTGCCAGGAGTCCCCTTAGGGTGCTCCATGTCAACCGCCTGAAACCCTACTATGACAGGGCTGATCTCACCCTGCTCATGGCAACAGATGAGGGACAGGAAGAAGATAGTGATCCTCTACCTGATCTCTTCTCTTCCACAGATCAAGATGCTCTTGTGGAAGGTGTAGTTTTGGCTGATTGTCTTACTGCTGAGCAGAAAGACATTGCATAAATCTCCTAGGACAATTTTCAGAACTCTTCTCTACTGTGCCAGGCACCACTTCTTGGTGTGAGCACACTATAGATACTGGAGACAGTTTACCTGTCAAAAGTAAGATCTATAGGCAGCCTGACCATGTCAGGGACTGCATAAAGCAAGAAGTTCAGAAAATGTTGGAACTAGGAGTGGTTGAGCACTCTGACAGTCCATGGGCTTCTCCTGTGGTACTGGTACCAAAACCCAATTCTAAAGATGGAAAGAAGGAAATGCGGTTTTGTGTAGACTATAGAGGTCTCAACTTGGTAACCAAAACTGACGCTCACCCTATACCCAGGGCAGATGAGCTCATAGATACACTGGCATCTGCCAAGTATCTAAGCACTTTTGATTTGACTGCAGGGTATTGGCAGATCAAATTGTCAGAAGATGCTAAACCTAAGACTGCATTTTCTACCATTGGAGGACATTACCAGTTTACTGTAATGCCTTTTGGTTTGAAAAATGCACCTGCCACTTTTCAGAGGTTGGTGAACACAGTCCTGCAAGGGCTGGAAGCTTTCAGTGCAGCATATTTGGACGATATAGCTGTCTTTAGCTCCAGCTGGGATGATCACCTGGTCCACCTATGGAAAGTTTTGGAGGCTCTGCAAAAGGCAGGCCTCACTATCAAGGCTTCAAAGTGCCAGATAGGGCAGGGTAAGGTGGTTTATCTGGGACACCTTGTTGGTGGGGAACAGATTGCACCACTTCAGGGGAAAATCCAAACTATTATTGATTGGGTTCCCCCTACCACTCAGGCTCAGGTGAGAGCCTTCCTAGGCCTCACTGGGTATTACAGGAGGTTCATTAAGAACTATGGCTCCATTGCAGCCCCTCTTAATGACCTCACATCCAAGAAAATGCCTAAAAAGGTATTATGGACAGCAAACTGTCAGAAAGCTTTTGAGGAGCTGAAGCAGGCCATGTGCTCTGCACCTGTCCTGAAAAGCCCTTGTTACTCTAAAAAATTCTATGTCCAAACTGATGCATCTGAATTAGGAGTAGGGGCAGTCCTATCACAACTTAATTCTGAGGGCCAGGATCAACCTGTTGCTTTTATTAGTAGAAGGTTGACCCCTAGAGAAAAGCGTTGGTCTGCCATTGAGAGGGAGGCCTTTGCTGTGGTCTGGGCTCTGAAGAAGTTGAGGCCATACCTGTTTGGCACTCACTTCATTGTTCAGACAGACCACAAACCTCTACTTTGGCTAAAACAAATGAAAGGTGAAAATCCTAAATTGTTGAGGTGGTCCATATCCCTACAGGGAATGGACTATACAGTGGAACATAGACCTGGGAGTAGCCACTCCAATGCAGATGGACTCTCCAGATATTTCCACTTAGACAATGAAGACTCATCAGGTCATGGCTAGTCTTATTGTCCTTCGTTTGGGGGGGGGTTGTGTAGGAAAGTACCATCTTGCCTGGCATGTTACCGCCATTTTTCACTGTATATATGTTGTTTTAGTTGTATGTGTCACTGGGACCCTGGTAACCCAGGGCCCCAGTGCTCATAAGTGTGCCTGAATGTGTTACCTGTGTAGTGACTAACTGTCTCACTGAGGCTCTGCTAATCAGAACCTCAGTGGTTATGCTCTCTCATTTCTTTCCAAATTGTCACTAACAGGCTAGTGACCATTTTTACCAATTTACATTGGCTTACTGGAACACCCTTATAATTCCCTAGTATATGGTACTGAGGTACCCAGGGTATTGGGGTTCCAGGAGATCCCTATGGGCTGCAGCATTTCTTTTGCCACCCATAGGGAGCTCTGACAATTCTTACACAGGCCTGCCACTGCAGCCTGAGTGAAATAACGTCCACGTTATTTCACAGCCATTTTACACTGCACTTAAGTAACTTATAAGTCACCTATATGTCTAACCTTTACCTGGTAAAGGTTAGGTGCAAAGTTACTTAGTGTGAGGGCACCCTGGTACTAGCCAAGGTGCCCCCACATTGTTCAGAGCCAATTCCCTGAACTTTGTGAGTGCGGGGACACCATTACACGCGTGCACTACATATAGGTCACTACCTATATGTAGCTTCACAATGGTAACTCCGAATATGGCCATGTAACATGTCTATGATCATGGAATTGCCCCCTCTATGCCATCCTAGCATAGTTGGCACAATCCCATGATCCCAGTGGTCTGTAGCACAGACCCTGGTACTGCCAAACTGCCCTTCCTGGGGTTTCACTGCAGCTGCTGCTGCTGCCAACCCCTCAGACAGGCAGCTGCCCTCCTGGGGTCCAGCCAGGCCTGGCCCAGGATGGCAGAACAAAGAACTTCCTCTGAGAGAGGGTGTGACACCCTCTCCCTTTGGAAAATGGTGGGAAGGCAGGGGAGGAGTAGCCTCCCCCAGCCTC
This sequence comes from Pleurodeles waltl, assembly GCF_031143425.1. NCBI lineage: Eukaryota > Metazoa > Chordata > Amphibia > Caudata > Salamandridae > Pleurodeles > Pleurodeles waltl. The sequence continues at coordinate 98,672,920 of NC_090446.1, forward strand.
TGGAAATGCTTTCTTGGGCACAGATGTGCCCAATTCTGCATAAGCCAGTCTACACCGGTTCAGGGACCCCTTAGCCCCTGCTCTGGCGCGAAACTGGACAAAGGAAAGGGGAGTGACCACTCCCCTGACCTGCACCTCCCCTGGGAGGTGTCCAGAGCTCCTCCAGTGTGCTCCAGACCTCTGCCATCTTGGAAACAGAGGTGCTGCTGGCACACTGGACTGCTCTGAGTGGCCAGTGCCACCAGGTGACGTCAGAGACTCCTGCTGATAGGCTCCTTCAGGTGTTAGTAGCCTATCCTCTCTCCTAGGTAGCCAAACCCTCTTTTCTGGCTATTTAGGGTCTCTGCCTCTGGGGAAACTTTAGATAACGATTGCAAGAGCTCCTCCGAGTTCCTCTGCATCTCTCTCTTCACCTTCTGATAAGGAAACGACTGCTGACCGCGCTGGAAGCCTGCAAACCTGCAACATAGTAGCAAAGACGACTACTGCAACTCTGTAACGCTGATCCTGCCGCCTTCTCGACTGTTTTCCTGCTTGTGCATGCTGTGGGGGTAGCCTGCCTCCTCTCTGCACCAGAAGCTCCGAAGAAATCTCCCGTGGGTTGACGGAATCTTCCCCCTGCAACCGCAGGCACCAAAAAGCTGCATCACCGGTCCCTTGGGTCTCCTCTCAGCATGACGAGCGAGGTCCCTCGAATCCAGCGACTCTGTCCAAGTGACCCCCACAGTCCAGTGACTCTTCAGCCCAAGTTTGGTGGAGGTAAGTCCTTGCCTCACCTCGCTGGGCTGCATTGCTGGGAACCGCGACTTTGCAGCTACTCCGGCCCCTGTGCACTTCTGATGGAAATCCTTGGTGCACAGCCAAGCCTGGGTCCACGGCACTCTAACCTGCATTGCACGACTTTCTAAGTTGGTCTCCGGCGACGTGGGACTCCTTTGTGCAACTTCAGCGAGCACCGTTTCAGGCATCCTCGTAGTGCCTGTTTCTGGCATTTCTCCGGGTGCTACCTGCTTCAGTGAGGGCTCTTTGTCTTGCTCGACGTCCCCTCTCTCTTCAGGTCCAATTTGCGACCTCCTGGTCCCTCCTGGGCCCCAGCAGCGTCCAAAAACGCCAAACGTACGATTTGCAGCTAGCAAGGCTTGTTGGCGTTCTTTTGGCGGGAAAACACTTTTGCACAACTCTCCACGGCAAGAGGGATCCGTCCACCAAAGGGGAAGTCTCTAGCCCTTTTCGTTCCTGCAGAAACCTCAGCTTCTTCTGTCCAGTCAAAGCTTCTTTGCACCCGCAGCTGGCATTTCCTGGGCATCTGCCCATCTCCGACTTGCTTGTGACTTTTGGACTTGGTCCCCTTGTTCCACAGGTACCCTAGATTGGAAATCCACAGTTGTTGCATTGCTGGTTTGTGTCTTTCCTGCATTATTCCTCTAACACGACTACTTTGTCATTAGGGGAACTTTAGTGCACTTTGCACTCACTTTTCAGGGTCTTGGGGAGGGTTATTTTTCTAACTCTCACTATTTTCTAATAGTCCCAGCGACCCTCTACAAGGTCACATAGGTTTGGGGTCCATTCGTGGTTCACATTCCACTTTTGGAGTATATGGTTTGTGTTGCCCCTATCCCTATGTTTCCCCATTGCATCCTATTGTAACTATACATTGTTTGCACTGTTTTCTAAGACTATACTGCATATTTTTGCTATTGTGTATATATATCTTGTGTATATTTCCTATCCTCTCACTGAGGGTACACTCTAAGATACTTTGGCATATTGTCATAAAAATAAAGTACCTTTATTTTTAGTATAACTGTGTACTGTGTTTTCTTATGATATTGTGCATATGACACTAAGTGGTACTGTAGTAGCTTCACACGTCTCCTAGTTCAGCCTGAGCTGCTCTGCTAAGCTACCATTATCTATCAGCCTAAGCTGCTAGACACCCTATACACTAATAAGGGATAACTGGGCCTGGTGCAAGGTGCAAGTACCCCTTGGTACTCACTACAAGCCAGTCCAGCCTCCTACAGCACTTCGCTCTCTGCGGGCATCGGTTGGGTTCTGGCGCTCCTTGAAGTTAACTATAATGATTAGAATTTCATTATCTAAGATGGTTATGCTACCCCTCCTCCTTTATTATTTTGCTAATCCCTTCGGCGTGGTTCCGCGAGTTGAACACCCTGCTTAGGGAACCCATATGGGACAATGGCGGTAGACGTACAGCGCTTTCGACCCTTTGCAGGCTAGCTCACTCGGGAGGCCTGGGAGGCCCAGACTTTGAATCCTATTATCTGGCATCCCAACTGCAATGGGCCTTCAGGTAGTTTGCCGGAATGGGACAGCTGGACAGAAGTACTGGCAATGGAGAGATGGGCATAGATCAGATTATATCACACATGATAAATAGGAGGGTGGCTCACCAGGCAAACAGCCTAATGACAAGGGTAGCCGCGTCGTGTTGGAAGAGATGCGCGAGACGGGTGGGGCCGCCCTACTCCTCCGCACTGCCACTGTCCGCACTGATGTTATACGTGGGGGAGAAGAGCCTGGTGGGCACAGGATTGGGAGCTTGGAAGAAGGCGAGAGTGGAGACAATCAGTGACCTATTCCAGGATGGGGTGCTGAGGCCCTTCGCTGACCTAGTGGACAATGGTGGAGTACCACAGGGACAGTTCCTCCTATATCAGAAATTGACACACACTATGGGGGTCATTCCGACCCTGGTGGTCAAGGACCGCCGGGGCCGGGGATGCGGGAGCACCGCCAACAGGCTGGCGGTGCCCCGCAGGGCATTCTGACCGTGGCGGTTTGGCCGCGGTCAGAACAGGAAAACCGGCGGTCTCCCGCCGGTTTTCCGATGCCCTGAGGAATCCTCCATGGCGGCGCAGCTTGCTGCGCCGCTATGGGGATTCCGACACCCCATACCGCCATCCTGTTCCTGGCGGTTCGCCCGCCAGGAACAGGATGGCGGTATGGGGTGTCGTGGGGCCCCTGGGGGCCCCTGCAGTGCCCATGCCAATGGCATGGCCAATGGCATGGGCACTGCAGGGGCCCCCGTAAGAGGGTCCCACAAAGAATTTCAGTGTCTGCTCAGCAGACACTGAAATTCGCGACGGGTGCAACTGCACCCGTCGCACCTTCCCTCTCCGCCGGCTCCATTCGGAGCCGGCTTCCTCGTGGGGAGGGGTTTCCCGCTGGGCTGGCGGGCGGCCTTCTGGCGGTCGCCCGCCAGCCCAGCGGGAAAGCCAGAATGGCCTCCGCGGTCTTTCGACCGCGGAGCGGCCATATGGCGGCTCCCTCCAGGCGGGCGGCTCCCGCCGCCCGCCGGGGTCAGAATGACCCCCTATGAGAGAACACTGGGAGATGGTTAATGCTGAACCAGATACCCATAGGGTATTACACCTCCTACTAACATCTGGGGAAGACGCCCACTTAATCACTAAACTATACCGGGCCCAAATTGAGGGCGCATTGGACCCACTACAATCTCAGAGGGAGAGGTGGGAAAGGACATTGTATAGGGAATTAACGGACACAGAGTGGAGTAAGGCGCTGGCATACCCACGGGTGGTCTCTCGAAACACACGACTGAGATATATCCAGTACAATTACATTCACAGGAGATACCTTACCCCACTCCGCTTGTCACTAATATATGGTGGTACCCCCAAGACATGCCACAGATGTGAGGACATAAATGCTGATTTCGATCACATGCTGTGGAGTTGCCCAGAACTCCAGCGAGGATGGGGCGCGGTGGTGGCCGACCTGACGAGCTTGTTTGAGGTGGATCTAACTCTGGCCCCATCTGTATGCCTGCTGGGTCTTAGAGAGGGATTTCCACATGGGAAGGTGAGGGGTCGCTTCCTGGACCTGGCCCTGGTCCTATACAGGAGGTTGATCACAATGGGTTGGAGATCTCCCAGGTGTCCCCGCGGAATGAATGGAGACGGGATGTGGCGAAGTGGGCTAGAGCAGAATTACAAGTCTTGAAGAGTGAAGAGGCACAAGGCCTCCGTCAGACCCCTATTGCACCAGAGTGGGAGAAAATACTACTGACTTGGGACCACGTGGTGAGGGGAGGAGGAACATCTGCGGAGGAGACTGCATGAATAATAGGTCCGGGACTGGGAAAGGAGTGAGGAGGACGACACTGCACCCACTGTGGTATAATACACGGAGGAGGCCGGGAGCTACGCATGGTATGTGAATGGGGGCGGTTATGGGCCGGGAACAGACTATTAGGGACGTAGAATGGGGAGGGGTGGGGTGGGACAGGCCTGATTTAGGTGATCACTCACTCACTAATAATCGAGGGGAGATTCTGCATAGAGCCAGCACACCACCCGGTGAAGATGTAAAGAGGGTTACCCCAGCAACTGAAATTACCTGCTCTCAATTGCACCACCAAGTAAAAATGTTGTTTAGTATTAGTTAAAGACTGTTATGTAGACATAAAAACAAAAATGGTATAATGGCGCACGCATGGAAGGAATGTATTTCCAAGAAGCTCTAACGAGTCTAGTATCAAAAAATTACAACCCTGAAGTATATACATAAGGAACATTATGGTGTAAGTTCTAATATATGTAATGTCTCGGTGTGTTGTTAACATTGATGATTGTGACCCGGATGGGAGTCAGTTTATGCCATAACCTGAATTGCACTTGTAAGACAGCAAAATGTTAATAAAACTATATTATTTAAAAAAAATGATGACCATCCCCAAGTGTCTAAAAAAATGCTCCTTTCTAACCTTGATGTTTTCCCTACTCTTCCCCTGTGACACCCCCAAAAGGTCTGTTTCCCTATCCAAGGCCATCCCGTCTACCTCCAATGCCACCCCCATCCCCTGCCCCTCCCCCTGCCAAGTAGAGGTCATCCCTTCCAAGAAGGTTCCCCCTTCCCAAACCAAAGCCAAAACCTACCCCTCCCAAGCTGAAGCCCAAACCTCCCCTCACCAGCCACCCCCCAAAACTCCCTGAGGTGCCTGCCTGCCCCCTTGATGCCCCTACCTGTGGAGGTTGCATGGAAGTCAGGAGTCAAGTTGGGGCACCATTTTGTGCCTTTGGTGCAAATATTGTGGAATGTGGACTGACCAATGGCCTTGGACTTTCATATATTTTTGAACTATGAATATATTGAAGCCAACCAGTAGTTGAGTTTTTAGTTACATCTTTGTCCTGCATTTGTTTTCCTAGGTTTGAATTGGTCCTGGCTGACATTGGTTGTGTGCCAGTATTTTGTTGTGTGTGCTGCTTGCTGCTTCATGTATTGTCTTAGCAGTATGTGAGGTTGTGTGCAGTGCTGTTGTCCACCAGGGGTAGGGTGTGTGTTGTGTGATAGCTTTGTGTATGTAGCTGGAATGTTGGTGTCATTGTATTGTGTTGTGTTTGTAGTGATATATGTTTGTTGTAGTGATGTGCAGAGTGGTCATGTGAGGTGTATTCCTTGTACCCTGATGTGGCTATTGTGTACATGTGGTGTGTTTTGTGGAGTTTTTTCAGTGCAGACATGGAGTGTGTTGAGTTGTGCAAGTGTGCTTTGCTTTTGTGTGCATGTAACTATTAGCTGTGTGTCCCTCAGTGCTGGCTGGTGTATTTTATGGTGTTTGGAGTGGTGTATGCCTTGTAGCCCTGCCCTCACCCATATGTGTGATTGTGCAGTACATTTGTTGTTGGTATTGCTTGTCCATGAGATCTAAATGGGGCCTGTTCCTGTGGGCATGTTTTTGTGGGCCTTGTTCACCATGAGATGTGTCCCAGTACATCCTCCTTCCATGTATAGTTTTGCTGCTCCCATCGCTGCTGTGCTGGTCTTGTTGAGCTGTGTCGCATTGCGTGTTTTGACTGTTTGAGTCTGCATGTAGTAAGCATGGTGTAATAGGTTTGATGTGCTGTGTGTGTGTTTAATGTGTGTGTCGATTGCTGGGCATGATGGTGTTATTGTGTGTATTCCATCACACATGGATTTACATTGTGTTGAGTCCAGTTCCTGGCCAGCGTTGGGTGTGAGTGTGTGACATGTTTTTGCATTTGTGCAGTTGTGTTGTTGTTACGAGTTTGTATGTTGCATGGTGATTTGTGAGCCTTGGCCTGTGCTTTGTTGCTGCGCCCAAATGTGTGATAATGATGTGTGGTGTATGTGTGTGTGCTGGCTGAAATGTGTATGTGTGGGTGTTCTTGATGCAGTATGTGAGTGTGTCACTATGCTGCTACATGTGAGTTCAGCCCTCTGCACCCCCATTCCTGTGGTATGTTATATAACTGTACAAATGTATACACTTCACATACGTAACAGGTGAGTGTGTGCACTTATGGTTGTTGTTGTCCTCGTTGGCGATGATTACATTGTTTGTCGGCGAGCAGGAGCAGAGGGATGATGTCTAGTTCTGGTTCCATGGCGGCTCTGGACGTGCATGGCTTCCTAGAGGTGAGTGTCTCCATTTATCCTGTTCGTTTACGCCTGGTGCTCTGTGGTGGTTAGACTGTGGCAGTCACATTAGCGGTGTGCAACCTCCTAATAGGTCCGGTGGAAAGATGGTCTCCATCTGACTGTTTGTGCCTCCAGAGGATTGCCGCGGTATGTCTTGCCTGTCTGTCCTGCAGACCATTGGCAGTCTTCTGTGTGCACCACCATCAAACTCATAATTTGGCTGTCCTCTCCGCCAGCCTGTTGGCGGTCGGACCGTCACCGTCCCGTGACCGCCAAACTTATAATGAGACCCTACATGTATATATTCCTTTTATCCAAGTGTCATTAAAAGGAGCACAGTTGATTGTTTATACCTTGAAAGTGTTTCATGTATGCTAATAGTGAATAAAATATTTTCCTGTGATCTCTGGTCAGTACTTAGAAGTAAGATGTGGGAGCTCAGTGTACACACGTGTATTGGAAGAGCTGAGACTAACAGTGGAAGCGCAATGGCAAAGATCTGGAGGGCTCATGGCGGAGTTGGGTTGGCAGAGCTCTGATGGGCAAAATCATCATCATTTTATTGCTTGATTACTTAAAATCTTCGCAAACAAAGAAAATTATATAGGAGACAAAAAAAATTGCTGTGAGGGCTTAGGAGGGAGCGACGTGCATTCATTAGGGACGGACAGCAGCACAATAGGTAGATATATGTTTCAGATTTATAGTCACATAGCCTGCAACCTCCAAAGGTGGTAAGGGAGCTCCATTTCAGGTTTAGCTCTTTTGTCCTCAGGGCGAGCAGTCTCGCAAAGGCAATTTGTGTCATGCAGGTTTTCCTGATGGGATGAGTAAAATATGTCTGTGGTGCCAAAAGCTGTGTGGAGTTTTTGTAAGAAGCAATTAATGTTTTTTGCACTGGAGTCTTGTTCGTTCCTCCAAGATCACATGCCCAGGAAAGCGATTTTATTTGTTTTTTAATCACAGGTTTGATTGCAATGTGTAACTGGGCCAACCTGATCTGTTCCACTTGGTCAATTTGGAGATTGTTTAAAGCTGCAGCTAGATATTTTGACCAAGGGTTTTTTGTGTTAAAAATGTAGCAGAGGACTGACTTCAGAGTAGTAGGTCGGGCCATGACTATCCTGTGGTAGTATTTCAGGAAGGCCCCCATCAGTGCCCAATGCTGGCTCTCCAAACCAAATTCCAGCCTTATTAGATGACTCCTTAAATATTGCGGCAGCTTAAAAACTCTTTTGTAGATTTTAACCTGGAGCTTTCTATCAGCGCGGCGGATTGGCAAAGGAATGCTTTGTGACCATAGTTCATTGCCGGGAAAAAATGGTTTAAAGAGATTGAAGGATTATTTTGGCAGAGAGGCTTTCTATTGAGTTGTTGAGTTGGCATATTCTAGTTGTTATATTATCAGCCTTTGCCTTCAGATGTTGAAGGTGGGCTTTGGGCGTTCCCTTGGCTGAGAGACAAACTCCCAGATAGTTGTACATGTCCGTAGTCCTAACGATAAGTGGCCCCAATTTCCAGCGAAAGTGCTGGTATTTCAGTGACCCATCGAAAATTACTACTTTACTTTTAGTAGCATTTGACGTCATTTTGTTTGCTTTATTGTAGCTGTATAGTGCTGCTAGTGCTTTTTGTAAGCCAACTCTGAAATGGTCCAACAGGACGATATCATCTGCATATTGTAGCAAGGTGATCTTTTGATTGCCAATTTTCAGTGGTATCAGGTTGGCTTGTTTTAGTGCCTGTGGCATTTCCGCAGTGTAGAGGTTGAATAGAAGCGGTGCCAAAACGCAGCCTTGTTTTAGCCCGTTGGTGGTAGGAATCTCCTTGGTGACTGTGGAGGGTGACAGCTTGACCCTCACCCAGGTAGATATATATAACAATGTTATTGCCCTTAGGAAGTTATTTGAGATGCCCAAGTTTTTTAGCTTGTTCCATAGTAAATTCCTGTGAACGGCATCAAATGCCATGGAGTAATCTACGAAAAATGCAAAAAGAGGGGGGGGGGGTTATTTAGCCACAGCCTCATGAGCTAGAATGGAAAGGGCTACGATGTTGTCCGTGGTCGCACAATTTGCCCTGAAGCCAGTTTGGTTTAGTGGCCCTAACTCTTGGGCCTCTGCCCAGTTTTGCAGTTCTTCCAGAAGGACTGAGGTGAATCCTTTTGCTTCTGTGTCCTGGAGTGCAATGAGGCAATAATTGGCGGGGTCTTGCCCATCCCCCTTTTTGTAAATGGGGTGTAGTATTGGGCCTCTCCAGTTCGGTGGTACTTCCTGGGAATCAAGGCAGGAGCAGTACAGTGCAGAAAGGATTGGTGACCAGAGGTTCGGATCTTCCTTGTAGATGCATGCAGAGATTCCGTTTGGACCAGGAGCCCCCGACGCCCTCATTCTGCGCAGAATGCTAGCAATCTCTCCTGGAGAGGGACAAATATGAGTGCACATATTTCTTGATTTAGAGGTGATGTGTGTGAAAGGGCTGCAGATTCATGTAGCCTTTCTTAATTGCAGCTTTTTAGATTTACCGCATTGTTTTTCCTGAAGAAAGAAACAAATGCCAGCAGCGAGGACAGAAAGAATCGCCTCCTGCCCGCTCACTTTTTGCAGTTTAAAATCTGCAAGAGGGTTGTTTCACCAAAATAACCACAGTCCTCCCAGTAACCTTTCACTGTTTCACTTGCTCAGGCTATACACAGCCTGCTTGTTTCCCCAAAGGAGCCACTCTCTGCCGGGTCACTTTTCACTATTTCACTTACTGTTCACTGATCCAGGTTGTCCACCGCCTACTTTTCACCACAATAGCCAGTCTCCGATCGGTCACTTATCGGTGTTTCACTGCGCCAGGCTATCTGCAGCCTACTTGTGTCACCTAAAGTGTCTGCAACTCACTTTTTGGGTCGAGCGCACAATCTATGTGTGGGCTTTTAACCACGCCCACCGCACGCCCATCACTATCACTCGTTCATGGGATTGCCTTTCAAAAATCCCTTGATACCATTGGTAAATGTTTTACCTTTGTCCCTCCTTGGGGCCGTTTTGTTACCGCCTTGGCCATGGACCCTGTTACATGCAGTGCTTGAAATGGAAAAATAGAAGTGTGCAGGTACTCTGTACAAGAGTACCTGCTAATTTCTGAGAAGTGCCGGAACTCTCCAATTAAAAGTATTACGTTTTTCTTGAGAAGTGCAGGTACTCACCCTCTAAAAAAAAAAAAAAAAGGTACTCTGTATTGGACAGTGCCAGCTCATTTAAAGCACTGGTTACATGGATAATTGCACTTTTGTAGATACATTTGACTGCGAGCGAACTTCTTTTTCCTTTTGTGTCTCTCCTTTGCGCTCATGGCGGCCGTGGTGCTTTGAATCAGCTCGCTTTTGTCAACTGTTTTAGTTTTCATTTTCAATTTATGTGGCAAGGAAAATCCAGTTTGAAATTTACAACACTAAGGGGGTCATTCTGACTCCCGCCGGGCGCGGTCACCGTGCGCCCGGCGGGAGCCGCCAAAATACCGTACCGCGGTCGGAAGACCGCGGCGGGTATTTTGAGTTTTCCCCTGGGCTGGCGGGCGGCCTTCAAAAGGCCGCCCGCCAGCCCAGGGGAAAACGACCTTCCCACCATGAAGCCGGCTCGTAATCGAGCCGGCGGAGTGGGAAGGTGCGACGGGTGCTACTGCACCCGTCGCGTATTTCACTGTCTGCTATGCAGACAGTGAAATACAAGCGGGGCCCTCTTACGGGGGCCCCTGCAGTGCCCATGCCATTGGCATGGGCACTGCAGGGGCCCCCAGGGGCCCAGGACACCCCCTACCGCCATCCTGTTCCTGGCGGGCGAACCGCCAGGAACAGGATGGCGGTAGGGGGTGTCAGAATCCCCAAGGCGGCGCAGCATGCTGCGCCGCCTTGGAGGATTCTGACGGGCAGCGGAAAACCGGCGGGAGACCGCCGGTTTTCCTGCACTGACCGCGGCCAAAGCGCCGCGGTCAGAATGCCCTAAGGGGCACCGCCAGGCTGTCGGCGGTGCTCCCGCCAACCGCGAGCCTGGCGGTCACAGACCGCCAGGCTCGTAATGAGGGCCTAACAGCTCTAACTTGAGCAAAAGCGAGACCTATTGCATTGCAAATGCTTGTTGCTGTTTAACTGTTCCAAGAAATCAGGCAGATTGTGCCACCAACAGAACCACGATCCTCCCGGTAACTTCGTACAGGCCTACACACTCTCCTGGATAGTGCAGAGGTTGGCACAGTGCTAAATGCAGCGAGTGTCCCTGGGAATCTCGGCTCTGTTTACCTTTTCAGAAACTCATCGACGCACCTTACTGATAACACTTAGATAATGCTAAGAATTATTTCTACTGCGACGGGGTAAAATGGTTATTGCAGGACACGTTTCCATACAGTCATTATCGCCCAATCAAGCGCAGTCCTCATTAGGCAGGCAGTTAATGAGGCAGGATTGGGTCAGCTGTGCCACGTTTCTAACCTCTCACCAGTAAATGATAACCGAGTGCGGATGTCATCATTAAAAGCATTTTGAATAAGGCTGGCTTTTCCTGAATTGGCGCTGACAATGACAAGGTATTTAAGAGCATTACAGTCACCTGCAAACAAATGCCACTGTGTACAGGCTGCATTATTTATTGGTAAAAAACCGAAGCAAAATGTTTGACTGTTCATGCTGAAGGCGCGCGTACTGAGGGTAGTTTCTGCCTGATTTAAAGGAGGTTGCGAACCGAAATTGCATTTTTTTGTTGTACCGCAAGTGCAATGCCTACCACAATGTGTGCATAGGTTAAGTAAACTCCCCAAACAAAATACTGCTAAATTCTGTAAAGAAACCGGTTGCATTGTAGAAACAGGCAATGCTAGGGCGCTTTGCGTGTCGGTACATTATTGCAGAATTCCGGCATTTAACCGTATAAATTATTGAGCTATTTTCCGGCATAGCATTTAAATGTGCTGTTTATAGGGATGGTGAACTTTGAAGGTGGTGGGGTGTAAATATCTGCTTTGAATAAGATAGAAGAAGCCCAACTTCCTCTAATGGGGATCAGGGTCAGGGAGGTTCTTCCTGCAAGGACATTTTGAAACAAGCGTTTGCAATGTAATGGCTCTCGCTTTTGCTTGAGTTAGAACTATTAGCATTGTAAATTCCTAACTGGATTTTTTTTTGCCACATAAAGTGAAAATGAAAAGCAAAAAAGTTGACCTAAGCGAGCCGATTCAAAGAGCCACGGCTGCCACAAGCATGAATGCAAAGGAGAGGCACAAAAGGAAAAAGAAGTTAGCTCACAGTCAAAGATATCCGCAAAAGTGCAATTTTCCATGTAACAGGGTCGATGGACAAGGCGATAACAAAACTGCCCCAAGGAAGGACAAACGTAAAGCATTTACCAACGATAACAAAGGATTTTTGAAAGGCAAGCCCATGAACAAGTGATAGTGATGGGTGTGCAGTGGGCGTGGTTAAAAGCCCACAGATAGATTACAACACAGCAGAGTGCTTGCGCACTCGATCTAAAAAACAAGTCCAAATGATGCATTTTCTACATCAGTTTTTTTAAAATAAATTAGCTGAAATACCACAAGCTCTGAATGAATGTTCTGATATTTTTGTGGTGTGTTGGGTCTCATTGCTTCAAGAAATTGTAAAAAAAATGGTGGTAAAAGAGTTTCTTTTTCAGCAGCATTCACTACAATTTGGACACCCATGAAAGAAGGGGGTAAATAGAAGTGACGTGATCCATACTATCAAAGGAGGCGGCAGGAAACTAACTGGGCCCAATCTAGTAAGCTTAGGGGCAGGACTGAGTGAGCAGTTAGCCAAGTAGGAGACAAGAGGGGTTTAGGTGGCTCTTAAATCAGAATGTAACCTTTAATGGCCGAGAACAAAAAACCAGAAACAAAGGAAAAAAGGCAGTGCATGCACATGCCCTAAAAATTGGCAAGCTTGTTAATACCAAACTCTGCACCTACTGATACACTTTTCAAACTCAAAATGTCCAAAGCACATAATAACAAGCATTGGCATCATATTGATGCATAAAATATAAAAAAATATCGGAAATTAAACATTGATAAGGAAGATATCGACTTCCTTTACTTAACTAGTAAAATCACAAAAACCGAGAACACAAATATCATTGTTAAAAATTTAGATTATTACTTATATTAAAAGAATAATTATCTTAAACAAAAATATGGTTACCCTTAAATAAACATATAATATGTTAAAAATATTGATTCACACAATGTTGATTATGATAATGTCACCAAAATAATCAACATTAGCATGAATAAATATTAAAAACAAAAACACTTTTTATGTAAAATTATTTGAAATAAACCTAAAGTGTTTAAATTAAATATAAATGTACTTTATCACCAAAATATTTACCGTTCACCCACTAAATTATATACATAAAATCATAACAATACAACAAAAAAAAATAGTAGCATCAACTACAAAGATTTAGACAGTAACTTAGATATTAATAAATATATACATAACTAAATGTATGTTCAAAACTATCAAAGTGTATATTATAGATTATAAAGAGAACCTAAATTAGTGTTTCCATAACTGATAAAAAATTCAAACTAATAATAAACCAACCAATAAATGCAGAATATAAACAACTTTAAGCAATAAAATCAGAACCACAAGTACATCAACAATATAAAAGGCACACTAATTTAAGCAGCGAAGTACTTCAAAAACAACAAGCGCTGCAAGAAGAGGAAACTTTGCTGGATTCTCAGATCAGACCGTTAACACCCTTGTTAAAACACTTAAAAATGTAAAATAGTATATAATTAATAAATACTCTCCAACATCTAGATCTTTACATTCACTTCCTTAAATAAAAAACTACAGCTTGGACAAGTGATAAAGTGCCAGAAAACAAACCGCTATCTCAAACCAGTAAAAATATATAAGAAAGTCAGGGCCTCATTATGAATTTGGCGGTCATGAGACCGCTAAACCCATGGATGGCGGTCAGACCGCTGCACTCCTAACAGATCGACCGCCATATTACGACCTTGGCGTTCGTACTGCCAGGGGACCGCCGCCACCACCACCAGGATCCCAGATCCCGACAGGTTGGGGACGGTCGAAGTCGTGGTCAGCCATGGCGGCGCTGAGTTTAGCACCACCATGCCGATCTCAACTTAACTTTCTGCCAGCCTTTTCTTGGTGGTGTCCCCACCATGAAAATTCAGGCAGAGAGCAGTGCTTGGGGCCGGGGGGCCCTGAACTGCCCATGACCATGTCATGGGCAGTGCAAGGGCTTCCCTGCCCGGCACCCTTGGACTGTGTACTGTTTGCTATGGCAGACAGTGCACATTCTAAGGGTGCTGGGGGCACCCTCTGTGCAATGGCATGGGCCTCAGCTCCCTGAGGACCAAAGGCCAGTGCCACCGCACTGTTTCCACTGGGCTGACCGGCAGACGCCGCCTGATACAGAGGTTTCCGCTGGTCAGCCCCGTGGAAACCTTGTAATAGGGCCAGAGTGGAGACCTCCAGGTCCGTGGCGGTCTCCTCCCCACTGGTCTGGCGAGCTGAGGTTCAGCCCACCAAACTTGTAATGAGGCCCTCAGTTTTCATAAATTAATAAACAACCTATGAAGTAATCTAAATAAGGAGTAAATAAAGGTAATGACCTTAACCTCTACAAACTACCAACAAATTTACATTTAAAATAAAACTGACATTTCTTTTTCATCCAGCAGAAATGAAGCACCTGATCCACATTAGAACATCCCGACGGAAAATCTGTGATACCGTGTGAAACATCTAAAAAAATATGCCCTACTACCAAATAAACGAACCAGCACTTACTAGGACCTCTTAAACAACATTAAACATAAAACAAATGCTACCCCGAAAAAATAGTCATAGACTTTGAGCAACCAATGATTCAAACTATTTTAAAAATTTACCCCTACACAGCCATTCAAGGCTGTTTCTATCATTTCAATCAAAGCAGATGGAGACACCTCCAACAGTATTAACTGAGGGCCCTATTACAAGTTTAGCGGACGGGAACACCCGCCTGCCAAACTCCTGACGGGAGGTCGCTGCCATGCTGGCGACCTTTCCGCCAACCCCATTACATCTGTCCAGCTGCTGACTGGCGGAAACCAAGGTTTATGCCAGTCAGCCCAGCGAGAAATTAGTGGCAGCACTGTCGCCGACTCATAATATAGCTGGCGGCTATGCTGCCACAAGCAGGGGACACCAGAACCCTCAAAATTAGCATTGTCTGCAGAGCAGACAGTGCGCATTTTGAGGGTGCTGAGCAGGGAGACCCCTGCACTGCCCATACCATGGGCATGGGCAGTGCAGCGGCCCCCCTGTGGCACCCTGCACCTGTTCTCAGCCAGCCTTTTCATGGCAGTGAAACCACCATGAAAAGGCTAGCGGAGAACCAGGTTATAATCAGCAGGGCGGCGCTGCATGCAGCACTGCCCAGGCTGATTGCAACCTGCACCCGCCGCCAGCCCGGAGATAGCGGTAACCTGGTGGTCGGACCACCAGGGTCGTAATGTGGCAGTCAGACCACCACAGCAGCTGCGGTCCAGACCGACACTCCGAGTCTGGCGGTCTAGTTGGGGATAGAACCGCATAAAGACCGCCATCACCACCAGAAATGTGGTTCCTGATGGGAAGATGGAGGTCTGAGTTGTGCTCAGCCATAGGGGTGCTGATCACAACTCAGCTTTCTGCCAACCTTTCCATGGCGGTCACCACACAGGGAGTCAGCCTAGAAAGAATGTTGTAATACGACGGGGAGGGAGGGTGCCACCTGTATTGGGTGCCGTCCTACCCGCAGCATTGACGGCCCCGTGGTGAGAACACCAAAGTCATAATGAGGCCTTTAATCATCAAAATGTAAGTAGCATAACACAATTTAACATACAATACATTAGTAAGGGCCTGATTACTAGTACGACAGTCAGAAGTCCTTGGCACTGACTTTAGTGGTGCAACCGCTGCATCTTGGGATGGTCTGACTTCCGCCACCGCCGACTCCTGGCGGCAGTGATGGGGAGAGCGGCGAATATGGAGGCGGTGACAGCAGTGGCACCGCCGTCCATATTGCAATCTGCCTTCGGTCGACCTTTGCATGGTGGGGACTCTGCCATGAAAAGGTCGGCAGAAAGGCAGAGAAGGGACCACAGAGGGGGCCCTGCTCCGATAGTGCCCATGCCATGGGCAGTGCCCTGGCACCGTGCCAGCACTCAATATGCGCACTGTCTCCCATGACAACAGTGCACATACCAACTGTGTTGGTGGCACAGTCAGTGCAGCTGGCATTGGCCTTGGCTCTCCCTTAGAGCTGAAGCCAATGCTGCAGCACTGAATGTGCCACCAGCCCCGTGGGCACATTGTAATGCAGTGGTCGGGAGGACGTCGGTTTGGTGGCGTCCTCCCGACCACCGCATTGGGAGTGTGGCGGTTCGCCCACCAGGGTCATAATTAGGCCCTTAAATAGTAAACAAAACCGCAAAACTAGAAAGTAGTGAAAAACACTACTATTAATACATTTACCCACTAACCCACAAACACTATAACTGACTTCTAGACCAACCCCCTAAACCCCTGCACCCTCAAAACCCTGAAAGGAATTCTCTAAAATGAACTTACCTGTCCGATGAACAGTGGCACCTTACCTTGAGTTGGTTACAGGAATATGGACTAAAAATAACACAAATATATTACAAAATAGAAGGTAGGGGTAACAAAAAATGGCAGCTAAATGAAACTAAAAAAAGACCCCACAGAAATGAATCAGAAATATGGTAAAAATGTTAAATAAATGTATGAAAATGTTACAAAAATTATTAAACATGTTAAAAGATGTTGTAAAAAATGTTACAAAAATTATAAAGTATAAATTATATAATAGGTACAAAATATATACAATTATTTAATATATACTGAAAATGCATATGTTAAAATGATTTTTGAAAATATGCATGTAAAACAGTTTAAGAGATGGTAAAAAATTGTTAATGGAAAATAAAAGTGACAAATGTACAACATACAATGGTGTTTAAATATAATTTACGTTTTATTTAATAATAAATGTCATTAAAATATTCTATTTACTTGACAATATATAAATGTTTATTTTTAAGTTTAAATATATTTGTTTAAAAATGTAAAATATACATTAAATAAACCTTGAAAACATAAATAAATTGAGAAAAATGTATTACATGTATTTTATAAACATAGTTGATGAAAACTTTTCTTACAAACATAGAACTTACTATTTTTTAATTATATTTCTAAAGACTAACAATATGAATGAAATAACACAAACTATTTCTACTACATATAAATACAATTAAAACAAAGGACTTCAGACTAAAACTATAAAGTTAAATAATCACCCCAACATAAACCAACTTTAAGAAAGTAATGAACACTAAAAGTGTGTCATTTACTTATTCCATTTCAACCTATACCAGTTCGGTGTTGGACAATGAAAGGGTAACATTTACATTTCACACTGCAATCTATACCAATTTCAAGAAGGTGTGGGACACTAAAGGGGTGAAAAAAATCTATTCCCACTCCATTCTAAACCATTTTGGGGACAGTGTTTAACACTAAAGATGTGACATATACTATTCCCACTCCAATCCACACTAATTTAGGGAAAATGATGGGAAGCATTTACTACTCCCACTCTAATCTATACCAATTTGAAGAAGGTGTTGCACACTAAAGAGGTGAAAAATACTGTTCCCACTCTAATCTAAACCACTTTGGCAACAGAGTTGAATACAAAAGTGGGGACATTTACTATTTCCACTCCAATCTCAACCAGTATGGGGAAGGGGGTGAACACTAAAACTGTGTCATTTACTATTACCACACCAACCTATATGAATTTAGGTGTTAGACACTAAAAGGCTAACAATTACTATTCCTACTCCAACCTATACCAATTTGAAGAAGGTTTTGGACACTAGAAAGGTGACATTTACTGTTTCCATCCCAATCTTACCCAGTTTAGGGAAGGTGTTGGACACTAAAAGAGTGACATTTACTATTCTCACTCCAATGTAACCATATTGGGGGAAGGTGTGGGACAGTAAAGGGGATATATTTACTATTCTTATTGCAATCTAACCATATTGGGTTAAGGTGGTGGCATTTACTATTCCCACTCCAATCTAAGGCTGTTTGAAGAAGTTGTTGGATGCTAAAGAGATTAAATATACTATTTCCCCTGTAATCTAAAACATTTTTAACAAGGTAATAAAAATTAAACATTTTATACAGACGATTAGTACTCCATACTCACACACAATTTTAAACTGTAAAATAAAATAAACTTTAACCTAAAAATACACTAACCAAAACTTCAAACCTATATATTCATTTTTAAACATAAGCATATGAAAATACTGTTATTATTCTTAATGATTAATATAATGTTTAAAATATTTACTACCATGCCTTAACTTTAAACCATAAAATAAAAAAACTAAATCATATTCCAAAATTAACAATCATAACATACAAATGTTTATAAAACTAATTTTTATTTAAAAAAAATCTAAATATTTTTTTATTACAAATGTATAATTTTAAAACAAATATCCTAAAATATTTGAATTATTTAAATGTACTTTTACAAAATTATACATTTTGAAACTTTTAGATAAAAATATAAATGTTTCTATATTTTTTTTTTTTTTAATATTTCCATTTTTGAACTTTCAAACAATTAATATATATTTTAATTAATTTAAAATTAATGTATATTCAAATATTAATGTAGCAAAATAAATTAAAACAATATAAAATATAAATTTTTATATCATTGAAACAATTAACATAAAATTTACTTTTAAGTATATACTTTTAAAAATCTCCCTTCCCGTATTCCCTAAAAACCCAATATCTCATTACTAAAATAAGTATAAAACCAATATTCTTCTTCAAGAACACAACTAAACATGCACATTTCAACAATTCATAACTAATAAATTGTTTTACTAAAAACACATATAAAAAAATAATGAACATATGGAATCAAACACTCTACTAATAAATTACATACTAATTAACACTTACAAATGATATCACATACAATGATATTTTCTACATCGATATTTATAACTACAATATTAAAAACAACACTAAAAACAATATTTTTAACTTCTATTTTCCTGCAAATAATATTTTTGACATTACAATATTCTTGACATGATATTTTTGTATCACAATATTTTTCTGGTATTTTGTCCAAACACCATAGGTTTTGCCTATAAGAGATCTATTGAATGTTTTTTAAATATGTTGTGCTGCTGTGCAATATGGATTAAAGGAAAGGAGAAAGCGCTATGACGCGGGCAGCATTGCCTGTGTCATAGTGCTTTTTTTGTCTTTAAGTCATGTTGCACAGCAACCAAAGCTGCTGTACGATATGTCTAAAAAAAGTGGGGGGGGGGGCAAGCAACATGAGGGAGCTGCAGGGGAGGAGGGATAAGGCAACAGACAGCAGGAGCAAGGGAAGGCACCGTAGAGTGCCATGCATTCTTAAAGAGTGCATAGCAGCAAGTTAAAAATAGGTACCCGGAGGAGTGTGCAGCCAGTGGAAGGACTTGGGCCACAAGCAGAAAGCTGTGATAGGTCATTGCTCCATAGCAGGGACAAAAAATGAAGTACTGGTAAGAAGCAGGAGGCACTGACCATTAAGAATTAAGGAAATAGAGTGACGTAGAAGCCAATCAGTGGTAAGTATTGGGTCGGTTCTAAGCCTGTTTTAAGCTTTATTTTATATTAACAAAAGATTTTGCCAACAGCACATGCGAGCAGCCTCAGTGGAACCTAAAAGGGATTGCAAGGTAACTGACTGCCATAGTTGATGATTGCAGTGACTCAAATTTGTGGAAACTAGCTGTGGGTTGACTTACATGCAAAATGGCTGGATTTACAACTCTAAGGATGCTCACCCCACACCTCAAAGGTCTACACTGACTGCCAGTACACAAGAGATCAATTCAAGGTCCTGACCCTCACCTTTAAAGCCCTCCACAACATCAGACTCAAACTCATTAACCATCAGCTGACTCTCCACCAACCCAACATATCAAACGGAGTCACTGCGGAGGCCACTCCTTCTCGTACATCACCATCAAAGTGTCCAGCGACCACCCCCTCCACCTCCAAACAACACACTCTCTCCCCAATTTCAGGGAGAAGCTCAACACCTGGCTCTCGATGAGAGGTCACCAGTTATGCAGCGTCGCACCCCAGCATGTGGATACCCCTTAGGGTGATAAGCCACACTCTACAAATACTGATTGATTGATTGATTGAATGGTACCACATGATTGTGTAATATTACACGAGTAAATCCCACTGAATGGGTGGTAAGTGAATGTTCCTATCAGTGGCTTCCCTAGAAAGTTTGATAACCACCCCTGTAAAAGACTAGAGTAAATCCCTTCGGTTTGTAAAGGGAGGGGCAATTTTGTGAAGGTTGGAGGGGAGGGAACTCATGGGGGGAGCATGTTTGTCCAAAGTGAAATAATATGATGCCACTGTAGAAAAGTACTGTAATTTAACCCTATGCAATTGTACTATGTGTATAGTTAGGCTTTGGGGTAAATGACTCTGCCAAAGAAAAAAAGAAAATTCACAAAACTTTTAAAGATTATGCTTGAAAAGCAGTGACTAGCACATGTTTCCAGGCATAGCTAAATTGCAAACATTTTGTGATTTCCACAAAGTCATTAGTCTGCACTCATAGAGCTTTAAATGGGCAGGTACTGCCTAATACTGAGTACCTGCACTTTTTTTTTTTTCAAAGGGAGTGTACCTTCACCACTCATCACTGCTGAAACACATTTAATGAGAGAGTACCTGCACTTCTCAGGAGCAAACAGGTATTATGGATATTGAGTACCAGCACTTCTATGTTTCCATTTAGATTACTGTCCACCTAAGCAAGGCTGTACACCTTCAGTAGCAGTTATGTGATTTTCTCTGTGAATCCGTCCCACAGTGTATAAGCCAATAAGTGATGAAAGCATGAGGTTTCATAAGAATTGATTAAGGCCGTAATTATGAGTTTGGCAGGCGGGAACATACTCAAGACAGGGTGGTCACCACTGTAGTGTCAAACTCCCCGCCAGCCCCATTATGACTTTCCTGCTGGGCTGACGGGCAGAAACCAAGGAAAACTGGAAAACTGATGGATTAAACCCAGATCTGTGACTGGGGATGAATGTTTGATTTGCTCTGTATTCCGTCCATGATCTGTTGTTTTTGCATTTGTTGCTCAAGTAGGAATGCCCAGACGTGGGTCCCGTGCTTGTTATGCCACCAGATTCAAGCTAGCCTGGTTGATAAAGGGTGATACCCTGAAACCAGTCCCAGGATGCTTTTTTCTGTTCCAGGGAGGACCTGGCCTGGCAGTTCGGGCTGGACTGTTCCCATGGGGATCAGGGTCAAGACTGATTTGTTTGCTCTGCATTCCGTCCATCTTCTGTTGTTTTTGCAGGGAATGTATCGCCAGCATTGTTGTTGGCTTGTAATCAAGCAAGCAGCAATGCTGCCGCCCGCTGGAGGCACCAGCAACCATATAATGTGCACTGTCTGCACAGCAGACAGTGCGCATTATGAGGGTGCTGGGCAAGGGGACCCCTGCACCTGTTCTCTACCAGCCTTTTCATGGCAGTGAAACCACTGTGAAAAGGCTAGCGGAGAACCAGGTTATAATCAGCAGGGCGGTGCTCCATGCAGCTCCGCCCTGACTGATTGCAACCTGCTAACCTCTGTCAGCCCATTGGGATCTCCGATCTGGGCGGACACAGCGGTACCCTGGTGGTCGGACCACCAGGGTCGTAATGTGGCAGTCAGACCACCACAGCAGCAGCGGTCCAGACCGCCACCCCGAGTCTGGCGGTCTAGTGACTGCCAAACTTATAATTAGGCCTTTATTCTGCACCCGGAGATTTACAGCTTTGCATAGTCTGTCAATGGTTGCAAATGTCAATTTTCAAAAGTGAGTACAAATTTAAAGGGTATTCTGCCCCGGAACACCAGCTCCCTGCCAACACGGGTAGATTTAGTGACACTGAAACCTTCTGTATAGGTAAATACATTTATGAGTGCAAAACAAACGATTCTGAATTGGAAATGTGTTTTTGCTCTCGTAAATCAGACTGTTTGGATGTGTTGGTCGACTTTCATGTGCAAATGTTTTTAATAATGAGGCCCATTGTGTGTATGCTCTTCCTTTGCACAAGCTGAACCCAAGTTGGGCCATGTAATGAATGTACTCCAGTGCAAGCCGAAGCACAGCATCCATCTTTTAGAATGCTCACAGACTGCCTGTCCTCCTAGAACTTAAGTAACAACATGTGGTGCGCCCTGACTGGAGCAGGCCATATAACCAACAGATGCACAGGTAACCAAAGGAACACCACATTCTACGTTGCACTGTCACACCGCAAACACATTCCAAAGGACCAATCACAGGATATCTGCAAAGAAGACTGGCAAGTTCTGCATAAGCTCAGACTCAAAATTCTTCAGATATTTGCACTTGAAAGATGTGTCCACCCTTGTGTGTTGAAATTGGCATCAGCTGACTCAGTACTCGAACACATCAGTGGCACACATTACTCTGCTAAAGTCTTTAGAGGCTTGGGCCTCATTACAAGTTTGGTGGTCCATGCACTGCCATGGTGGTGGTGGCAGTCCTACCGCCATTGGCTTGGTGGTCGTACCACTGTATTGTGAGACAAGCGAGCCTATGGAGCAAAGACCACTGTGGTTCCGCCAGAACCACCAGGCAGCACAGACCGCCCCAAAGTCGAGGCAGGAGAAACAGGCCGGCAGAGCCTGTGTTTCCTCCGGACACATTACGAGGTTGCATACCACCAATGGGACCGTGGAGGACCAACCACCGTGTCCCAGCAGGCGGAACCAGAGAGTATACAGGGAGAAACTCACCTGCAGGAATTCTCACGTCCTGTGCCGCCATAGAGCCCATCACACGTCTCGCCGCTTGCTCATCGATGGAGCCCAAAATACATGCCTCCGTGGACGCAATCAACGGTAAGTACACACACGTACCTGTGGCATGCAGCTCAACAACAGATTGCTGCGCCGTCATCCACATGATATGGGGGTCACGCAACAGGCACCAAGTACACTTTTCATTGTGTCCACAGTCAGGGTGAGTCACAGAGGAGGACCCATTCACAACCACAAGACATCCCCTTTGGGCAGCTCACTCACACTGCACTGCAACTAAACACAAAAATACACTTCTGCATATCTTAGGCACAGGAACAGTGAAGTGTACACAACATTGTGCCACACAACACCAACAACATAGCAACATCACATCTACCAATACAACTAACATACTCACATTGCACAGAAGCCATGAACTGTTGTCAGATTCAATACACATATGTATGGATATGACATTTAACACATACACCCCCCCCATGCACAATAGTCAGAGAGGCAAATATCCAAAGCTCACTATGGAAACAATATCTGCATAATAGGGATGGAGGCATCAGGAACACTCAGGGAAGGGTGCTGCACTAGGACACATTTCACTTTGCACACACCCCTAACACAACATTTGCATAGGAGTTGGACCTACATGTTTCTCATGGACAAACAAAACTAGAGCCAAGAGACATACCTATCTGCACAATGTGGAAGTGCAAGTCAAGAAATCACGTACAACAGCAACTGCATGGGATATACATCTAGATGAAGTAGCTGCAAGGTACATACATCAAAATGGGCACATGCACAGTCAAATGCAAAGGAAGCTAGCACAAGTGAACACCCTCCATGTCTGCACAAAGAAAACTCAAGCTGCCACACACGAGACCCATATACCATATCAAGTGGGCAATTCAACACAATGCATGCTGACATTGGACCACACAAGATGAAATACTTACCATACCAAACAGAACACAATGCTATGACAAACCATTTAAATTAACATACACATATCTATACAGTCAACATCTGTCTTTGTTTTGGGGGACACCAGCACTGCCCACAAAGTCAGATATTGCAAACAACAGCAAATTAATCAGCAAGCAGGCTGGAATACAAATAACTGTAGGCATACAACACAGGTTACTCAGAAACAACATAAAGGTAGAAAAGGAATTGCAGGACAAATGTATACCCAACAAAACAACTTCTTGGGTTTATGACCTCCAAACAGTGAGAGCAAAGGCCACCGGCCAATCCAATTATTATGCCCATGCACATCACTGTGCCCACCCTTGACTCCTATTACTCCCAGGGAACCTCCACAGAAAAAGGCATCAAGTGGGCAGGCAGGTACCTCAGGGATCATCCTTGGGGAGGGGGTCGAATTTGAGAGGGGTGGTTTGGGATTTGGGAGGGGTAGACTGTTTCTTAGGAGGGGTGGGCTTCTTTTTGGTGGGAGGGTATGGGTATTTGAAGGGGGCAGGTGTGAGAGTGGAGGACTTGGAAGTGGAAGGGATGGGTTGGGATGTAGGTTAGGTCCTCTTGGGTTTGGGAGGGGGTTTGGACGGAACAGATGAAAGGGCAAGGTCCAAAAGGAAACTCCTTGGAAACACAGGGAAAGTCATCAGAAGGGGTTGGAGAATTGGAGGTTGAGGGAGTGGTTCGTTGGTGTATCGGTGTAGATGTCCTGTCTTGTGTGTGTGCAAGTGTGGTTTATGCTACTGTGTGGGTGATGTCTGTTGTGTGAATGAGGGTGAGCATTTGCATCTCTTGGGGGGCTGGGAGGTGGAGGTGATGTGTGATGGGGTGGTGGATGTGTGTGTGTGTCTGCTGGGGTGGTGTCTGCTGGTATGCCGGTAGTGGTAGATGTCTGTGTGTCTGTTGGGGTGGTGTCTGCAGGTATGATGCATGTGGTAGATGTCTGTGTGTCTCTTGGTAAGGTGTCTGCAGGTATGCTGGATGTGGTGGATGTTTGTGTGTCTGTAGGGGTGGTGTCTGTGGGTATGGTGGGTGTGGTGGATGTGTCACTGGGTGTTGTGATGGTGCCTGTGAGTATGCTGGATGTTGTGTGTGGGTCGGTGGGGTTGTCTGCTAAATTGGTGGCTCATTTTGTGTTTGTGGGTGGATATTGAGTGCCTGCATGCTGGTGTGTCTTGTGGTGTTTGTGTTTATGTGTGCTGCTTGTGTGTCTTGTGGTGGGTGTGTGCAGGTGTGTCTGTGTGCTTGGAATAGGCAGGGGAATGGGGAATTTGTATTGGTAAGAGGGAGTTGGAGGGGGGCAGAATGTGGAGGGTGACTGGCTGGCATCAATGAGGAGGCCAGAGCCTGAAAAGATCTCTGTAGGCCAGACATGGCACTATGAATGCCTTCCAGGAAAATATTGGTCTGCTGAAGTTGGCTGGCCAAACCCCAGATGGCGATCACAATGAGGTGTTCCTCAGGAGGTCAATAACCTCCTGCAACAAAGGAGAGGCTCACCCTCTTGGGTGAACGGTCATGGTCATCTAGGTGGAGGAGCTACAGGGAGGGTGGCGATAGAACAAGGGTGGTGGACAAAAATAGTACAGGGGTATGTCCGGATGGGTCCACGACCACTAGGGAGTGGCCACTGGAGGTTGAATTCGAGAATGAAGATGTAGATCTGGTTTCTTCAGTGGAACTCCCCTCACCCTCCGGGCCACTGGGTCTCTCTGTGGCGGTGGTGTCTTGACTGGAGGTACCATGGGCAGATGCCTCCCTACTTTGTTGTGCCCTGTCTCCTTTGGTTGCCTGGTCTGATACTGAAAATACAAAGAGGAAGAGGATCACCTCATGTTTCTGAAAACACTTGAACAACAGCTGTGATTCGCAAACATTACTATGATGTCAAGTGGGCCCCCAGAAACAAACTACATCAAAGTGGCTCCTACATGTACCATAACATGTGCATGCATGCCATCTGAACTGTCAACAATTGCCCACAGGGAGGATACAGGGAAGACAATCAGGATCTCAGACAGCTACAATTGCATGCCTGAAGTTGTGCAATAACAGTAAACATTGAACAAGTAGGAGACCACATCACCTTCAATGCTTTGCCTCATGGAGCAAACCTCAGTTACCTGTTGTCATACAATAGTAGCCTATACCAACCTCAGTCCCACAGATCCCACACAAGGTCATGCACACATCTATTTGTCACATACCCAATAACACAAAATGTGAAATGATGCTCCTAGAACATGCCATGTTGCAGACAACAG
This sequence comes from Pleurodeles waltl, assembly GCF_031143425.1. NCBI lineage: Eukaryota > Metazoa > Chordata > Amphibia > Caudata > Salamandridae > Pleurodeles > Pleurodeles waltl. The sequence continues at coordinate 98,698,600 of NC_090446.1, forward strand.
TACAGTATCCTGGAGAAGGTGACATGGAATTACTCATGTCACAGTGGAAGCATATCAGCAATGCACACTTCACCAAGTGCAATTTGTCTCAATGGAGTCATGGAGGTAGCACTAATGTTGCTCAGATATGCTCCCCATTCGGCATGGAAACGTATACCGTAGAGAGAATGTGCAAATTGACAGGGAGATATGTCCCTAAAATCCACAACATAATGAATCAGCAAGCCAATGTCTGGGACCCTTACAATGACATACTCTAATTGTATCAGTAGATGCCATTAGTCCTTTGTATGTTGAAGAGGTACAAAGATATGCAATTACTTGTAGAAGGACCTCACCATGTTGCCCAATGGAAAGATACATCACTGTCTCCATTTTGATCCTGCAAACCCAGATGTCTGAACATAACTGCAAGTCACTCCAACATACATGCCAACAGGCATGCTTCAAACCTTCCCCATTACATATGTGCATTGCATTTTGCTACATGATGCCACATCAATGGCCACGAAATGCACATTGTGGCTAAAACATCTAGGCATACACATCTTGTCCCTCATTTCTACTGCAATTGTACATGCCAAATGACATGCAGTGATGGGTGAGGGTCTGTGTCAGCCAACAATCAATGGTGATACACTCCTGTCTGTGACACCACAAGAAATGTACCCCATTGAGGGAATACAGAAATTATCCCATGATCACAGGTAGACCATGCATGACACATCAGTGTACACATTTTCTCAATAGAAAAAGGAACACATGAACATGCAGGTACAAGGAATGTTGGCATCAATGATGGCACATTAATCATGGCAATGGACATTCCCCACTTTCCAATGGGAAAGTATTGTTCTGCAGCTGTACCCAAAGAACAATGTGTGCTCCGTCACATGTATGATGGCCACCTTCACATTACAGACAGTTGTGAAGCACCAGCACCCTTTACACGCTGAAGACAATTAGCCTCTGTGGAGGCAGATGTCAATCTACACATTTGACCAGACACATGCCTGAGGACAGTGATCCATGACTTCCTTACCTTTGGCCTGAAACACTGAGGAGTAGTGGTCTGTTGCATAGAGTTTACACCCACTACAACAACATACATTACTTGTTTGATCAATGTGCACAACCATGTGCTGACTCTGGATAGCAAATTGGTTGTGGACTGTACACAGTTGTGTCCTAGGTCCCTGGAGCAATATGCAAGGCACATCAGTATGCACCACATGACATATCTCCAAAGTCACTCATCTACTGTGTCACACATGGCTCATCCCTAATCCTCAGGGGGAGAAGTCAGAACCTCACACATTAACTTGGCAATATGACAGGCAGGAATATGCCCTTTACTCAACCCCTTGTGGCTGCTGTGCTCCCCTCAAACGCCCATCCAGGTCTGGGTACATCACCACCAGGATTCTGGACATTAAGGGGGGGGGGGGCATGGTCCAACGAGCACCCTGCCCTTGTTGGGAGGACAGCCCCATCTGCACCTCTGTGATCTTCCAGGCCCAACGTCTGAGGTCCTCCCACCTCTTCCGACAGTGGGCGTTCCACTGGATGTGGACCCCCGGGGTGCGCACCTTTTGAGTGATGGCTCTCCATATCGCCTTCTTCTGATGGGTGTTTACCTGTATGGATGCAAGAGACAAATCATGAGATTACAATCACAGGTTTTTGCACAAATGTTTGTGTCACACACGTCAGAAACACCAAGCTAGGATTATTCAATTGGTTAACACACCACAAGTGTAAAGTACACAATCCACTAAGTACAGGGACATGAATACAGACATTTATGTCCATCTGCAGACTAACCCACTACCCTGCTCAGGGCCAACAATAACCTAGAAAGCCTATTGATATCAGGTAGCCCACGCTCCAACAAGATGTACTGTTATGTGAGCCACAATGAAATACTACACACATATGTGGTTTCTGAAGGGTAAACTCCTTAAGCCTGTATGGACTGACAAATTTACACTCTACAAGGTTGACTCACTGCATACGTCCCTACAGGCAACTTACATAGGTACAAACTTCACCGTTATACTTGGGTGACAATGAAGGGGCTTGCATGTTGGGTACTGAAGGTGTATTCCTTCTGCATGTGTGGACATCAAGCCTAACAAATTCAGACTCATGCCACTTTAGGGGGTGGGTTCTTGTTTTGCTTTCACTAATGACCGAGCTGTCAAAAATCTCTGGAATGCACCTCTAAGTTCAAAGAAGACATTTATTATTATTTCACCACGAGGTTCCTAAAAAGGAGGTTAGCATGTTAAAAGCACACGTTTAAAAATAGTCACAGCAATGAAAGGAAATATACCAAAATGATTCTCAACTGCAATGTACACATCAAATATATATAGTTGTGATAATATTATGTAAAGCAAATAAGGAAGTAAAAATTCATCACCGTAGGGCCTGTCAGATGCTTCATCTTTCTCATGCCAGCAAGAAGATGATCCCGTTCAACTGCAAGAAAGAGATCTCCACCCTCACGGGACAGGTGTCAGGCATTTGACATCTAATCCTGACCGAGGTCTCGGAATTCACCGCTACGGAGCAGGGCCGTCTTTTTATATCTTAAACAACCGGAGAGGGGCTTTCTGGAAAAACCCCTCCCATAAAAAAGAAATATTCAAACATGCTGGCTAATGTATGTCAGAGTTGAAAGAAACAGGTTGGAACTGGCCAGTTTCCCAAATTGTCTCTCCCAAGCCCAAACCGTTCCCTGCTCGCACTATAAACATTCTTATTGTGCTGACTGCCTACCTCCTCCATATTATGTACTAGCTGTTCGGTGACAAAATGTCCCAGCTCTTCGGTGAGAAAGAATACGAAAACAAGCACAGTTTACAATGTGGAAAAATACGGACGGCTTTAACATGGCAATGTCTAACGCTACGATAAAGTCAATAGGCAGCTAAACGGAATACAAAATGTAGTCTGCAACTGGTGAACACTGGACAACTAATCCAGGTGCAAAGTGGTGCAACACAAAGTCAGTGGTCAAAAACACATATTTCACTACAGTTCTGTGGCATGTACCTCTACCACAGAACACTCCCTTGGACATATGTGTCTATCCTACAGAGATGACATCCAACATTTAAAGGTGTACATTGTACAATTCCTGCTATGTAACCAAGGTACTGACTCACATATCATGGTCTCCTAGGAATCGAGACTATGTCTGCACTGTAGGACTGCCATTAGTGCAATAAGCCTGTCCAGGACAAACATGACTTCTGTGAATGTGACAACAGAGCTGTGGGAGTAAGGGACCTGTCATAAGTCAAAGACACACATTGACAATGTGCCAAAATACACATAGGGAATACTTCTGGTATGTACCTCAGTATCCATTCCTAATCTAGTCAATGGACTGAGGCAATCAGGGCAAGTTTTTTCACTATAGCATCATATTGTCTACATGACAGGATCTGCTGGTGCTACAGTTCCATAGCCACAGTGACTCTCCTACAGCCTGGACTATGTCCCATACTCGGAGCTACAACTGATAGGCCCTGGTCTCTGCAGGCTGAGAATACAGAACCTACAGGACACTCACATTTCCATCACTTCCATGCATGACAGTACATCATGTGACCATCAGCAATTTGCCATTTTTATTTGTCTTTTTTTTGTTTTTTTTGTTTTACAAAGTGATTGGTTAGTCAGAACAAGGGGATTCTGAGGTCATTTAAACCCCCCAAGGGAAGGGTAGATGTGACTGAACTTGTCTAATCAAATTGAGATTGTTTTGTTACCCCGTCACACTCACATCGACCAGTATGACATAAATGGAATGTGGTTTGTATGGTAACCTGAAGGGCAGAGTGAGTCAGGATGTAGATTCCAAACAACAGTTTGACAAGGCCAGATGTGGGTTGTAAGATCAGTGATACTATGCACATTGCCCATAAGATCCTCAAATGGCTCATGCAAAATGCATACACGGCTCATGTTGTCATGCGCATACATGTTGTCCAAAATTTACAACACTCATGAAGAAAGAGATGTCATTGGTTGGCAGCAAAGTCTCCTTACCTAGTTATGTGCATTCAACACAAGGAGGATCTAGGGCCTCAGGAACGTCACACAACACAATATGACTGAACCTAACATATGGTACTGGCCCCCCGATACCTGCACAATATACATCCTATTGATGCAACAAAGACTGCAACATCAGGCACACAAAAACTATTACTGGCACACAGGGGCACTTATTGGCCTGTGAGGAGGGAAAGAATGGACGTGGCATGGTTGCTCCCAGGGGCATCACACAGCAGCTAGGTAGTGGAGGTGTTGCTGGCAGCAGTCTCAGGAGTAATGTGAGTGAACGTGCACAACATGGCGGTTATGTACGCCACGTTCGCAGTCATCACAACAGGCAGACACAGCCATTGTTCCGCGACCACCGCAAGCAACAACGTAAGCCTGTGGCTGTGTCTGCTGCGGTTGGGACTGCCTACCACCCTGATGACTTCCGCCGGCGGTCCCAGGCGATTCATAATGTCCAGTGGAGTAGGTCAGGCATCCGCTAGTTAGGCGGCATGAAATACTGTATTTGGCTTTGTAAACAGTATCACACACAGTATCACACTTACAGCATATGTGTTGTGGCATTGGAATCATCCTTATCCTGTCTTGTCATGTAGGTCCTACTACACAACCACCAGTATAACGTGCCGTATGGCATGGATAGCATTTGACAGCAGTGCACAGTCCACCACCAGTGACGGCCCTTTTGACAGACTGAATATACATTCACATTTCGAGGTGCAATTGTGCAGCAGATAGTGGTTTTTCATCAAAAACCATGTTGTAGACACATGTGTTGACAACCATGGGGGACACATGTGACCCTTGTGTAGGTGACAGCTGTAATGTGTACTTGGTGTCAGGTCTATCTAGTCAGAAATGTGTTGTCACCTGATATTATTGGCATGCCTAATGGATGTTGCTGTGGACTCACTGACTAATGCTACAAATCATGTCTTGTCACACATGGGTACCCTCAGAGAGGGAGGAGGCGACAATCACCGGTCAACTGTCCACTGCCAGACCTTCTGACCATGGAGCAATGGCACATAATTATTTTATACCAACGGGATGTGCAAACAATAGTGGACTTATGCTGTCAGTTGGAGCCAGATCTGATGCCAGCTATCAGTTATCCAACCTGCATACCACCCTCTGTACAGTGGCCCTACCTGATGGTATGTCCCAACCTATATTCAGTCTGGTGTTGAAGGATTTCCTCTCAGCGATGTTGAAACATATTGACAGCTATATCAGGTTTCCCCGACGTGAGGATTTAGCCACTGTGAAGGCTGACTTTTATGGTTTTGCTCACATCTCACATGTGGTGTGGGGCATTGATGGCACAAATGTTGGCTTGGTATCACCACAGGCCACTGACCAAGTGTATTGCAACAGAAAGAACTTCCATTCCATCAATGAGTAAGTTGTCTGTTTGGGGGGATCTCTACATCTCACGTCTGTGCCCGTTATCCAGGTTCAGCCTATGAATAATGTATAATGCAGAACAGCACCATAGCCCAGCTGATGTCACAACTGCATCCAGAGAGGGCCTGGCTGGTTGGTAAGTGACGCCTGTCCTGATTGTGTGTGTTCAATGTCGGGTACTACAATCATGTAGTGAGTGCCTCATTGTTGCTCTCAAGTCCCATTCTTTAACAGGATACTCCGCATATCCAAACCGTCCTTGGTTGTTGACACTGGTGAGGAATCCAAATATGCCAGGGGAAGTCTGCTTCAATGAGGCCCATGGAAGAACACAATTAGCAGTGGAGCAGGTTTTTGGGCTTCTGAAGGCCAGATTTAGGTGCCTGGACAGGACTGGTGGAGCCTCCTCTACTCACCTGGGAACGTGTGTCAGATCACTGTGGCATGCTGCATGCTCCACAGCCCCGCTCTGCGTAGGAATTTCCTGTACATCCCAGAGGAGGGGGAGCCTGCAGTGCCACAGGGTGTGACTCCTAAAATGCCAAGTGAGGATGACAGTGGTGAAGAGGAAGGAGCTGACTTGCGAGAAGATCTTATCAACAGCTACTTTTCATGAGTGTGAGTATGTCATGTCATGTTATGACTGTGACTGTACAATGAACTGTACTTGTGAGAATGTATGGGGTTGAGCATTTTGGAAACAGCTAGGGAGCTAACACTGTGCAATTTTAATACAAAGGCTGCTTTATGAGATAGCTTTTGACATATCCGCACCTTGATGATGTTGCTTTGTTTGTGTCAGTTTCCTTGCAATGTACTCTGTTTTCTAGATGCTTGCTATGTGACTTGTGTCATATGTATAGTTTCAAGCCTATGCTCCTTCTATTGTTCTTTGTACAGGAACCTTCACCCTGGCAGCTTCATGTGGGCATTTCAGAGTTGTGACATTGGCAGGTATTTGACACAGTTCTGACATACAAAGTCAGTTTACCAAGACAGTTTGCCCATTGTTTGGTTGGAGGTACAGAAGTGGCCATTGCACTTGTTTTGTGTGTTTTGGTGGGCAGGATGCATCATGTGTGTCATCATGCTGTCATAACATATGTAGTCCTAGATTTTTACAAAGTCATTAATCCTTCACACTGGCTAAATATTCTTTTGTTTGACCTGTATGTAACTGTAGATGTGTTTCATCATTGTAGGCCACAGAGCCTGTGCCACAACACTGACATATTTGTGCCACACCACCAGATTCATGGCCATTGGATTATGATGTCCCTGTGATCAGGTACTGTTGTACTGCCATCTGTCTGTATCTTAGATTATGTGATGTTAGATTACTTTGGTGTAGTATGTGATAAGGCTCAAGCGGCTGACATCAACCACTTCAATGTTTGCCTATACTACAGGACAATGTCTGACAAATCCTTTCCTTCCTTGGTCTAGGGGTCTATACCTGCAAATATGAACATTTAGGGGGTCATTCTAACCCTGGCGGTAAAAACCGCCAGGGCGAATGACCGCGGTAGCACCGCCAACAGGCTGGCGGTGCACCGCTGGGCATTCTGACCGCGGCGGTTCTGCCGCGGTCAGTAGCGGGAAACCGGCGGTCTCCCGCCGGTTTCCCGCCGGTTTCCCGCTGCCCTGCAGAATCCCCCATGGCGGCGGAGCGCGCTCCGCCGCCATGGGGATTCTGACAACCCCTACCGCCATCCTGTTCCTGGCGGGTCTCCCGCCAGCAACAGGATGGTGGTAGGGGGTGCCGCGGGGCCACTGGGGGCCCCTGCAGTGCCCATGCCAATGGCATGGGCACTGCAGGGGCCCCCGTAAGCGGGCCCCAATAGGAATTTCAGTGTCTGCTTTGCAGACACTGAAATTCGCGACGGGTGCTACTGCACCCGTCGCACTCCAGCAACTCCGCCGGCTCCATTCGGAGCCGGCTTCATTGTTGCTGGGTCTTTCCCGCTGTGCTGGCGGGCGGCCTTTTGGCGGTCGCCCGCCAGCACAGCGGGAAAGCCAGAATGGCCGCCGCGGTCTTGTGACCGCGGTGCGGTCATTTGGCGGTAACCGCATGGCGGGCGGCGACCGCCGCCCGCCGCGGTTAGAATCACCGCCTTAGTCAGTATGAGTCACTAACTACTGATTTCCAATAATCCACATATATTGACAGCCTATGTGCTGAACACTGGATTAAAATGTTTAGTTTGACCAGCCACGTGTACTAATGTGTTGGTGTGTAATGGTTGTAATTCTGAGCTGGACACTGTGTACCTGTAACATACCCCTGCTTGCACAAGTAGCTTGTATCTTTGTTGTATGGTTCACATGGTCTTACATCTCTACATAGCTAAATGAGAAATCAAAGCAAGCAGACAATGGGGGTCATTCTGACCCTGGCGGCCACCGACCACGGGAGCACCGCCAACAGGCTGGCGGTGCTCCCACGAGCATTCTGACCGCGGCGGTTCAGCCGCGGTCAGAAGCGGAAAGTCGGCGGTCTCCCGCCGACTTCCCGCTGCTCGGGGGAATCCTCCATGGCTGCGGAGCGCGCTCCGCAGCCATGGGGATTCTGACACCCTCTACCGCCATCCTGTTCCTGGCGGGTCTCCCGCCAGGAACAGGATGGCGGTAGGGGGTGCCACGGGGCCCCTGGGGGCCCCTGCAGTGCCCATGCCAATGGCATGGGCACTGCAGGGGCCCCCGTAAGAGGGCCCCACTGTGTATTTCAGTGTCTGCAATCCAGACACTGAAATACGCGACGGGTGCAAACTGCACCCGTCGCACCCCTGCAACTACGCCGGCTCAATTCTGAGCCGGCGTCCTCGTTGCAGGGGCATTTCCTCTGGGCCGGCGGGCGCTCTTTTGGAGAGCGCCCGCCGGCCCAGAGGAAATGTCTGAATGGCCGCCGCGGTCTTATGACCGCGGTGCGGTCATTTGGCGGCTCCCTCCAGGCGGGCGGCTCCCTCCAGGCGGGCGGCGCCCGCCGCCCGCCGGGCTCAGAATGTGCCCCAATGTGTTTGTAATGGGTGAATTTATTTTGATGCCAATACAGAACATACATTTTGGAGTGAAAAAACAAAAATGAAACGTGAAGGATAATGTCATGGTGGATGAAATCAATGGAGTAGATGCCACACCAGTGGGAGTCCAGAGTACTTTCACCCCCCAGAACAGGTAGGTGGTTCAGGATCAGTCCACAGAGTGAATATGTGGCACACAAAGGAGGTCCTTAAGGAAGAGGGTTATTACTGCCAGTGGTGGGTGTCTTGCCATCCGCATCTCCTCGATTCTTGGCTGGACTTCCCCCCCTTTGGTGGGGGGTGGATCTGCTGCTACAGAGGCAGGGGTGTATGTGGCTTGTTCCTCTGACATGGCCTCCCTTCTAGTGGTTGGCACTGATGAAGAAGTGCCTGGTGCTGATGTCCCAAAGGAAGTGGTGGAGTGTTGTTGTAGAGCACTGCTCGGTTGGTGTTAATGTCCCTCAACATCCCTCTTAGGGAGGCCATGTTTGTATTGTGGGCCTCTCACTAGTCATGCATATCCCTATGGGTATTCTGCTGTAGCTGCTTGATTTCCCAGAGTTCGGTCAAGACCTAGCCCATCCCACCTTAGGGCTCCTGATAGCGTCCCAAGATGTGGCTGATAGTGTCCTGGCCAAGAGCATCCACAGTGGCCTCACCACGCTGGCCCACCGCATCCCTCCCGTGCACCCTACCGCCACTGGCCTGTGCCCTTGCCACAGGTTGCCCCCTCCAACTAGGTTCTGTACCATCACTGTTGGAAGTGTTGCGCTGCAACTCAGAATCCAGGACTGGGTAGCATGAGATGGTAGACAGGTTGGGGGGTGAATGTTTGCCTGTGATGTCGAAGAAACAGGGTCGGGAGGTGATGTAGTGGCCACAGTGAGACTCACTGTTGCCATCTGATCAGGTTGCCCAGATGGGTCAGAGCCATCCAGATGTCCACGTCCAGGTGTGTCTTCTTCACCTAGGGCTTCATCCAGAGGGGTAGTGGAAGTCTGTTCTATGGGTGCGGTGTATCTAACGGCATCTCTACCTGTTGGTGTGAAACAAACAATGTTATTGGTTGCATTGTGATATCTACCTGCAATGGTTTAGAGATACAGTAAGCAGAGACCTTGTACAAAGTTAAGTTGCGGTTAATCCAATTGTGTGAAGTGACCATAGTATTGGGTGTTTTGACTTGGGATGTGTGAAGTTTTCCAGTTCATTTGATCCAAGCATCTGATGAGATGTGCAGATCATTTGCGCTTTGGAGGATGGTCTGAAAAGTACATAGTGCCACCAGTGCATTCAAATCAGTGGCTAAGCAAGATGTGGATTTGCCTAGTTTGAGGCCTAGTTGAGTGTGATGCAGGCAAACCTAGGACTTTGTTGTATAAGTGACTGGAGTCATCATGTACACAGTGTAGTATGAATGCATCTGCTGCCAATACCAATATGGTAAGGCATCTTGAGGCCTTAGAAATTCTTGTTATTCACACTGGGTAAGGTGGCATCCTTGTCCTCAAATACTTTATCTTGGGATAGCAATTCAAAATGGAGATACATTGACATATACGTCTCTGATTTGTGCATAATTTGTGCTTGATTACTCCCAGGTGAGTATAATTCATTTGAGAGTTGACCAACAAGGGTATTTGGACAAGTGGCCACTGTGCTGGCGGCTAGAGTAAGAGCAGCAGGGCCTATAGGGCTTTGCAGACAGGTCACTCCCTCTACTTCCCAAGAATTTGCAAATGGAATCGTCCCAAGTGATTGTGATGTGAACAAAATTGACCTACCATAATATTGCATCGACTACATTGCCAACAACTACACCACAAGAGGTAAGTATAGGTGGAATTACTAATAGGTAGTGGTAGGGCAGTGTATTGAACACCACATAATTGCCAGAGATATACATTGCATGTGATAAAATGACCTACCACCCACTAAACTAGAGACCATCGACTACTTATGAAGACGAGTTGCCAGTCCTTTCCCTGCTCTGCCCGGAAGGGTTTGAAACACCATCCTGGTCATAATACGCCATGCATCATCCATCCTGTACTTCAGAAAGGAGGACCTTGAAATGCTCTTCAAGCAATGCCTCCTCACTCTGTACCAGCACAGATCTCACTGCTTAAAGCCTCATGTCTGTTCCCACAGCACATACATGAAGTGATCTGAGTTACAGCTCATGAGTTATTTAAAGGCCACTTGTGGTTCCTATGAACTGCTTGAGATCTGACTAACAATTGCGAGCGCATGTTGGAGCTTCATATTTTCTGTTATGATGGTGGCAGTTTCCTGTTCATTACATGCAGTTGTTTTTGGTTGCTTAATCCTAGACTGCTCATGGATCCTCTGACACTTCCCATTTGGCTTGACATATAGACATCACTTCCATTATATACATTTGCGTCAAAATGGTATTCTGAATGTCTTTGATCTTGCGTTCTATCTGGCATCTGCGTCTTGCTTATTCCAGTGGCATTCAGTTCATCTCCTGCTTCTTCCACTGATTTCATCATCCAGATTTTCCATGTCCCGAGAGTTTCTCTGCTACATGAAAGTAGTCATTTATCCATCGGGACAGGAATAAACCCTGAACTGTTACACTTTCTTTGTCCCTAGAGTCCTCCATTTCCTAAATCCATTGCACTTATACAATATAGAAGTACTCCAGCAACACCCAACAAGGAGGCCACACCTTGTTGGTATAGTCATGGTACGTTTTCAAGGGTTTAATGCAGGCTCCTGTAGCCCCTGCAGTGCAATGTGAGTGGGAGGATCAACCCTTTCATGGGCCCACCAACCCTTCAAGGGACCCCATTCTGCTCAAGGCCAATGAATATCTCTGATATACAGGAGCATCTTGGATCTCTGTTCAAATTCTGCAAGAGGGATCCCAATATTTTATGTTATGCCGCTGATGTTTTCTATTACAAGCATTACTCTGTAGGCCAGCAATAGTGAGAAACACCTCAAGGGTATTTCTGGTGAAGATTGGCCCTGGGATCATTGGCATTAGTCCTGGCAGTAGTTATGGTCACCTCAGGCTACATTTTGTTGTTCTATTGATAATGGCCCGAACATTGACCAATGTGTAGTCCTTGTGGTGAGAACTGTCAAGTAACCACCACTGCTAGGTTCCTTGTGGTGGGAACCTTGGCAATGACATCTCAGAGATCCAGGTGAGGGTCGTCTAAAATTAAGCCCATTTCTGATGTCATTATCAGGCTTCATGACTCAAGTAAGGGCAGTCTCCATTAAAAGTGTAAAAACAGAGATGCCACTTTGTAAACCAAGATATGCATGCTTTCCCAGATGATGGCATTTTCAAGGCAGTAAAATAAGTATGCTCTTCTCCTGTGCTAATTTATATCGTGCAGTTCTGCATGACACTTCAGCACAGATACATTGATTGACCAAGATGGCTGCTTTGGAAACTTTGTTTGTTCCTTTCATCGCTTGCTTGATGTTAACTTACCATAGGGGACTTCCTAGGGGGAAGACCACACCATAAGAATCCCTTCACAGATACTTCAGATTCTTCATCAAGGGCCTCATTACGAGTTTGGAGGTCGGTTCCCCGGACCGCCATGTTGGCGGTCTTTCATACCGCCTTATTACAAGTTGGCAGGACTGCCGACCGCCAAACAAAGATGGCAGATCGTCAGTGGAGAAGCATCCTGGATAAAGGCAGTCCGACCACCTGCACCGTCGGCCCTGCAACCGAGCATATTACAAGCACCCAGTTGCCATGACTGTGCCTTCATGGCGGTCAGCCAATGGCGGTCCGAAACCACAGTGGTACGCGGTCTGCAAAGTAAAAGACAACTGCATTTTCGATGAATTTGAAAACAACACAGCTGACACACATTGCCACAGTGGACACGCCTGCAAAGGACATTGTAAAACACACCCCTTCAAAGACCACAATCCTTTGTATTTCCTTTGCATGACTAACAACACTTAGTATAATTTTCCCATCTGTCTATGTCCTAGTCACCCCTATTTTTTTCAACATCACATAAAACACCTGAGCACACTTTTTGTCCATTCATGCTCTTTTGCACTTCCTCTCTCTAGTAAGTAACTGTCACTCATTTTTTTTTCTCTCCACTATGTCATATTCCAAAAACACACATTTTTCTGAGGATGGGTTAACAGTCATGGTGAATGAGATCATTAGAATAGCGCCACAATTGTTTGGAGCAAAAGTCCAGCATACTTCTCTCAGTAGGAAAATTAAAACGTGGGACAGGATAGTTAACAGAGGTCATGCTGTAGGCACAAAGAACAACATCAGGAAGAGGTGGAATGACCTCAAGGGTAAGGACCTTTCTATAGTCTCCAGGCACCAGCTGCAGGCCAAGAAGCCTGGAGGTGGCCCTCCCAGTGCCCCATTACATCTCTTTCCCTGGGAGGAGAAGGTATTGGTCATCCTGCATCCTGGGGACTTGACAGGAATACCTGTGTGAGTGGAGTCTGGTAAGTCACAACACGAAAAAGTCACAAAAAATGCCTTGTCAGGCATGCTCATGGCTCACCTTTTGCCACTGTCTTGTTTGTGTACCACACCAACATTCAATACCCAGAGTATCTGGGTGTTCACACTGTCAATATGTATTGTTGGACCCAACATCACAACTACTAAGGCCCATCACATGTCATTGGTCCAGATGGGGCCTGTAAGTATTTTAATATACATCAATAATCCCAGGACTTATGGTATGTCTCAACAGGTAAATGTATGCCCAAACATACATGCAGCCTGCATACAGATATGTAATACCCAACATTTGTATAGTGTGCGTAGTAGAGAGAGTGACCAAACTACAACTCCCAGCAGGCACTGTTTCTGTAACTCCAAACACAAGACTAGTGCTCAGCTGTCCAAATACTCCTGTTTGTAAACTCCCAAATGAAGTTTACTCACCTGGGTGGATACGCATTTTTTAAGTGTGTGAAGTAGAAGGAGTGAGCTGACTGCAAAGCCCAATAGGCCCTGTTTCAGTAACTCCAACCACCAGCACAGTGTGCCTTTAACCAAATACACCTGTGTACCAGCTCACAAACGAAATTTACTCACCTGGGGGAAGAACATTGTAATATTGTGTGTAGTACGGAGAGTGACCTAACTGCAACTCCGAGCAGACACTGTTTCTGTAGCTCAAAACACCAGACCAGTGTGCCTTTGAACAAATACACCTGTGTATCAACTCACAAAAGAAGTTTACTCAACTGGGGGGATATCATATGTCCACTGTGTGAAGTAAAGGGAGTGAGCTGACTACAGCTCCCAGGAGGCCCTGTTTCTGCAACTCCAAACACCAGACCAGTGTGCTTGTGACCAAATACACATGTGTATCAACTCACAAATGAAGTTTACTCACTTGGGGGGATAACACTGGTGGATGCTATGGAGGAAAGAGACTGAATGGAATACAGCTCCCAGGAGGTCCTGCCTCACAAACTACAAACACCAGACCTGTCCTCCGTTGTCCAGATACCCCTATTTGTCAACTCCCAATTGAAGTAAACTCACCTGGGGGGATAACATTTGTAGAGTGTGTGGAGGTGAGAGACTGCCTGGAATACAGCTCCCAGGAGGCCCTGTCTCACCAACTACAAACACCAGACCAGCCCTCCTTGTACAGATACCCCTGTTTGCCAACTTTCAATAGATGTGCACTCAACCATCTTGCAATGCTGTTGCTATGACTTTTGTGGAGCAAGTAAGATGCCTTGATTTTTTACACCACTTCTCGTGGCTGCCTTTGTGGTTTACCATATATATGATCATTCAACTGGTCACCTAAAATGATCCTAGACCAGGGTTCTGGAAAGTCGGTCCTGGAGAGGCGGGTCCATGCCAGATTTTTAGCATATCCACATTTAGAAACAAGATGTTTCAGAAATCTAAATTTTTCTAAGTGTGGATATGCTAAAAATCTGGCATGGACCCGGCTCTCCAGGACCAACTTTGCAGAACCCTGTCCTAGGCAATGCAGTCACTAAGGGCAGAACTCTCTGCAAGATTCTCAAAAAGGTCCTCACTTTTGCTAGGTGTTACCTCAAGGACTCACAAATAGCTGTCCCTTTTGCCAGATCTCACATTGAGACCGGAGACGGCTATTTCTGGATCCATGACTGACCCCAAGGGGCCCAGGAATAAAGAGTCAGTAGAACGTCTGACGCAATCACCCTATAATGTAGCACATATTCCCTGGACCTGAGTTGTGCATGGTTCATCAAGATATCCCTATGTTTACTGAGGATCTCAACCCCCCGCAACTTGTGAAGCATGAGTGCTACTTTTGGCATGACTTATACAAGGGTTCTCTAGCCAACACTGGTGTTTTCTTGGTCCCACCTGTTATCTTTTCTTTGAGAACTTCTTGGTGAATGTGTTAATGAGGATCCCACCCTGGTACCTCTTGTGGTGGTTTGAGGGGCAGGAAAGTGGTACAAGAATCGGAATGCTTGGGATTGGCAGGATCTGGCGAAGATATAGAACAGGAGCGTGTAGCCTACAGTCATAGTGACTTGATTAACCAGCCCTTTTCATGTGCAGGCATCAAAGCATCAGGGTTTTCAGAAACATGCTGTATGGGGGCTCTGCTGGAACATTTTCTGCAATGTTCGTGCAACAATCACTGCTGCATTGATGCTATTCATTGACATGGACACAAGAGGCCACGTGACAATGACATCCCATAGAAGTCTTGAAGCAAGAGTTATTCTAATGAAACAGGCTGGGCAATTGCCTCCATTGCTAAGGATTTCCAGGCTCATTTGTTTTCACTGTCTTTATCCTCAATCAGAGCCCGCTCTCTTCCTTTGGGTCTACCACCCCATGGCCAATTACAGAGACAGCAGCTGCTGCCAAAGGCTAACCAGTGGTTAGCCCTTGTACTACTCCTTCTGCCTGTGGGCTTAGCAGCGCTGTTATGTTCTGTTAGTGGATTTGTACAGCGCAACTTGTCACCCATGAGGTTACTCAGGTAGTAGGCAGGTGAAAACTGAGTCTAGCTGTGGTCAGTGGAGAGACTAGGATGCTGGTTGCAGAACCGAGCCTCAGCTTCTTTTGGAATTCCAGCAGCGATGTAAAATTCATTGCAGGACTTAGCCGTGAGGTGGGAGAAGGTTCAGCCTCCAGCTCTGCTACTGTGCATGTGGTGTACTTGGGTGAGAGCGGAGGTGAGAACAAGGCTGTCTGGTGAGTTGATTGAAGGGGAGGTGGTGGTTGAGATTGGAGGGTTCAGTGTTGTGCAGAGCTTTAAATGCGAATGTGAGAAGATTGAACTGGCAACATTTCTGAAACTGGAGCCAGTGCAGTTGCCTTAGATGAGGAGTGATGTGCGCATGTCCAGGGAGGACGGGATGAGTCTGGGGGTGGAGTTCGGGATGATCTGTAGTCTTTGCAGGAGGTGGGCTGGAATTCCTAAATAGAGTTGTTGCTATAGTCCAGTCTGCTTGTGATGAGAGCCTGGGAGATAGTGTGCATTGAGTCCTGGGGAGCCACTTGAAGATCTTGAGTAGCATGCACTGGATGAAGAAGCAGGAGGATGTGATTACATTGACTTGTGAGGCCATGGTAAGTTTGCGGTTGAGGAAGATTTAGAGGTTTCTGGCACATTCAGTCAGGGTAGGTGTGGGGCCGAGCTCTGCGGGTCACCATGAGGAGTCCCAAAGGGAGTTCTTGCTTCCAGAAATCGGCACTTGTGTCTTGTCAGTGTTGAGCTTCAGGTAGTTTTACTTCATCTAATCTGCTACGCTGGTCATGCAGTTGTGTAAGTTTTTCTTGGTGTTGGTGGGATCTTCTTTGAGGGAGAGAATGAGTTGCGTATTGTTGGCATAAGAGATTATGTTGTCAATGGGATCTGATGATGTTGTCCAGGGTGTCATGTAGGTGTTGGAAAGGGTGAGGCTTTGAGTCAAGCCTAGTGGGACTCCACAGATGATTTCCTTGGGTTCAGAAGTGAAGGGTGAGAGGCGTACTCATTGGGCTCTTTCTGTGAGAAAGGAGGTGATCCTCCTGAGTGCTGCCCCCTGGATTCCGATGTGGTTGAGTCTGGTGACAAGAATACGGTGTGAGACAGCATCCAGTGCCATGGAGAGGTTGAGGAGGATGAGAGCAACTGTCTCACCTTGGAAGAGTATAGCACTGATGTTGCCCATGTCTATGACGAGGGCTGTTTCAGTGCTGTGGCTGCTGCAGAACCTGTTTTTTGAGCTGTCCAGGAGTTGATGGTGTTTCAGGTAATTAACAAGTTGTGGTTGATTGCTTTCTCAATGATTTGGGCCAGGAAAGGTAGTAGTGAGATGGCACAGTAGTTTTTGAGTTCTCTGTGGTTAGCCAATGGGTTTTAGGAGGGTGCTGACCTCTGCATCTTTCCAATTTTCTGGGAAAGTGTCACTTACTATCAAGGTGTTCATGATGGTCATACGTACAAGGCTGATTTTGTGCCCACAAATGTTGAAAATGTGATGGGAGCATGGGACAGAGAGGACCCTTGAATGTATTGTCTCCATAATGGAGGTTGTGTCAGGGTGAGTGAGTTGGATCCAGTTAGTTAGCTACGAGACTGCTGTATTGGTGGTTGATAAAGTCAGACAGTTTGGGCTGAGGGTTGAAGTTTCTGTAGAATGATACTATATTATTGTAGAAAAATGTAGCAGTGTAGTTGCAGAGTTCTTGTGAAGGGGTGGCATTGTTTGCTGTGGCTGGGGGTTGCAGAATTCCTTGACGATCGCAAAGAGTTCCCTGTTGCTTTTGGGGCTGGCTGCGATTCTTGCAGCGAGGACTCTTTTCCTTGTTTCCCACAGTTAGCGGTGGTTGTGGTTGAGTGTAGTTTTGTAAGTGGTCCTATGGGTGGCATTTTTGCTGGTTCTTCATCTCCTCTCTAGCTGTATGCAGTGTTGTTTGGAGTCCCTGAGGTATTCAGTGTACCAGCTGGCCTGCTTATTGGTTCTTCTGTGTTTGGTGTGTTTGACCGGTGCAAGGGTGTTGGTGCAGTTTGTGATCCAGTTGTTGAAGTTTCTGACAATAAGGTCCAAGCTGCTTGTGGGTTCCGTCTAGTTAGATGTGAGTGCATTGCGACAGTCTGCTTCTTTAACTTTTCTCTAGTGGTATCTAGGTTCTTGGTTTCCTGGGCCTTCCTGGGGGAGGATGTGAGGTGGTGATCCTGAAGTGTACCATGAAGTGGTCTGTCTAGGAGTTGTGTGTTGTAGCTGTATGTGATTCTGCTGCTGGAGGTGAAGATGTGGTTGAGCATGTGTCCTGAAGTGTGTGTGAGGTTGTGAACGAGTTGGGTGAGTCGTCTGTTGTCAGGGCATTTGAGTAGGGCTGTGGAGTTGGGGTCTATGAGATCGCCTAGGTGGGCATTGTGGTCACTGAAGAGTATGTACTCTTTGGCGAGGGGGTGACGAAGTCTACAATGAATTTTGTGAAAATGGTTCATGAATCCGGTGGGCGGTACATGAGGGTTCCCTTTATGGTTTTTCTTTTGGGGGCCTGGAGTTTGAAGTTGACCTTCTCCATGGCCAGGGTGGTGTCATCCGTTACAGTGGTACATTGGATGAAGTCACTGTGGATGATGGTGAGCCCTCCTCCTGGTTTGTTGATGTGGTCTGGGGTGGCTTTTGTAATGTAGGACCGATGATGGTTTAAGCCACATCTCCGTGAGGTCATCCAGTGTAAGTGAGTCGATGAGGTCTCAGACCTCAGTGAAGTGTTTAGTGAGAGAGCGCTTGTTAAGGAGTGAACTTGTGATCTGCTGTTGTGATGTAGGAGTAGTGGGTGGAGTGGTCTAGGGTGGGCCTCATGGGTCTAGGAGTGTGCATGGGGTGGCAGGTGAAAAGGCAGATGAAATGGCAGGTGCTGCAGTCAAAAGGTCCTACCATGGTAAGTGGGGTGGCACGGCAGCAATGTTTGTGGTGGCGACTGGTGTTGAGGGCACAGATTGGGGGGGGTGTAGCTCTGGGGTGGAAGGTTAATAGATTAGGGTTTGTGGTGCTAACATGTGCAGACTGGCTTGCCTTTGGTGTGCTGGTGACATGGATGCTATGCACCCATGCTGCTTCCGCCCATTAGGTAAGGCTTGGGAGGTGGGAGAAGCGCAGGGTTGGGGCTGCGAAAGCGGGAAGATGAGGCATGAAGATGCACAAGATACCAGGTAAGGAGCGGGCGGTGGCAGGGGAGAGTGTGTGAAGGGCACTGGTAGCAGCAGAAGGGGTGAAGGAAGGGGGGGCTGAAGAGATGACAAAAGGTGGCAATGCAGAAATGAGCAAAGAGGCACGAGTGAAGGCAAAAAGAGGCATTAGCTGAGAAGGAGCAAGGAAGCAAAGAGGCATGAGTGAAAGGCAAAAAGAGGCCAAAATCAGGAAAAGAGCAATGAAGCAAAGGGGCACGAGTGAAAGGCAAAATGGGCAAAAAGAAACAAAAGCTGAAAAAGAGCAAAGAAGCAAAGAGGTACGAGGGAGAGGCAAAAAGGGGCAAAAAAAAAGCTGATAAATAGCGATGAAGCATGAGTGCGAGGAAAAGAGCGCAGAGATTGAGGAGGTCAGCAGCAGGTGTATTGAGCTGGGCCTAAAAGGTCCTTGACTGGTTGGAGGACCAGTGCAGATAAGTGTGGAGTTGGCCTGAGCCATGAAGCAACAGTGGTTGAAAATTAACAGATCTCAATGGCCACTGCTTACTTTCCGGAATTTTCACATCTTGTCCTTTCCATAGCCACTCAGTATCCCATAGAAGGCTGATAGGGCTGAGGGAAGGGCAGGTAATAGACCCTTTGATTGCAGTGGGGGTAGAGGCTGCCTGATGTCACATGTGACACCCCTGAAATGCAGATGAATTAATGTCTGAGCTTCGAAGATTTCTTAGAATGTTTCTGACTTTAGACCCTCTTCCCTTCCCAAAAGACACTTATAGAGGTGTCTAGTGCACCTGTCCAGGAGATGTTGCTATTATTAATTTTGTTTTATGTCTTTCTCTTATCCTTCCTCCCAACCCTGATTCTTGAGCAGTGATCACTGCACTCACAAGGCCCTTGCTACAGCTTTTGAGGAAGTGCCAGCCTGGCCACTAAGCACCACACTTGGTGGTGTCAATGATTCTGGGTATAATATTTATGCACCACTTTGAAGCTGGTCTCATCAGACCCTATGCGTGGGAAAGATCCTCTTGGTAACAGGTGTTTTTTTTTATAAAAACAAAAAAACAAAAAAAACAGTTAAGCAAAACACAGCGTACTGGTGCATTGATATTTTCAATAAAATAAATAAAAATCCCACCTTCCGGTGTGTCCCACAGGATTCTCCCCTCATCCATCATACTAGTCATCATTTGTGAAGGACCTGGTTGGGCTTGAACGGGGGCGGCACGTCGCCCCGGCCAGCATCAGGAGCTGCAAACCTTTAGAAATAAAACGATAATAAACAGTGTTTATTATCATTTTATTTTTAAAGGGGCGGGGCCACGGGGGGTGACGAGCAGTCAGGGGAGTGCACAGAGCACTCCCTTCAGTGCACATGTATGTTTGGCCGGCTGTGTTGCTGGGTTTGAGAGACCCATCCCAGGCTCCCAGTCTGTGTTTGAGCACCCAGAGGGGGCCCTCCAGCCAATCATAACACTGCTTTGAGCAGTGTCACGATTGGCGCAGGGCAGGCTGGGAGCCTGCAGTGCAGCGGAGAGCAGCAGTGGTGCTGTGGCGATCAAGTAAATATTTTTAAAAAAAAATATTTATTTTTATTATTTTTGTTTTGCTCTCCCCGCCTGCCCCTTTGCCCAGTTGCCAGCCACGACTGGGCTTGACTGCAGTCTTAGCGGCCCAGGAGAAGCACATTCCGCACAGATATTGGCTCGTAAGGCGTTCCAAGGTCCCCAGACTTTCATAAATTTTCGAGGGCAACCCCGTCTCTCATAAACCACCCTCTCAGCTTACATACACCAATCCATGTCACGTTTCCAGTCCCCCAATTGGAGTGAGCAACCATTAGACCCCGTGTCCACCAAATCTGTAGCATGTTATTCAAGTCTGTTGCACTCCAAATGTTGAGGAGACACCATTTTGCAGAGGCGGTCATTGATCTCCCAGATACTTCACCCTTGCACACCACCACCCTCGTCCAGAAATCTTGAATTACAGGGCAATCCCACACTATATGGTAGAATGTGCCTGGCTGACCACACCCACACCGACAACTATCTGTCATTGCTCTACCCATTTTAAACACTGTAGTTTGAGTTTCGATGGATGATGCAGTATTTTTATTTGTACCAACCAGAAACCCGCTCTTATGGCCACCTCTGCCCAATCGTCATCGCCAAACTACTCAAGGTCTTGGGTCCCCTGCTCCCTCAGATGCTGTAGTGCATCGGGTATGTTGTTTAGTAACTTTTTTTATATGTCTTAGAGGTCGCCTTCCGAGGCATGTGTTAATCTAAGAGGTAATCTTCTAGGGGTGAGGAGTCATGGAGTACCGTACCCCTCTGCAGCACTGCCCTGAGTGCATGTCGTCTTTGAATGTCACGTTGGAGGTCTGTCCAAGGTATAACGTCTTCATGGGCCCAAAGATCTCTCACTCTGGAGAGGCAGATTAAGTCCCTTTTTTTAAATCCTGCCAGCGTGCCCAGGGTGTCCAACACTGAAGTATCCCATAGGGGTGTGGTTTGTGTAATTTACCCCGCCACCCCATGGCTGTCAGAGCAATGTGCCAATCAGTAATCACCGTGGCAGTGGGGCAAAGAGGGGAGTCCTTACTAAGGGAGCCATTGAGGGCCCTTTAGTAGCCTGCTGGTTGCATAATGAATCGGTCCATGCAGAAAGCAGGTTCGCTTGGAGGGAGCTAGACCCAGTTAGGTATGGAGGTAAGTTGCAAAACCCAGTAGTAATTCTGTATGTCTGGCAGGGCTATCCCTCTGTCGCACTACCACTTGGTAAGTGTCTGAAGTGCCATCCTAACAGGGCCCCCATGCCAAAGAAGAGTTCTAAGTTCCCTATTGATTGCTTTAATATGGGATGCATGCACTGGGTAGGGTGTATTCTGTAGAATGTATAAAAAATCAGGGAAGGGACATAATTTTAAAAAGGGCCCTCTACTAAAGAGGCACAAGGGCAAGGGACCTCCAGTGCGCAACATCACACCTGTCTAACATCAGCCTGTCCAACAGTGGTAAGAGGTTTTTGGTGTAGAACAGCTCGGGGTTATATCTATGCCTAGGTAGCAAAACACGTGTGAATACTTTTGCACTGCAGTCCTGTGTCAATTGCGGTTTCGCAGGAGGGAGATTGGGGATTTTCTCCAGTTTATGGTGTATACGGAGTACTTGTAAAAATTGGTAATTGGCCTACTAAGGCCCATATTTATACTTTTTGTCGCAAACCAACGTCATTCCTACGTGCCATGCGGGCGCCTTATTTAAGGAATGACGTTAGCCGGCGCTGCGGACTGGTCAGAGTAAAAAATTATTACTCAAACCAGGCAGCGCCGCCGTAGGGGAAAATGGGGGTTGTGCTTAAAAAATGGTGCAAGTCAGGTTTGAGGCAAAAATCATGCCTCAAACCGGACTTGCGCCATTTTTTGACACACAACCCCCATTGAAATGACTCCTGTCTTAGCAAAGACAGGAATCATGCCCCCTTGCCCAATGGCCATGCCCAGGGGACTTCTGTCCCCTGGGCATGGTCATTGGGCACAGTGGCATGTAGGGGGGCCCAAATTAGGACCCCCTATGCCACTTTAAAAAAAATTAAAAAATACTTACCTCAACTTACCTGTACTTACCTGGGATGGGTCGCCCCCATCCATGGGTGTCCTCCAGGGGTGGGCAAGGGTGGCAGGGGGTGTCCCTGGGGGCAGGGAAGGGCACGTCTGGACTCCTTCCATGGTCAGAGACCATGGAAGTGAGCCCACAGGTCCCTTAACGCCTGCCCTCACCCAGGCGTTAAAAAACCGCGCACATCAGGATGTGCGCCATTTTTTAAGGCCCGCCCCCCTGTGCGTCAAAATGATGCAGGAGTATGAATAAGGCACACAAGCCTTAAAGTAATTTTTTGGGCGGGAACGCCTACCTTGCATGTCATTAACGCAAGGCAGTTTCCCGCATCCATAAAATGACGCACACTGAGGAATTTTGACGTCCGCGGGCTTGGGCGTCAAAGTTTAAATATGGTGCACTGTTTGCGCCGAATGTGCGTCAAGATTTATGACACACATTCGGCGCAAAACGAGTATAAATATACCCCTAAGTGTATTAACTGAGTCTGTAACATATAATAGGATTTCATATGAGTACAGTGATAGTCTGTCTTCCCAGTTATCATGCCAATAGACCAGTGGGTCCTGTCTGATCCAGGCTGCCAAGGGCTCCAGTAGTAGGGAAAAAATAGGCAGCGACAAGAGGCACCCCTGAGTGTGCCACGCCAGAGGCAAAAAACCTGGGACTGCACCCCATTCACCCTGACCCAGGCCAGAGGGTCTGTGTAGAGCAGCCCCACCCACCTGATGAAACACGGGCCAAAACCTAGTCTGGATAGTACCTTGAAAATATAGGGCCATTCCATTGTATCAAATGCCATTCTGATGTCAAGAGAGAGCACTAAGGCATCCGCCTGAAAGTTGTTGGATCGACACAGCACACCATCTAGGTGTCACAAATTGAGAGTGGTACTGCGGAGTGGCATGAAACCCGACTGATCTGGGTAGACAAGAGTGGCGATGACCTTGAGCACATGTAAAGCCAACACCTTGGCAAGAATCTTAACCTCAGCGTTGAGGAGTGAAATAGGCCTGTATGAGGCACAATCATCCGAGGGACTTCCCCTCTTTGGGTATGACCATGATGGAGGCTGCACGTTGACCTCTGGGCAGCGACCCGAGATCTCGACACTCTTTCAACATGTGCAGCATGTAGGAGAACAAGCGTGAGGCTATAGATTTGTAGAGCTCAATCGCTACACCATTAGGGCTGATGGCCTCGACCAGGTTAAGCTCCCATATTGCCCGTGTTATCTTGGCCTCTGTCAATTTGTTGCCTAATAGTGGCCTATGAGTCTGCTCAATGGTTGGGAGACGGATGTCAACAAGAAGCTCCCTGGATTCCTCCTCTGTAGCTGCCGGGGAATACATCAGTGTATAATGGGTGGCAAAGGCCTATGCCACTCCCTGCGGTCACGCACTAGTGTATCAGGGCCCGAGCGTATCTCTAACACCCAGGGACACGTCAGCCCCCCTGGGCCGCCGCTGTTCTACAACCAGATCAGTTTCATTCTTTATATTAAAAGAAACAGAGTTTTCAATTTCACCTGGTGAACTTCTGCCAATCTCTCTCCACTCCCCCATGCAAATGATGTTTTGTTTTCTTTGCCTGCCCCCTAAGTTCATCACTTGTAATGTCTGCAACGCAGCACCGGGCTCCGTCTGTGCGACAGAGCAGAACTTTGTCTGAATACCAATGAGCCCTCGTGCCTGCAGGAGCCGTCACTTCAGGCCTACCTGGGCAACTCAGGCAGGAGGGAGGAACCACGGAAAGCAACACGACGAAGAGGGTCACAACGAAAAAGTGCACAAAGGTTTTTACAGAAAACTATTCAAGCGACTAGCACCGTTTTCTCCTAAAATTGGGAACTTGAATAAAAGAGAACACTGTATGTAAGAGTCCACAGCAGTACGTCCTCACTCTGGTATTGTTGTGATATAAACAGTTATTTTTATTTTAAACAATGCAAGAAACACATAATTAGGTGGGAACCAAATATATGTTTTTTTGGGCGGCCGAGAGGTGTTCAGAATTCATAATTAAACCAACGGGAGCCTTCAGAAAGGCGCCGCGGGTAGCCAGCACTGTGCCCGTAAGAGATTAAACCATGTCGCGGTGGATTATAAAAAAGTAATTACGCACCTTTGCATGCCAAAATAAAAGCAAATCACAATGAAAGTATTCACGGGGTTGAGGGTTTAGGCTGGAACAGTTCATTAGCGCCGCTGAAAGACGTCGCCGCTGCTGTTTAATGCAAGCTTCGCCGCTGTGCTGCACACAACTTTTCATAGTGACCCCCAGGGATGTCTTCTAGGCCCTCAGTGAAGGAGGGATTTAGAAACTTTTGTAATTTCCGACCCTGTTTCCCTCCTTGGCTCGTTCATTTCCAGGCACTGTGATTCGTTTGCATTGGTGAAATCAATTAGTGGATATTTGGAGAAAAAAAACACAAGAATGAATTTTCGGTATAGTTTATGGGCTGCACAGGCCTGCATTCATTAATAAAACCTGTACAGTGTTCCTGGCCAAGCAGTCATTGTGACGATGAATGGTCTTTGGGTGGGAACACTGCAGCCATTAATGAAACAAATCAAAAGAGGTCATGACGTCACAATCTCTACCAGCTCAACACGTTTAAATGACATCTGCCTACAATACCCTGCTGATCAATAACCCATATGTCCAGTGGGACATTGAACTTCTTGGTTTCTTGGAGTGCCACTCTGCAATGCTGTACCGGAATTGTGGAAGGTCTCTCAGTATTCACTTACTCTTCTCATTGGACAGTTTTGCTTGTAGCGCTTTGATCCCTCCGGTTTATAGGTGCTTTAAAAGTTTGGTATGGATGATGTCTATGTGACTACGCAGGTTGTAAGTGGTGAGGTTAATGCATATTGCATAAGCACATAGATTACAAAGAACAAATGTATAGGTCATTTTCCACACATAGCCATGGCCATCTATTGCCCTCCCAGGATTTAGTACAAGGAACCTGCCCTTCAGGTGGGGGATGCTACAATATCTTAAATTGTGACTCTTTGCCCCTGGTTCCAGTCGCGCAGAGTGGTTGTTAGCGCTGTGAGGATGATGGTGCCTATCTAACGTAGTAGAGAGAACTTCTGTCTCTTTAAACCATTAAATATAGGGTATGGGACAGCCTGGAAGAACTCCTTAAATATTAATCTACAATATAAAGTGCATCTATCTATCAATTATACAAACTACCAAATAGAGCATATGGACCACCCAGCTTAGATTTAATCGTTGACTCTCTCGTTGATTGGGAGACTCTACAGACACGTTTTTGGGTTTGAACCAATTAGTACGAACTAGCATGTTGCCCAAATTCCTAATCTTGTCAAAATGGGGGAAACACTTTGGGGGCCATTGTCGGCGGTATTTCTGTCTCCCTATTATGACATTTCCGCTGGGCCAGCGGAAATGTCACATCAACATTGCAGCCGGCTCGTAATAGAGCCGGCGGCAATGCTGATGTGCAGTGGGTGCAGTAGCACCCGCTGCGCATTTCAAATGCGTGACGGGGCTATGCCTGGGGGCCCCTGCACTGCCAATGCCAAGTGCATGGGCAGTGCAGGGGCCCCCAGGGCCACCCCAAGTCCCCTTACCGCCGGCCTTTCCATGGCGGTGTGTACCGCCATGGACAGGCCGGAAGTCGGGGACTCATAATCCCCTGGGCAGCGGTGCTGGCACCGCAGCCCTGGGGATTATGACCACCAGGCGGAATACTGGTGGGAAAGTGGAGGGGCCAGCGGTATGGCCGTGGCAATTCCGCCACGGTCATAATTGCTGGCGGAACACCGCCAGCCTGTTGGCGGTGTTACTGCAAACATACCGCCGGCCGCCAGGGTCGTAATGACCCCCTTTGTGCCATTGCATCCCCCTGCTATCCTCTCTTATCCATTATGCATAATTCATTCACAATTCTTTTTTAGTCCTAGCCTACCCTCGTTTACTACCACAAATTGTGTTATAAATTAAAGATACTCGTTTTTTAATGTTCTTTTTCAAATGTATCAGTTCAATCATATTTTTTTCAAACATTTATTTTTAGAACTAACTGATTGCATTTCACATTGTTTGATTCTTATAAGTTTCTTTAAAACTCAGGGAGAGATAGTCTAATTCAAAATTGCTTTTACTATGCTGAAAAGACCCAGGAGTCAAAATCTAGGAACCAAGAGATGTCTGCCCGTTTAGGTCACTATTGCTTTTTAAGCTTCGTCAAAGTTTTAGATATTTCTCATTTGAAGCAGCTACTTCATAGTAAGTAGGCTTACTTATCAGGCATATGCCATCCATTTCATTTTATTCTTCTCTATGGTGTCACATTTTGCTCTCGAGCCCACCACTACAGGGCCTACCTGTGAGATTTACATGTTTTCGAATATGAAGGGGGGTTGGGAGCAAACTGCCTCACATCCCAGCACAGTTCTCCCCTTTGCATCCTGATAAATGCAATTCACAGTTAGCACTTACTTCAAATTTATCTGTAGTTTTTCACCAAAGTTGGTGCAGACATTGCTGTATATCTCTAGACACGTCTTTGTGGGTTTAGCCCTTCATCAGTAGAGTCGAGAACAAGGAAAATTCACCTGGGGTTGGTGGAAATGCTGCCAAACTCCTCTCAGGTCAAGTACCACTCACAGGCACACAGGTGCATCTCCAAAGCTCTTCGACTCAATGGCTGAATCCCAGCACACTGGGATGTGAGGCAGTGTGCTCCCAACCCCCTTTCTTGTTTGAAAGGCTTCCTTGAGTCATTGAACTGACAAGCTTCGGAGATGCACCTGTGTGCCTGTGAGTGGTACTTGACCCGAGAAGAATTTGGCAGCATTTCCAGCTACTCCAGATGGATTTTCTTTGTTCTCTACTCTCTACTGATGAAGGGCTAAACCCAGAAACACATGTCTAGAGATATACAGCAATTTCTGCACCAAGTTTGGTGAAAAGCTACAGATAATTTTGAAGTCAGCGCTAACTGTGAACTGCATTTATCAGGATGCAAAGGGACGAACTGTGCTGTGATGTGAAGCACTATGTTCCCAACCCCCCTTCATGTTTTCAAATATGTTTATTGACATTCTGCTGTACCCATGTACTGCATTTCAACTACTTGAAGGCTATTTGAAAAATCCTATTCATTCCAGATCCACACCAGGATTTGTGGAAGTCAATCTGCTTTTCTTGCAAATAGCTCCAATATCAAGAGATTCCTGGTATGTTATGTGTATTTGTAGAACTCACAACTCACTTGGGCGGGTATCCTGGTAATGAAAAGCAGGAGCGGTGTGGGCTGACTCACAGCCAAGACTAGGCAAAAAGTAATGACTTCAGTTTCCTGCAAAATTCAAGAACTGAGGAAGTTGCTATGATGCCCACAGGTAGGTTTTTCAGGGTTTGTGAGCGAGGTAGGAGATGGCACATCCACCACATCTGGTTCTGCGTATGCATGGGATGTGTGGGAATAGGAGTTCAGCAGCGGAGGTGTTGGATAGGTATGTGGAAGTTAATGTGATTGTTGAGGTAGGTGGGGTGAGGCTGTGAATTTCTATGTCTGTGTAAAGAGTTTGAAGAGTTCTTGTTGATAGATGGGGAGAGCCAGTGGAGGTCTTTGAGGTGCAGGGTGATGTGAGTGTGAGGCAGAAGTTTAAGTGTGAGTCTGGCTCCTGAGTTCTGTATGATCGGGAGTCTTCTGGTCAGTTGTGCATTGATTCCTACATAGAGTACATTGCCATAACCCAACTTGCTGGTGGTAAGGTCCTGGGTGACAGTTTTCTGAGTGTTGAAGGCAAGCTACTTGAAAATCTTCTTGAGCATCTTGAGGGTGGATACACGAAGCAGAGACTGGTTCACTTGGTCTGTCATAGTGAGCTGGTTGTTGACTACTACTCTGAGGTTCTTTGCGTGGATGGTTGGGTTGGGTGTAGGTCCAAGATCAGCAGGCCATGTGGTGGTAGACCCGTAGGAAGGTGTCTTTGCCAATGAGGACTGCTTTTGTTTTGTCTGTGTTGAGCTTGAGACAATTGGTTTTCATCCATTTGACGACGTAAGGCACGCAGGCAGAAAGATTGGTCCAGGCATTTGATATTTTCTCATAGGAGAGAGGATGAGCTGCATGTCATCCAGGTAGGATATAATGTTGATTCCTTGGGCGCAAATGATGCTGACAAGTTGGGTAATTTAGGCGTTGAGCAGCTCGGGACTGAGCGAGGTTCCTAATAGTATTCTGGAGCCGAGTTTGGTGGTGACTGAGTTGTAAGGTGTCAGACTGACTCACTGGGTGTGGCTTTTGAGGAAAGAGTAGATCCATTGGAGCTCTGGTCCATGAATGCCTGCAAAATCTGCTCACTGCTTTGTCTCCACCCCTGCAGGCCCGGGATGGATAATGGAGCCCAGCACATCTGTGGCTGGCAGGTGCTAGCCTGCTTACACCTGAGGTATAGGATTATAATGAGCTCTTCAAGCCCCAGTCTCTATCAGCCTGCGCTGGTTATTGTAGCAGTGTTTCTCTTTGACCAACCTCTTGTTTACCAGGTTACTAAGTTTTGCTACCCTTAGTTCCAGAAGATTTGAGCCCTAGCGTTTTGTTGGTCCTTGAGCTAGCACTGCCTGCAGTTCTGCCTTGATTCATGATACCTGAGCCAGCACTAATTTAGTGCATCCTTGACATCCCTTTATTCTCAACACACCTTTTCATCGTCCCTGTCTTTCTTTTTCTTAGTTCTAGCTTTTAATTTGTTACTTTCTTTTCCTTAATGCCTTGGCTTCTAGTTATCTAGTGTGGTTGTTTACTTGTGTTCTGCCTAGAGTTCCCTTTATTTTGCCTTCTTTCCTATCAAACAATCATCCTCACCTGCTGCTTGTCTGTCGTGGCTGTGTATTTTAGTTCTCCACCCTTGCTGTTACCGCCTTGCGTGTTCTTGTGTGATTTCCAGGATCTTTGAGCACGTCTGACAACCTAAGTAGTGAGTCTTAATGGTTTTTACTATCCAATCAGCAGTGCTTAATTTGTGAATTAACTGGAACTGTCTCCTTCCATCACCGACAAGGCCTGGTGGCTGCACAGAGAATGCCAAAACCAGACTGCAGGGAGCAAGCAAAGTGAGTGAACAAGACAATTTCCCACAAGTACGGTTTGATTGGTGGGGCTTCTGCCGACTAGAAAATGTTTCCCTTGGTGCTTTCCATCTTTCAATATCTGTGTAATTCCTTCATACACTTTCCCATAGAACCGTAATTACAATTGGCACTTCTGTGATCCTAGCTCTTTGCCCTCTGCAGAGATGCCAAGGATTGGATGAGCATATAGGAAGAACACCTTTATGGTACATTGACTGACACTGTCAGAAACTCGGACTGCCTTCAGCCTCAGCTCCAGAGCTCTCAGTTGTGCCATCATGACCACGTATTCTAGATGCAACTTAGTTTATAGTAAGAGATATACAATTCTCATATTTTAACAGAAAAAAAATACTGCAGAAACACCTTATCTAGGAAATGAAACACTTTTGAAATATGGGCACACATACCATACAACAAGAAGTACATCGTGAAATGTAACAGTGAATGCATCACTGACTTGGATTGCATCATAGTTCTTGTACACATAGAGAGCAAGAAAAAATTACACAAATGAAAGCTTTCAGGGACACCTCGTTGAAGAGACATCAGGGAGCAGCTACTACACACTGCCCCTTGCATCTGAAGGCCCTGCTCATTACTTAATGTAGCACTGATCATGGACACAAGACTTTAACTTTTTCATGAACACTGCAAGTGCGCCGGTCAGTCCTTTAAGCCTCCCCAGTCTCCTTAATGATAGCAAGGAGAGAAGATGGCTGAGGGAGTCGAGTGGTGATACATTTACAGAGTGCTGTTTAAAGACACTACGTGGGTGAATGTCTGGACTGTGCATGACTGAGGTGCCCAATTCAGCTATGATGCTCCTCGCACAGGCACAGTCCATTTTATTTAGCAGAGCAGATCTGCTAAAAATGGAGCTGTCATGGTCCAATGAATGCATGTGCTTAAAGAGAGCCCACAGAGATCTCAACCCCTGCCCCAGCTTCTGAGACTGCTGTGTTTTCAGTCCTTGCAGAAGCTGGTAGTGGACTTTAAAACACTCTTCAGCTCGTTAATCCTGGTCCCGCTGCTCTGTCAGGCTTCTCATTTCCAGCAGAGGAATCTTGTCCGTCTGGCTTCTATTACCCAGTGCTTAATTTGTAAATAAAAACGTGCCGGTGCCCAAATCCCTGTTCTGAAACTCGCAAGCGCTGCATTTAATGTGCGAGCACAGAACACTGAGGCAGCGTAACCCTGAAGCCATCTCGGGCCTCTTCAATCCATTTACAGCCACTCCCTGCCCCTTCAGCTCACTTCTGCAGCGGTCTTCTTTCTACCTTTGTGACGCTTTTTCGTTTTTCTCTTCCTCCTTCTTTCCCATATGTGTCTTTTGGCTCGCAGCAAATGCTTGCGGGCGAACCATAAGCGCTGGCCCTCAAAAATAAGTGCCGTTGCTCAGCACCGGAAACAACAAGCACAAATTAAGCACTGCTATTACCAACAGGGGAAGCAAGGTAAGTAAAAAATCAGATATTGCTGCTCTGTCTATGGGCGAGAGTGCGAGTCTGTGGTTGTGTGTGTTTGTGTTAGTGTGTTTGTGAGTGAATGAAATTGATTATGAATCTGTGAGGGTCTCAGTGAGTGAGTTTAAGTGTGTTTGCGAGTGTGTGAATGAGATCGTGAATCAGTGGGCATCAGAATGAGTGAGCTTAAGTGTGCTTGTGAGTGTGTGTATATGTCTATATGAGTGGGGAGAGTGAGAGAGCGAGTGAGTATGAGTGGGATTGACGAAGTGAGAGTGAGGGAGTATGAGTGGGGCTGAGCGAATTAGTGAGTGAGTCAATGAATGAGAGAAACAGTGAGCGCTCAAGTGTGTGCGTATTTGAGTGAGAAGGAGACTATGTGTGAGAGTGAGTGGGGGAGTGTGAGTGAGTTAAGATAAATAAGGGAAAGTTAGAAAGAGTTGATGAGTACTAGTGAGAATGAGTCAGAGTGCGTGGGGGAAGTGAATGAGGAGTGTGAGTGAGTTAGACATAGGAAGGGGTGTGAGTGATTGACAGTGTATGTGTGAGACTTGTGAGCCTGCTGCATGCCCTGCTATACTTATGGTTCCTATTGGCTTATAGGGGCACTCATGACAACATTATGGCACTATCATATTGGAGAGAGGTCTAAGCGTAAGGGGGACCAAACTTGGCAAAATGCAGGCCTTAATAACCTCCCTATCTGAAAGTAGGTGTATCACTTGATACAGCTTCTATGCGGCGAAAATTGCTAAATCTAATTAACAATATTATGCAAAAATTGTTACTCAGTTCCTTTATTTAAGAACCTTTACTAGCGTCCTTCCAATACCAAAAATGTTATTTCCAAATACTATTCTTCTGTTACATGCTGCTTCGCTGTTAACAATAAATGTTGTGCTTGGTGGAAATGCTAATATATTCAACATGATCTATAAAGGTCTTCAGTGCATTTCGGACCTAGTCCTTCCTCAGGTGGCAGTCATGTCCGTAAAATCATATTTTCATCTGAACACATCATCATCATCATTTAATCAAAACATATTTGCATTGTGTACATTGTTAGGATACCTGATATCCAGAAAGATGCTCAATTTAAGTAACATGAATATGCAATTGTGATTATATGCTGAATCATGAGAAGGATTTTGGGGGCCTCAGGCAAGACATATTTTGGGGGCCCCTGTATAGAACAAATTTGATTGTTATTATCTATTTCGTGCTAATTTGAGCCAGCATGGTACAAAACAATAGTGATTTATATGTTAAACTTTACTACGTTCACAAAAAAACATTTGGAATATTTCTTGCACTGGTCCCCTCAAATTGCTTTAGATGATACAGGGGAGAGAGTAAGACGTACATATAGACAGAGAGGGCGAGGGATTTACAGGAAGAAATAGAATAGACAGAGATTTAATTGAGACAGGTTCACTTTCCCAGGGGCCCTTTTGAAGGTGGGGGGCCTGGGCATTTGCCACTTCGCCCAAGCCTTAAAACATCTCTGTGGATAGATACACACAAACAAAGATCACTGTAGCTATTGGAGAACTTTATCCAGATTATTGCCCTGCCACATGTGTATTCAGTGCTTCATTTATAAATCAATCAGTGTCGGGGGCGAAAGATTTGGTCACAAGCTCACAGCTGGCTCTACGAATATCAGGGGTACCAAATACCAAGGCTGTCTAGTCTTTTCAGCCACTTTATACCTCTTAAGAAATCATCAGTCAAAGCTTATCCCTTTATTTCACTCTTGCAGGTTTTTTTTAACCCCTCCTTTCTTCCTTTGTCATGTTGTTTCATCTTTCTCTTTCTGCCCTCTTTTGTGTTTTTCTTTCTCCGGGTGAAAGTCTGATGAGGAAAAATAAGTACCACCATCATACACCCACACAACCAACAGCTATACCAACACGTATCCATCGAAGCAGCAGTTTCTCCTCTAGGGCAGAGGAGCGTCGCCCCTCTGCCTAAAATGCCTCCAGGGATTAAAAATAAATTGGTAATAAAGTTATTTTATTTTCCATCCTCCCATCCTGAACCAAGTTTCAGGGCAGGGCCACAGCTGCTGAGTGGCATCAGTGAGCTGTAATCTTAAGTTTAAAGTGCGCATGTCCCTTTGGCCGGCTGTCTAGAGGCGGCCAGGCAGACATGCGCACTTTAAACTTCTCTAACCTAGAGGTCTGAAGACAACTGAGTTAGGGAAAGCGCAGGTCTCCAGTGCTCTTAAGAGTGCTGAGAGAGGCCGCTCCCTCCAAACCTGATGCTTATTTCATGCTGGTTACCAGCATGAAAGCAACGCCAGGATTGCTTCAGGGAATTTGCTGGAGCCAGAGTGGAGACTGGAGCGAGAAGGTAGTCATCGTTGTGCAGCAAGCAAGGTGTTTTTTTCTTTTTGTTTACACCACTCACCTTGCATGCATCAACGCACCAATATCACATTTACCCTCCCCATCCCCCGCACTCTGCCTCGATGCCAGCCGCCGCTGATCTATCGTACAATGACTCACCCATCCCCATACCTGAGCACAGTCAGCTCTTCCATATGAGTAGGTAAGGTTTATGGTGTCTCCTCGTGTTGGTTCCAAATTAATTCAAATATGCCAAAAACAAGCCCATTTGGGAGGTGCGCCAGTCAAAAAATACATTTTCCAGAAGTGCTTTAAATCTTTGCACCATTCATTTATGTCTATACATATGCGCTCCCTTGACAAGTCAAAACTGGCTTCTTAAATTTGGGTTACTGCTTGAGATGGCTTTGTAGGAGTAGGGCTGACAAGAGAGACACACAAAGTGATGTCTGTTTTAAAAACTGGTACTCCGTATTGTACAGGGTGATACTGCTCCTAATTCCAGACCTAGAGTTCCCCCACCAGGTCCTGGGTCTTAGGGTGAGTATGATTTAGATGTCTCCAAAGAGTATATTTTGTGTTTAATTTAAAGACCAATCCTGTTTGCCAGACGCATGACACTGAGTCACACTTTTATAGAACAGATTTACAAACGTTGTTCAGTGAGCAGTAGCTTAATCCAGATTTAGGTGAATTTCCACATATATTTCACATTTACTCATGGATACAAGCTTTGTGAGTCAAGTTCACGCTTAGGATTGTGCGACTAAAGAGTAGGAGTCCGTATAATGGGGAATATTGGAAATTAATCTGTGATGGCGATATTGCATATACACTGAAGCCTACAGGTCTGTACTTGCATGAAAGGCTGGTCTCCTGCGATACTTAGCATTAAGCATCAGTGCCCATTCGCACATGTGCCTGTAAGCTAAATGTTGCATCTTTTCATGGCACCGTATGCATGCTCAGGATCACTCTATACTCAAGTGCCCCCCAGATTTCATGACCCCATACATGCCCACGCTCCTCTCGTCACATAACTCACTCCCCCTCTGCCATCCTCCTTCTGGTACCCTAGATTGGGATGCTCAATCCTCTCCTTTCCCTCCAGTCATCTAATCCTCTCCTTATCATAGTGTGTTCAGGTGAAGCACAGAGAGGGTAAGGATGTCTTCCTGTGGGGGTTTGGACAAAATATCAGGAACACAAATATTATGGGACACAATATCATGTCAAAAATATTGAGGACAAGAACATCGTGAAGGTCATTTTCCATGGCGTAAATTAAGTTTTACTGTATATAACTCAACATATATGTACCTTGACGAGATATATATATATATATATATATATATAAAATTCAAGATATGTAGATGTGGACTTAAGAATAGTAAATGTATATTTACCCATTTGCACTTACCTTCTTGATATTCTTGTCCTCTATATCAGTGGTTCCCAAACTTTTGACTCCTGAGGACCCCCAATGAATCATTACTGGAAGCCGGGGACCCCCAGCAATTTGTACGATTTAATTTTCAAACATTAAAACAGTAATTTGCAAAAAAAATATAACAAGTACACAGCAAACAAATACTCAAACTAATAAAGATAAAATTATTTTATATTGAAAAAATATGCATAAATCGAAACATTTTATTGGGAAGGTTGGCGCTGCATCTCAGCGACTACCTTTTCAATGTTTGGTTTTATTTAGGAAAGGTAAATCCTCAGGTCAGATTCTACAATTCCGGAGTGATTTCTGTTTGGATTTTTTAGGTATGCAAGATCTGAGAAAGCTTTTTCATATAAATAAGGGAAGGGGAAAGGACGTAAACCATAAGGGCCTCTCATCTCTCCCTAGCCTCTCTGTCACATGTACTTCATTTGTTTTATAGCACCTCTCATACCACTGTAGGGTGTCAGGGCACTTTACAGGGGACTACAAGGTGAAGGATTCACATGTCATCCACACTGGTAGGCATTTTCTAAGAGTGCTTGGTCCAGAGAAGCACAAACTTAGGATTCAGAACACAGCACAGTGATTAGCGATGACGTTAGCACAGTGCTTAATTTGTAAATAAAAACGTGCCGGTGTCCAAAGCCCTCCTCTTAAAAACGTGTCTGCTGCAATTAAATGTGGGTACACGGAATACTGAGGCAGCGTAATCCTGAAGCCATCTCTGGGCTCTTCAATTCCTATAAAGCCACTCCCTGCCACTGCAGCTCACTCTAGCAGCTTTCTACTTTCTCCCTTTGTGGCGCTTTTTCGTTTTTCTCCTCCTCTGTTTTTCCCATATGTGTCTTTTGCTTGCAGCAAACGCTTGAGGCAGAAGAATAAGCCCCGGCCCTCTAAAATAAGTGCTGGTGCTCAGCAACGGCAACAACAAGCACAAATTAAGCACTGCGTTAGCAATAAGAATTTATTTCTACACAAGCAAACCATTTTTTAGCAGCATAAGGAAAATGAAAGACTAGGGAAAAAACAACTTTCTAATTTCCAACAAAACCATATGGGACGACTCCTGGTGGCCCACTGCCCTAGGCCCCACACCCACCCCTGCAAACCACGCACGCAACCTCAGCATGATCCTGGGCCCCTCTCTCTCCATGACACAGCAAATCAATGCCCTAACCTCCTCCTGCTTCCACACACTCTGCACTTAAAAAAATCCTTCAAATGGATTCCCCCAGAGACCAGGAAGACAGTTACCATTGCACTCATCAGCAGCACACTAGACTACGGTAACGCCCTCTACGCCGGCACCACACTCAAACTCAAACGCAAACTCCAGAGAATCCAGAACACAGCTGCACGCTTCGTCCTTGGCCTCCCCTGCCACGAACGAATCTCACGACACCTCAAATCCCTTCACTGGCTCCCCATAGACAAGAGAATCACATTCAAGATCCTCATCCACGCACACAAATCCCTCCACAACACCGGCCCAACCTAACTCAACGAAAGAGTGAACATCCACACTCCCACCCGCAACCTCCTATCAGCCGATCTCGACCTAGCCATAGTCCCACGCATCCAACGCACCACCACAGGAGGCAGGTCTTTCTCCTACCTCGCCCCCAAAACCTGGAACTCCCTCCCCACCAAACTTCGCAAAACCAAAGACCTTCTGCTCTTCAGAAAGAACCTCAAGACATGGTTGTTCGAACAGTGACCCTCCCTGCCCCCCTTGATCTCCCCTCCCCAGCACCTTGAGACCCTCATAGGTGAGTAGCGTGCTCTATACATTTTTTTGATTGATTGATTGATTGATTTGTGCCACGCGGTTTGCACGCAGCTCTTTAATGGCAATTCACAGCTCACTGTGCTAGATTAGGATTATGAACTGCATAGTAACAAAAGAATCTCTGTGACAAAAGCAGTAACCCACTGTGCCATGCACATAAAATACTGTTCTTTGCATGATACACATTCTTTGCAGCAGGCATATTAACCATCTGCACTACCTTTGAGTCAAAACTGCCACTGCACAAAACTCCCATCTCTGTCCAGCAGATACATTAATCACTTGAGTTAGCTTGACGCTTTTATTTTTGCAGCACAAGCTTTGCAGTGCATTTAAAACTGCTCAACAAAGGAAGTAATAAATATGAAAACACGCACCCACGTGTTTGTCAGAGGCCCCAGCTGGAGAAGTGCCTTCCTCCCAGCCCAGGCCTGCGGTCCCCCTGGGAATGTGTCACAGACCCCTGCTCTTTATCTTTGACACAATATTTTGTCCTTACAAT
The DNA here is from genome assembly GCF_031143425.1 of Pleurodeles waltl. Lineage (NCBI taxonomy): Eukaryota > Metazoa > Chordata > Amphibia > Caudata > Salamandridae > Pleurodeles > Pleurodeles waltl. The sequence continues at coordinate 98,735,564 of NC_090446.1, forward strand.
ATTTGTGTTTCCGATATTCTGTCACCGATCCCTTCCTGTGGTGTCTTCACTGTTTGCACCCATTAATGGCAAGAGTAGCCTTGGACCAGAACACCTGGTCCTGACTTCAGTCGTTCCCTCCCTATTCCTCCATGCCTTATCTTTATCACATCATATATACCTATCGGTTTCGTCCACACAACGTATGTTTAGCATCTCATGCTTTAGTTCTGTAGTTCCTATGTTACTGAGTTGGACTCACCCCCTCAAGATATCTCTAGAGCAGTGATCGCCAACTTTTTCTGTAATAAGAACTACTTACATTCAGTGAAAACCATCCCCAGCTACTAATATTAATGTTGTAATAGCAAGCACATCAGACAAATTCCATTATTCGCCACAATATCCAAGAGTAAAAGCAGTGATCATCACAGCCCATCAAGCAAAGTTGCCAGTTAAAAAAACAGACTTTGCCAATGTTGAATGCCCCTACGCGTGTAATACATAAAAGCCAGAGCTGCAATACCCCTGCCACCATGGTAATACTAAAAGTAGTAACGCTGCCTAACACAGCATGATTTATCACTCAAATATCAGCTTTAAATATCTTTTGTAAATTAAACTATTTTTCTGAAAATATTAGCTCATGAGTTCTGAAAATGCATACACACTGTGTTCTTGAATACACAATTTTCAATTTTTGTATAGACATATTAATTGAAAAAGTCAAAAGCTGTAATTTAGCAGGCTGGTTTACACACAGAAGAGCTCCGTATAGGTAGCTGGAGAGCTACCAGTAGCTCACGAGCTACTCGGTGATGCTTGCTCTAGAGATCTCTGGTCTACACCATTACGGCTTATGAGCTGGGCCCATACACACTACTACTGTGGTATCTCCAGCTCTCCTTGGGTTATACCTTCTGCACATCTGGACTGGCCACAGAGAAGCTCTGCTGTGATGCCTCCGAATTATTCTTTGCTTGGCCATCTCTGCTTCTGGGTAGAAGCCACAGACCTGCCACTGTGGTGTATATGTCATGATTCCTGGGTTGCGACTCCCCCATCAGGTGGTGTTTTCTCTAATTTCCCTTGTTATCATTGGGTTGTGCCACCTCTCCATCTGAGTGACCCCTTTAGATCCACTACAATGGTGTATATGGTCTTTCTTTTGCTGCACCGATGTGGATCCAGGTTAGAATCAGTGCTTTTCCTCCTGCCACCACACAGAGGGCCAGATTTACAAGAAACTGGCGCATCAGTATTGATGCTCCAGTTTGCTTGCGTTGCCTGCTACATCTAACGACACTATGGGGGTCATTCCGACCCTGGCGGTCAAAGACTGCCAGGGCCGCGAATGGAGGAAGCACCGCCAACAGGCTGGCGGTGCTTCCCTGCCCATTCTGACCGCGGCGGTAAAGCCGCGGTCAGAAAACCGGGTCCGGCGGTTTCCCGACGGATTTCCCCCGGCTGGGCAAATCTGCCAGGGCAGCGCTGCAAGCAGCGCTGCCCAGGGGATTCTGACCCCCTTCCCGCCAGCCTGTTTCTGGCGGTTTACACCGCCAGGAAGAGGCTGGCGGGAACGGGTGTCCTGGGGCCCCTGGGGGCCCCTGCACTGCCCATGCCAGTGGCATGGGCAGTGCAGGGGCACCCTAACAGGGCCCCAACCTGCTTTTCACTGTCTCCCTAGCAGACAGTGAAAAGCGCGACGGGTGCAACTGCACCCGTCGCACACCTGCAACACTGCCGGCTCCATTCGGAGCCAGCTTCAATGTTGCAGGCCCCCTTCCCGCTGGGCCGGCGGGCGCTAACATTGTTAGCGCCCGCCGGCCCAGCGGGAAGGTCGGAATGCCTCCAGCGGTCTTTTGACCGCAGAGTGGTCAAATGGCGGTTCCCACCAGGCGGGCGGTGCCCGCCGCCCGCCGGGTTCAGAATGACCCCCTATGTGGGCACCGTATTTAGGATACGGCACACCATGGTGGTCGTTAGGCCACTAACGTCAGATTGTTTTACAATATTGTGGCACTTTGCCGCACTGGTGTAAAAAATGTTGATGTTAGTGGAGCAAAGTGCATGGAGGCCCATGGGTAAATATGGCAGTGTCATTTTAACGCCAAAATGACGCCAACAATTGCGCAGTGAAATCTTGTACATTTCACTGCACCATGTTTGCAGGCTTCCTAACGCAGGAACGCCCCCCTTGCATACATTATGCCAGACGTAGGTATAATGTGTCGCCAGGGATCTCAAAGTGGAGCAATGCATGCATTGCGCCACTTTGTAAATATGGCGCAGCAAAAACTGCCTCCTTGAGCCACATTAGCGTTAAAAAAATTACGCTAGTGTGGTGCAAGGGGGTGCTATTGTCTTGTAAATCTGTCCTAGAGTGTTTAGAAGACGTAAACTCAAAAAGATAATTTAAATCGGTATGTGCAAATGAAATTCGTTCCCTCACACAGCTTCCCACTACAAGCAATTGCAAAATTTCCACAGCAACAAGTTGAAGGCACACCTTTGTGTTTAATGGAAGACACCAAAATGTTTCCACATTCATCACCCTAAAATCAACACACTACCGACCCTGCATAACAAATGGAATAGCGACTTATACTTCAGCATCCTGAAATCACCTTAGCCTTCATAAGAGGTACGGAAAGTGCTATATAAATACCAACAATTTACAATACGAACGTAACTTTATTTGGTAGGGTGATATACTGTTCTAAATTACTGCCACACAGATTACCTGCTCCTTGACATTTTTTTTTTTTCTATTTAGCCTTGTGATTATAGCATGGAAATTGCTGGAAAATCTGAAACACCCACCCTCAATTTTACTGACCAAGCTACGCCCCTGAATATAGCCAGTGGCCGGCTCTGCGCGGCACGGCCATTAAGCTATGCCTAATAGCACAGCGCAGCACTTCCAGTCTGCCGCAGTAGACAGCATCCATGTATCTTCCCGAAAGAGCGGCCTCATAACCTCAGATGAACAAAAATGAAATTCTGTCAATGTTTAACAGCATTAAAAACTGACGTTTTAATTTACAGTTGCAAATAATAGTCAAGCCTCCGAAATGAAATCCCTGCGTGCGGCCGCGTTGGCGGCTGACACTGATAGTCCGAAACCTGCGACTTAAAGGACAACAGATCCATCATCGTGCCGGAAGCGCAGTGGCACGAGCCTTGAAAAGGCTGCGCGTGCTGAGCGGATGGAACACTGGGTGGCACGTGCGCAGCGTGCTGCTCAGCCGCAGTGGCCATCCGGAGGTAGAATGTATACTAAGAGCCAGATTTACAAGAAAGTGGCCCATCGGTCCAGATGTGTCACTTTTTGGGCGTCCCCCCACCGCTACCTAAAGGCACCATGGGTGCGCCGTATTTACAATACGGTGCTCCATGGCGCACGTTAGGACAATAGTGTCAACATTTTTTACGCTATTGTGGCGCATTGCTGCACTAGCATCAAAAATGTTGATGCTAGCGCAGCAAAGCACAGGGAGGCCCATTGATTACAATAGGTTCGTCACTTTAACACCTGCATTGAGCCGGCGTTAAAAAATGACGCCAAAAATGCGCCATTTTTACGAGCCTCCTAATGCCAGAATGCCCCGCCTTGCATACATTTTACCTGATGCAGACATAATGTGGTGCAAGGGGTCGCAAAGTGGAGCAATGCATGCATTGTCCTACTTTGTTGATATGGCACGGCGAAAATTGCCTCCTTGAGCCACATTAGCATAAAAAAAGACACTCATCTGGCGGAAGGAGGCACTTAGGCCTTGTAAATCTGGCCCTAAATTTCTTGTGTTGTAAAGTTGCAGTGGTTATAACCAAGGTTTCTTGATAGGCTGAACCAGGAGTAAATAATACACCAATTAAGAAAATCAGTATTATGGAACTTTGTTGTAATGGAGGTACATGCCAGCAGTATAAGATTCATGAAAACAATTTCACAAGGAAGTTCATTGAGTCATCCAGAAATCAGAGCAAAAGTTTTATTTTTTTTATTTTGCATACATATCTTTTTTTTTTTTTAATAGTGTAAAGTTGTTGCAGCAGGTTTTGTTATTGCAAAATATGAGTAATAATGGGCATTTTCAAAAACTCCTCTTGCCAGTTTACCAAAACAAAAGGGATTTAAGAAAAGTAATTCCAGACATGAGTATGTAGGTCGCCCCTAAAATTCTTTTACGAAAAGCAGCAAGTAAATGGTCTGAGTACTGTGTGTAAGGATGGTGTGTGAATGTGCGCGTGTAGATTATGTGTGCGTATATGGTTTGTGTATGTGAATTGTATGAGTAAAAATTGAGTATTTGTTTGGAACACAGATTGAGATCTGTGCTATTCAGTTTCCAGGTGGCATGCATTCCGCAGGTAAGTAGATCGGAGCCAGGTGGTTAGGACATTTGAAAACATGGTAATTATTGGTGAAGATAATTCTCTCCTTTGTGAGGAGCTAGAGAATATCCATCTTGCACTAGTGATCTACTCCCTCTTTGTCAGTCCACTGACAAATTGCTCATTTGGGTACCACTCTACTTACTACAAACTGCAGTTTGTGAATTGTGCTCTTGGCGTTTACTGGATTAGAAAAGAGCAGAACTGTGTTTAGCACTTGGGTCAGTGTGGTCATCTGTAGATTTCCTCTCTACAAGGATAGAAAAGTTCACTGTCTCTACTTCTGCCGAGTGGTCACAAATCAAAGAAAGCAGCCTGCCCCTCCCTCCACCATGCAGAAGGCATCATCCCAGAAGCCCTTAAGGGCAGAATCTCGCTCAATGGTGGGTCAGAAGCCAGAATTACATGTTTTATGTATGCCCTGAGTGTCAATCAATGTGGTTTGCGGTTCAGGTGGCTTTGCCCTTCTTTAAGGCCTCTGTGGCAAACTCCTCTGCTTGCTATGGATTAATAATCCTGCTAATAAGGGGCAAAAAGGTTAAAAAAATATTCTCTTAAAAGCTAGACCGGTGTGTGATCTTTCGGCAAGCTGGTAGGCTTGAGGGATTGAATAATGCTTTTTACCATTTAAGATGCATTCAGCTCAAACAAAAATGCATAAAGAGAGCAAGCATTTTCAAAGTCAATAGGTCTTGCCTGTGCGAGAACTTTTGGCCTTGACACTGTTTTCTAGCTATGTTGCACAGCAGCACAGTTGTCAGGATGCATATACATTTAGAAGTAGTTGACTGGTAGCTTATTGGATGGATGTAGGCATTACTCACCGTAAAGTGCTTCAACACCTCACCAAGCGCAGTAAGTGCTATACATTTGCAATTACAACACAACAATAAAGTAGGGCTACTGAATAGTGCCAGCTTGTGCCTCACTCTTGCCGAGTCATGTGTTCTATGTACACTTACATATTGTAAGGCTTGATTTGGTTGGGCACGAAGGACCCTTTGACATGAATTTTCCATTGTGTTGGAGTAGAAGAATTGTGGGGAGGGTTGCAGTAGAAAACTAGCTCTAGTAGGCCGAATGTAAGGGTTCAAGTATATCCCCTGCCTAGAAACCATGTCATTTTGTTATGTTCAAAAACATTTACTCTCCAATGTGCTGTGATAAATGTTAAGCATGTCATTATACCTTGAACAGAAGGATCAGATCAATGAGTTGTAAAGCGCAACTACTCACCCGTTAGGGTCTCAAGGCACTGGGGTGGGGGAGGAGTAGTGTATACCAGTGAGGTGGTTATTAGAAAAGCTATGACTGAATTTGACATATGGGACATGGGGGGCAAGTATAAGTTCCAAGGAAGAAGAATGATTAGAATGGACTTTAAAGTAAGAATATACTTCCCATTAATAAGCTAAATTATTAGAGCCAGGTTACTCCAAGTGTTTTGGCTCTGCCTTCATACTCTCTGCCTCTACCGATTAAGCAGATGTGGTATGTCCTCATGTGCTAAAGTGGTGCTGACCAGAAGGCCCAGGCATCCCCAGTAGTACTGTAAAGATACACGGATCAGTGCCTGATCAAGACCATTTCCTGCTTGTGGCAAAGCAATTAATATTCTTGCCTCAACCTTTTGCCAGCACAGCACAAAGTGACTAATTAGACCTCTCCAGTCTTCCATTAGAGTTCAGCATGAAAATTCGCTCAACAAAATGTTTTTTTGTTTTTAGTATCTCTGGGTAATATTTTGTAGATTGCCCTGCATGCATCCACCCAGGTGTATGGTACAAAACAAGGGAGTATCCAGAACTGAGAAACCAAAGCATCTGTGGCACCAAGCAAGCACAGCAAATAACCACAACCCTCCCCAGAAGAGCTTGCTTGTCTCTTCCATCCAAGCATATGCCCATTCATCCTTTTATCCTTCCATCCTCCCACCGATATCCACAATTCATTTTCACATTCTATCATCCATTCAGTCTTTCATCCATCATTCAGTCTGTCACCATTAAATCCATCCGTCCGCTCATCCATATCCAAACCTATGCATCAGTCTTCAAACCTATCCATCCACCCATCCTTTCACTCAGTCATCCATCCTTTCATTTATCCACCCCACTTCCATTCATCTATCTATCCATACTTTCAACCAGCTATCCAATTTTCCACTCATTCATCTTTCCTCTCACTTATCCATCCATCCTGCTTATTCAGTAAAACCAGAGAACTTCACTTCACAACCCCCAAAACACTTTTGCCGTCTCAATATTTTTGCTACTGTATACCTCCTTCCTACAGTTGCACAGAATTAGAATTGCAACCGGAGTAAGCGACCATTGCACTGTCTGTTCAGCAGAGGCCAAGGAGTGGATGACCAAGTTCTTAGAACATCTTTTTGACCCACTGACAGCCACTGTGAGAAATTTGCACTGCTTTCAGCCTCTCCTCCAGCGCTTTCACTGAAGCGACTCAGTTGTAAACGTCTGAAGGTGACTCAGTTCAAAGTATGCACTGTACAAGAGAAAAGAGATTGCGTGGCAGGCCGAGGGCTGCAGCTGGTAGTTTCTGGCCACAGAAACACCAAGTTTTTTAATCATCTAAGCATAGCATTACTATATATGTGCTGGCATGCGTATGCCTATATTCTGATAAAGTGAACAAAAATCAACGATCAATATTGATGGAAAAAGCAGATTACTGTTGCTCATATATGTTGTGATTGCTTTGAATAATGCAGATAGAACTCCTGTTTAATGACATTAGGTCTTTCAAGAAGCATGTCCTGCTGAATTTGATGAATAAGTATACTTAGAGTATAAGTATACATAGATCCCAGGTAATGGCAGAAGAATTCTTTTTAAAAGATGATCGTAATGGCCTACAACTGGCTTCTGTTATGCATTTAATTTTTTAATTTGACACACTAAGGGTGAGTGATTTAACCTTTTACATGTTGTAGGCATGGACACACTGCCCTTGCTTCTGACCCATGTGCCTTTCAGCAAAGACTATCCTACCAGGCATCACATATCGATTGGGGGTCTGTACACCCAGAGATGTAGTTTGGTCAGAAAGATTCTGGGGGGAGGGACGCTTCAGATTTCCCAACAATCACACTGGCAATCAAAGGTAAAATACATTAACTGAGAAGCAGGATATGAGCGGTTGGGGGGACTTAAAGGGGAGTGGAAATGGAGAGTAGTGCTGCTTTATATCAGTACCTAAAACATCATATTTCTTAAAATAATCAATATTATTTAAGAACTTCATAGATGTTAGACATGTCAACTCTTGCCATGGTTTCCCCTGTCTGTCTTTTTGCTTCTGACCTCCTGTTTTTGATCCTGTGCTGAATTTTGTGTTTGCTTGCTTTAGGACACTGAACACTTTACCACTGCTGACCAGTGCTAAAGTGCAAGTGCTCTGTCTAAATTGTATTGGTGATTGGATTCTCCATTATTGGCATATTTGATTTATTAGTAAGTCCCTAGTATAGTGCATCATGTGTTCCCAGGGCACGTACATTAAATGCTACTAGTGGGCCAGCAGCACTGGTTGTGCTGCCCACATGAGTAGCCCTATAAACATGTCTCAGACTTGCTACTGCAGTGTCTGGGTGGCCAGGTTTAAACTATTATTTCGACCTGGCAAGTGCATGCACTTGCCAGGCCCAAACCTTCCCAAACCTTCCCTTTTACTACATGTAAGTTACTCCTATGGTAGAACCAAGGCAGCCCCATGGGCGGAGTGCAGTGTATTTAAAAAGGTAGGACATGTACTGGTTTGTTTTACATGTCCCAATAGTAAAATACTCCTAAATTCGTTTTTCACTATTGCAAGCCTGTCTCTCCCATACGATAACATAAGGATTGCCTTGAAATACCTTTAAAGTGTAATTTCCCATTGGGAGCAGATAGAGATATGGAGCTTGGGGTCTCTGAACTCACAATTTAAAAATACATCTTACTTTTGGTGAAGTTGTTTTTAAATTGTAAGCTTCAAAAATGCCACTTTTAGAAAGTGGGCATTTTCTTGCTTAACCATTTTGTGCTTCTGCCTATTTGTGGAATACACGTCTGGGTCAGGATGACAGTTGGGCTGTTTGTGAATTCACTCTAGACAATCACACAAAGAGAGCTGAGGTGTGCCCTGCATTTCCTGATGGGTCTTCCTGAGCTAGAGTTGTGGGAGAAGCTGACACTTGCACCTGAATAGGGCTGTGCCTGTCCTCATAGAAATCAGTCTCCAACCCCCTGGAGTGTGTCTAGGGCCAGGCAGGGAAAGGCAGGGCATTGTGCACTACAAAGACTTCTCTTTGAAGTTTGCCACCACAAAGTCAGAACACTTCTGGACTAAGCACATTCTGATGGGAAGAAGAGCTGGATGCTGTAGGAGGGACTGCAACTCTGTGTGTTGCTTTGTTGTGCTGGCCTGCTGCTTGCTGCTTCTGTCTGGGGAGTGAAAGGACTGGTCTTTGCTTTCTACATCCTGCTTTCCAGGGTTCTCCAAGGACTTGAACTGAGCTTGCCCCCTGAAGTCTCAAGGACATCAAAGACTTCATCTGTCAGTGCCTAGGCTCTTCTGCTAAGAGTCCTGACTTGCCAAGTGGTGCCAGCTCCAGTTCCTGGCCACTTTGAAGTGTAAGGTGGTGACCTGAAGGAGAATATCCACACCGATGCGGCGCAGCTGAAGTATCTGCACAACATCTGCAGAATCAATGCAGCGTCTGTTTCACGGTTGAAAAATCGACACAGGGCCTGCAGAATCGATGCAGTGCCCGTTTCACGGCTGTTCCTTAATCAAAGCACATCTGGATTTTCCACACATCGTCCCTGGGTGACAATTTCTCAATTACCCCGCACCACAGTAAGGAACCGAGGCTGCATTTGAGGAAATCAATGCAACGCCTCACCTGCAAGGAAAGAATCAACGCATTCCCTCCCCTGCGAAGTAAGGAACTGATGCAGCTCTTTGCTTTTTCAGCACATCACCTCTCCTGTGGTCTACATCGTCTTTGTTTTTGACGCATCCCAGATATTTTGTGCTAAAAAGATACAACCATTAATTCATATGGACTAAGATTCATTTAAACCTTTAAAAAGTGATATATTTACTTTTGTATGTTGAATTGTTGTTATTTTGGTCTTGTTTTACTCACAGATAAACTTTGGCTATTTTTCTAAACTGGTGTGGAGTACTTTTGTGGGGTTTTCACTGTGTTACTGTATGTGTGTACAAATACTTTACACATTGCCTCTGAGATTAGCCGGACTGCTAGTGCTAAGCTCCCAAGAGGGTGAGCAGGTGTTAACTAAGCTGTGTGACTCCCTTACCCTGAATAAAGTGAGTGTTCCTACTTGGACAAGGTGCAAACCACTGCCAACTAGAGACCCTGTTTCAAACAAGATGGGAGGCAGAGAGAAGAGAAAGGGGGAGAGAGTTTTTTTCTGTGTGTGCATGTATAAGTGCTACCTCACCATGCCTGACTGAACACAGCTTTTCCCAACTGTATACTAGGGAACACAATTATTAAACACCCCCAAAATGTTCCCTGAAGCTATCCCCCTGTGCATGCCACATCAATTACGCTACATACTTTGGCAGCAGGAATTCCTCTCTGCCAGATTTGGGCCTCAACTGCAGAAGAGATGAGCGTGATATGTGTTGTGCTGAGCACGCAATCAATAAAGAAAGACCAGGGCTGCGGCCAAGTCCCCACAGGGATAGAAATTAATTACAAAACAAAGATAATCAATTTAATAGAAAAACACATCATGACATGAAGGGCCATCCCTGGATAGCAATCCATTCATCAACACTATAGGTTAGTAGGAATGGGGAAGCTCTTTTTGTCAATTAGTTGGGGATCTGAAAGTAAATTGCAACGTGTAACATATTTATCCTCTCCATAACTGCCATTTGTTGCACAGGTATCCAATGAGAAAACACCTCCATACACCAGTTCACGTGCTTCAGTCCAGGGGAGTAGCCTGAATATTAAAGTACCCCCCACTTGAACCATAACACAAATAAGACCTGAGTAAACCTGTTGCTCTCACCTGTCCATCCTCCTTCCATCCATTTTTCTCCTTTGAACATATTCATCAATTCATTTCTCCATTCTTCCTCCTTTCCACTCATCCATTCATAATCTATCCTTTTACCCTTTCAAATATACATACATTCTTTTTTATGCAGTTACCCATCAATACATCCACGTACCTATCATTTCATCCATCCATCCACCCACTCTTCCATCTATTCATTACTTTGCGTATTGGTCTTTTCACACTTCCATCTACCCTTTCGCCAATCCATCCATTCATTCTCTTACCCTTCCTTGCGAGTGTTCACCTTATTCCTTTCACATTTTCTTCCATCTGTCATTCACTGTGGCCATTGGGTTTACTTACTGCCTGCGGAGCCTATGCTCATCGGTTAAATACTGCTGTTAAAATGTCGAGCACCAGTAGTGGGACTTATACGTTGTCATTTCCATTGGATGAAAATCTTAACATCTCCCAGAAAAAAGTAGTGTTGAGTGCATGGCTTTTCCAAGCCATGTATAGGACTTCTTTTCCAACAATGGTATTAGAAATGAGTACAGAAACAAATTTTGTTTTCCAGAATCTAGATCTGGATTCCTTTCATCCAGAGCTTACTACTCATAAAAGAGTTCTGAAAATTATTATAACATCTCACTATAAAGTGGTGCCATCTTCTTGCTGGTTAGGGGAGAAGGCCGGCCTATCAACAGATCTGCCCCAGCTGTATCAGTAAGGTAAACACTATAAGGCACAGGCTCAATCTATGGAACCCACCATAATGCATGTGATAGGGATATGATCTGAAAGTATCCAGAAGGAAAGTACACAAACCAATTTAAGAACTTTCACCACAATTCCAAGTAGGATAAAATAACAAACCTTTGCTCAATGGAGTAAAAGACTGTTCCAGATGAAGACGCGCTTACTTCAGTATGCTCTCCGAAGGGTCTATATACCATAATATCAAATACAGATTTATCATCTCACATCAATATTCAATTTTAAATATCATTAAAAAATATATTGTCCAACTCTGTGTAGATTTTTTATTATTTACGCCAAATGAAGTGATATGTTTGTAAAAGGTATTTAGGACACACTCGCTGAAAGTATTAGTCATGAGCTCAAGAGTGATACAGCTGTATGAAAAAAGCAAAGCGAAGAAAGTGATTGGCTATAATATATGCTAGGTGTTGGATCGAAAAACTGCATTCCATGATCTTTAACAAGAGCAGTAATATACTGTGAGGAAATGGGGTGTATTATAGGGTGCGGTTGTTTGACTTCACTGTGTAATACACTACCAGCCCCTTTAGGGCCAACTATGTTTCATTTATTAAACCTTAGCTCAACACTGGGTAGTTGTGGCTTTTAGCAGCCGGGCTTACACAAAGGAAAAAGTGTAAAGCTTTTAAATAGCACTAAAACTATTGAAGAAAGAAATTCAACACTCAAGAAATCCAACACCGGTCAATGTTCAGGGCATGGATAGAGTGAGGAGGAGAACATGGCGGCTGCTCGGATTGCAGCGCTGAAGTACCTATGTGGGATCTTAGGAAGCTCTGCATTTTCTAGATGGGAGTAGCTCCCCAAGTCCTGGGGCTATTTTTCGAGGTTTTGTCGGCCCCTCAAAATCACTAAGCTGGTCGAGGGCGAGATCGAAGATTAGGTGATCCAGATGAGTTTCAGCCCAGGTTCCCTTCTAGGGCAAGAGCGTCAGAGTCTGCGCAAGCGCTGACAGGCTGCCGGTTGGTAGTGGGGGAACCACAAACCCTGCAGAAGAACAGCAAAGGTATCGTGGAGGGGGGGCTGCAGCCTGCCCTCCGCCCAGGGAACGAGTGGACCATTGTGGAGAGGTAGGAGTTGTCTGGAGGGGGGAGAGACAGCAGGGACTCGCCCAGTCTAAAGTGGATTCTATGAGGCGTAACAAGCCACAAGACAGACAAGTTTTGCCTAGTACTAAAGTTGAAATTGGGAAAGGGAGGTAAAATTGTTAAAAACACTAAAGTAAAGAAAAAAACTTTCACTACTAATCCTAGCTCAAAGCTTACTCCATCCCTGAAAACTTACCTTAAGATGAGGACCCCAGCTAAGTCTGCTAATGAGCAAGAAGAAATGAGTGTTAAAGTTTCAGGAGCACTGGGTATGGAGGGTGAGGGCGGACACCAAGTAAAAAGTTGCTTATATAAATTGCGACAGCAGCCATTGATGGTGTCCCAGGAAGCTGGTGACCTTCATAAAGAGAGTAGGGAGAGCATGAGTAACGAGGATGTATTATTCGACACTGCGGACCCCTCAGTACCAGTGTGAACAGAAAGCGAGGTACCAGTCATGTCTACCTCCCTGTCTTTGGCTCCCACCCCAGGTTCTGTCTTACTTGCAAACAACCCAGATTCTTCTATTGAGAAGGCATTTCTGGCCTTGTCTAAAGACATTAAAAGGGGTTTGCAATTTCTGAAACTAATCAAGGACAAAAAAGGGAGGCCTGTGGAGCCTTGGAAAAAAAGCTGGATCTCCTGGTATTAAGAACGCAAGCATTAGAAGAGTCGGTGGAAGTAATGAAGGACGAAATTAGAGTACACAAAGAACAAATTAACACATTAAATGAAAAGGAGCAGACTTTACAAATTAAGCTTGAACAGTTAGAAAACAACTCTAGGCGGAATAATTTGAGAGTGTTGAATGTTCCAGAAGGAGCGGAAGGGGAAAATCTTAAAATGTTTTTGTGCTCTTTTTAAAAGTTTTGTTGTTGCTGGAGGAAAGTCCAGAACGATATTCAGTGGATTCATAGGGATCCTTTTAAGAAAAAACTTGATAGTGTCAAAGCTCGGAGGATTCTAATACATTTTCAGACATACTTATTGAAAGAAAAAATCCTTACCTTGGCACTTAGACAGAAAACCTTAAAGGGAGATCATTTTACATTTGAGGTCAGGTCTGTCTAGTGTAACTATAAATAAGCAGTGGGAGCTTGGGAGGCGGATGGATGAGTTCAAGAAATTGGGTGCATCTGTACAGTTGAGATTCCCAGCCGCCCTCAGGATTATGTATAATAAAAAAATGTATAATATGAGAGGTGAAAGCAGCGGATGAGCTATTGGAGGCTATTAAAGACAGAGAGATCGAGAGATAGCTGAGGGTACCGCGCCCGCTGAGGAAGACCCATAGGTGCTTCAGAATTGGGCCAACATCGGTCCTTATGAATGGAGGGTTCTCCAAGGGAGGGAAGGGGGTGTGGTGGGGTTGGGAGGGTTTGGGGAGCACTGGGTGGGGAGCAGATGGGAAAACAATATGAGAAAAAAAGTCCTGTGCACCTCAGAAATCACTAAACAAACTACAATAGATGGATAATAAGGGGGTGGCCCAGGGGACCAGTGGCAAACAAGGTATTCAAAGTCTTGGAATGTGGACGGTTTGACGGCGAGAGGTAGAAGGGACAGGATTCTGCAGTATTTGAGGGACTCTCCCGCTCAGGCTTTGATATTGCAAGAAACTCATTTAACCGGAGATTAATGTAAAGAACTGTTTAAAGAACAGAAATGGGTCCGTCACTGTGTATGTACTGAACACAATTTTAATACTAAGGGGTGACAATATTGTTTAAACACCAGATTGATGCAGTAATATTAAAGGTTAATATAGATAATACATGTAGGTGGGCAATAGTTACAGTTATTCGAAAGATTTATTACGTTGGTTGGATATTATGGCCCAAATTGTGATGATATAGAATCACTCAGAAAGTTGTTTTGCCAGCTTCTGGACTTTCCTGATCCAGTTTTAATGGCAGGAGATTTCAATGTAGTTTTAGACAGTAAACTCGATAGATCGACAAAAAGCAGATCATCAGTTAGCTCAAAATCTCAGCAATTTTTTTAGAAGAATGATGAGGGAGAGGGTTTTGTGATTTGTGGAGGGAGAGAGCTGGTCGGAAGCAGGTCTTTTCATATAATAATAAAAAATACAGCCATTCTTCGCGTATTTATTATTTTGTGGTCGACCAGGTGTGGTGTGATGTGGTAGAAGATATAGTGTATTTTCCTCCCCACCTATCGGACCATGGGGCTGTAGTATTAAAAATGAATTTACCAAAGGAGAGAGAGAAAAAACGGTGGACATTAGATCATACTTTATTGTTAGACAAAGAAGTTGTAACTAATATGCGTGTAGAGACTGAGGAGTTTTTTAAGGAGAATCTAGGCTCAGCTTCACTTAATATGGTCTGGGACGCTTATAAAGCAGTGATACGAAGGGTAATTATGAATATTGCTAGTTACAAGAATAAGCAGTATAGGGCTGAAATAGGTAATTTTGAAACAGAGATGAGGGGATGCAGAGAGTGGTTATTGAAGAGTACGGATGAAAGTGAGAAGGTGGTGTGGCAACAAAAGCTGGACACTATAAAACAGCAATTTGAAGGCCATTACAATTAAGAGTTGCAAAGAGATGGGAGGTAAGCAAGTTGGCCCATTTTGAATATAGGGAAAGTCAAGGGAAGCTATTAGCGTGAAAATCTAGAAAGGATCAAGTGAGGAATTACATTAAGGAAGTTGAGTCAGATCAAGGGGAAAGGACCACAGACAGTGAAAAAATAAATAATGCCTTTATGCAATTTTTTTCCCAACTCTATATTGAAGAGGCAGGGGTTGGGGAAACAGAGGTTCGAACTTGGTTAGGGAAGGATACACTTTCCACTTTATCGTCAGAGCAGCAGCTCTGGTTGACTAGACCAATTACGTTAAGTGAAATAACAGCTGCTTTAAGGGGTAGTAAAGGAGGAAAAGCCCCAGGCCCAGATGGTCTCCCGGGGGAACTGTATAAAGCATTGGAGGAGGCACTAACACCATTCTTGCTAAAATTATTCTCTGAGGTTTTTGGGAATAACTCTCTCATTCCAGCTTCCTGGAATGTGAGTCATATACTGTAGACCCATATCTTTGCTGAATTCTGATTATAAGATATTTGCAAAGATATTAGCGGATAGATTAAATGTGGTAGTAAAAGGCTTGATTAATGTAGATCAGAAGGGTTTTATCAAGGGTAGGTATTTACATGAGCTTACGCACACTCTAATTGGGGCAATAGATCTGGTAACCACTTATAAGATCCCTTTAGGAATTATAACTTTGGATGCTACAAAAGCCTTTGATAGGGTCAATTGGGATTATTTATCTTTGAATTTGAGATATTATAATTTAGGCAATAGTTTTCGTAGCATAAGACAGATTTATCATGTTCCCTCAGCTAGAATTCTGATTAACGGGAAACCAACAAAGCCCTTTAGGATATCTGGGGGTACCAGGCAGGGTTGCCCTCTATCTCCAGGGCTGTTCGATCTTTACATTGAACCCTTTGCCAGGAAAATAAGACAGGATACTGAAATAGTTCCTTGTTAGTGGGAGCATTGGGAGAGGAAAGTAGCACTCTATGCGGACGATTTAATGGTGTATACACGTTTGTCAACCACACTTCCAGCATTGCTGAGGTTAGTTGAGGATTTTGGTTCTGTCTCTGGGTATCAGGTGAATTCAGACAAGACGGAAAAAATGTCATGGAAGCAAGAAGGGGCGGTATGGCAGGGGAACGCGGAAATGAGGTACTTAGGTTTAATTATAACCCAGGACATTGAGAAACTTGTAGTGAATAATCAGGAAAAACCTCTAAAGGATTGTACTAAATTAATGAAGGGATGTGTCCATCTCCCACTGACGATACTGGGGAGAGTTAACTTGGTCAAGATGATAATCGTGCCCAAAATAAACTTTATTCAGAACGCTATCCCGTTACAAATGAATGGTAGGCCCCTCAATAAGCTTCAACAGGCTATTAACTCATTCATTTGGGCATGCAAGGGTGCCGAATTGCATGGAAAAAGCCGCGAAGGAGGAGAAAGAAGGGAGGCCTATCGCTGCCGGATCTACAACTATATGCATGGGCCTTCCAATTGAGGAAGTCAAGGATGTTATTTGCCTCACCGGATGCTACAGTGATGGGTGTTATGTTTAAGGCTATGACACGAACCATCCCTGGAGCTGAAAACCATTTTCTTTTTAAGTTTGGCGACCCAAATTATTTCAGGAAAATAAGACAAAAAATATTGAGGGATGCAGCAATGTGCTGGCACCAGGTTAAAATGATCACTAAGATAGCTTATTACAATCAGTGGGCTCCGATTTGGGACTCCCCGGGTGGGTACAGCAGAATGTAGGAAAGACGTATTGGCCAAACCAATTAGGGAAGCCGGTTTGGAATTTTGTGCAGAATTTCAAGGGAAGCAGTGTTACTCCCCTGGGAAGAATTAAGGGATAAAACTGGGGGGGCTCTAACCAGGTTTAAATACATTCAAGTGGAAGCCTGGGCACAGTCCATTCGATTAAGTCGGCGGGGGGGGGGAATCCCTTAGCATATAATCTTTTTGATGGCTCCTCTAAAAGCAATAAGGTCTCAACTTGGTATTGGGAGATTCTGGAGCTAATTGGTGGCGACTTCCAATTGCCTGAGCAGCTGTGGGAGTGCACTATGACGAGGGAATTGATACAGATGGGAGGGCAAGAATCAATGAGAATGTGTTTTGAGGTAGTAAAAGCTGCAGCGCTGAGGAAAAATCATTTGTCTGTGATACATAGAGCTTATATCACCCCGGCAAAGCTCCCTAAAACAAAGAAAGGGGAAGTGGTGAATTGTGCTAAATGTGGGGCCCCAAATGCTACTGATATCCATATGTTTATGGAGTGTCCAACAATGGACTCCTTTTGGACTGAGGTGGTGGAAACATTGTCGGAGATGCTGGGAAGGGAAATAGTCGTAAATCTCCCCCTTATTATTTTTGGGAAACCACAAGATTTGAAGGGTTGGACTGAAGAGAAAAGGAACTTGCTGTTTTGTGCTATTCTTTTGGCAAGAAGAGAGATTTGCTTGAAATGGGTTAGAGTGTTTCCTCCCACGCACAGGAGTTGGCTTGAAGCTCTTCTGTATACGGCTAAACTAGACACAATGGTGGGTGGCCCCTAGCAGAGACTGAAAACGAAGAAGTTATGGGATCCCCTTCTGGAGTGCCCCTCTCTTATCTTTCCTTAAACTAGAATGTTATGATATAGACACTATGATGAGCCGTTCAAGGAAGGTAATTGTTGGAGTTAAAGTCTAATGATTAAAACCTTTGTCATCCGTGCCAGCCACGAGGGGCGCTCCCAGGAAGGCTGAGTGGGTGAGATGGGTCTCCTTGGGCTGATTGTCCGCCTTTCATGCCTTTTGTTATGGAAACTGAGAAACTTGCGGTATGAAGGTGTGATTGAACTTCTGAGGTGTAGGAGGATAAAAGGAAAAAAAAGAAGCCCAACACCAATTTATAAAAATAGATTATATTTTTATGAATTTATGGACACCAAAATGAAAAACATCCACCGGAGGGTTCCAGAGATTAACATTTTACAAGAAACAATAAATCAGGGCTTTTCACTTAATTATGAACAAGCAAATTTGACATTTAGAAACTTGTTCAAGAAGAGCTTTGACAAGTTGGACTTAGGTTACTTACAGTTACTTTGAGCCACCAACTCTGGCATGGAGCCCTTTAAGGGGACAAGCAAGGTCCAAAGGACTGGTTACATCCTCAAGGAAAGCAGTCTTCAGTCCAGTTCCAGCGCCAGTAGCCTCATGCCATTGACGTCTATGGAGTGGTCCAGATGCAAGGGATACAGGATGCTGAAGAAGTACAAGGATGCTGAAGATGCTGTGCAGAGAGCAAGGATCTTCCTAGTGTGGCATTTAGCTATCCCAGAGTAGTTGTTTTTGCCCACTCCCAAGATGTCAGGCCCATCTCATGGTATATAGAGCTCAGTAGCTTGCTGTAGCGATGTGGCTACCTGTGTGCTATTGGCCCATGGAAAAAAATGGATTTCCAGTGTTTCCCTCTCTGTGTCTCAGATGTAAACCTGTCTACCTGAATAGAAGAGGAGCCCCTCTTTAGTGTGTCCAATGTTACCCTTACAAATGGCAAAGGCGAGTTAGCAGTTTTAAATTGCTCTACCAGCCTGCAGAGGCAGGCTTGGAGAAATGCTTTACTTTGTCATACTTGTGATGGCATCAATAGTGCTGCAATCTTCTGTTGACACCTTACTTAACAGCCTTAGGTACTCCTGCTACCACACCTAAAGACGTACAAATAAGTTAAGCTATGCCAGTTTGGGTTAAGCCAATCATCCATGTACCTTTTTAAAGGTCAGAGCATATCCACTAAGTCCTGATTAGGAGGACTTGTGGCATTTCAGAGTCATTACACTAGTACCTAGTGGTTTACAATTGGAGCAAAAAGTGGGGTGAAACCTGCTAAAAGTTCGTTTCATCACATATACTGACAGTTCAACTATGCAAGCAGATTTCATTAACCTTCAGGGAGTCCAGGAAGATGCCCTGGACAAGTGAGAGATTCGCAATAGTTAGTAGTGAATTAACAAATGTCACACAAGAGTTCCAAAGACAAAATAACATGATCATCCTTTTATTTCATGGACAATAATTTAATGAAGTCTGAAATTTTGTTAGCAGAAGTATCTCAGTTAGGGTACAGATCTTCACATTAAAGCAGTCCCTGTCCCTGAGTGAAAATCAATCTAAAACTTAAACATTTTGCATACAGTGGGTGTACAGAACTTCACCCTACATCCGCACTTGGCAGTTAGACCATCATCCTTCATTATCAGGTGGTGCAAAGCCATACTTCCTACATCCTTAGTTGGTGTACAAACCTTCAACTTACAGCTGCAGTTGGTGTACAGACCATCACTGTACATCCTCATTCCGTGCTAGCAGAACTTTCGTGATTTTTTGTATTTCGTACACCAGGGTACTTATCACTGAAACTTTGCATTTGTGCAAATAAGCATTGCAAATGTATTTGTTTTTTTTCTCCCTGTGTTACAGGAAACTAGTCAAATAGTGTTTGCAGTAAGTTACAACACTGAACAAACTGTTTTTCTATTTGCATAATAAGATGTGACTGATATACACTTCTTCCCCTTTTACATGCAAAATGTGGGATTTCTGTAATAGAAGAAAATCAGTGTGTGCTACCTAATCCAATAAAAATGGAGCGGGCAATCTGTATGCTTTTTTTTTCATAGGTTAAGATTGGTTTGTTATAAACTCCAGGGCAGTGGTTCTTAAATATTTGACTTCTGTGGACCCCCAATGAACCATTACTGGAATCTGGGGACTCCCAATGAATCACTACTGGCTTTCGGGGAGCACCACAAGGGGATTACTGGAAGCTGTAGACCCCAGCCTAAGCAATTTGTATGATTTGAGTCTCAAAATGATACACAAAATACTGAAACTAGTGCACAGCAAATGAATCCATAAATGACATATTTTAATAATTTTACAAACATAGAATTTTCGAAATTTTAATAGGAAGGTTAGAGTTTTTCTAAATGTGGTTTTTATTTGTGGAAGATGAGGTGATATGCCAGACTCTTACATATTACTTAGGGCTTAATTTAGATATTGGCAGATGGGTTACTCTGTCATGACGGGTATCCCATCCGGTCAAATCTAAATCCCATTATTCCTTATGGGATTTAGATTTCAGCGGCGGGATATCCGTCACCGTTGTGATGGAGTAACCCATCCGCCAATATCTAAATCAGGCCCTTACTCTTTTTTGCCCCTAATGCATGGTCTCTTTCTGTTGTGCTTCATTTGAAGCATTCATCATTTATACCACATTCTGTCTGCTGCACTTGAGCTGCTCACATGAATCCAGTTAAGGATACAAAATTAATATTTAGCCTCTAATTTCAAATTCCTTTGTATTTATAGAACTTAAATTTTTCAGTTTTAGATTTTCCTTCTTTATTTATTTATTTATATATATATATATATATATATATATATATATACACACACACACACGTTAAATGTCTACTAACAATATTTATTTTTCTAAACAGTTGCAGATCCCCTGAGCAGGCACTGTGGACCCCCAGGGACAAAAAGACCACAGGTTAAGAACCACTGCTCTTTTATTTACAGAAAATGATGCAGGAGCAAACCTGATACATTTGGATTCACAATCTAGAATCTTTTTTTTGCCCAGGTGCAAAACAAACTTTCTGCAGTATGGAGGAAACACTGTGAGGATCATCAGCTATAACACCACTGAAATGATGAGAACTCTCAAAAAGCAGGGTCGTTCAACGTGGGACCAGAGGGCCTGAACCATGCCATATTTTCAGGATAACAGCAGAACAAGTAAATGGGCTCTAGCTGGACGAAATGTATGCAAGATGATCTAATAGGGACACCCTGAAAACGTTTCCCAAATGTAATACGATCTGTAGGCCTAGTAAAAACTGTGAAATCTAAAAATGTGTTCTGTTACTAATCATTGTGCAGTATTACAAAGTACAAAGGATCTCTTCAGAAAAACGCCACATGCAAACATGCTTGCAAGCTACAAACAATGTACATTCAAGCTGCACCATCCCACTCTGTGCCTTGGTGCCCCTTAACTGGGCACCCTGGGAGCACACCACGGCTGCATGCCTTGTGATAGTAACTGCACTATTCAGGGTGCACGTGTGGACTAGTGTTTGCCCTTTAGACAGCACACTGGTAAAGGGCAAGCCAGCTCTTTGAAACCTCTGCATTTGACGGCAGATGGAGATCCGCCCTGAGTTTCAAAGAAAAGTGGGGGTCCCCCCACAGGCAGGTCAGACGCTGTACCCACCTGCTGGGGGATACAGCGCGGTACTGTCTATGGGAACTCCAAACCTCCATCTCAAGTGGTGCCCTTGGAAGAGGCGACGACTGGGCACCACCTCTATGTGAAGCACAATCAGTGTGCCTCCCAGCCCTCTGCATAGGTGCCATCGCGCGGGCTCATATGTACGGGACCAAACCCATGTGCAAATGAGGCCCCACCCCCTTGGAATCACACTGGCGCACATTTAGTGCTGGCACGTGCTGTTTTACAGAGGGGGCTATGCAAGAATCTGTGGCCCCTGCTGAAAGACCAAAGTGGTCCTGGGGCGCAAAACAAGAGGCCCACAGCCCGGCTGCGCACACGGGCACTTTGTATAATATGGTCACTGGCATCTTATTTACTAAAGGTGCCCTAGTTGTTGAGGTATTAAATGCTTGAGTGACACTTGCCTTGCAAATTTTACATACACGAGTTCCCCAGCTTTCACATTGTTTTTTATTGATACGTTACCATTTAAAGGGCACAGGTCACCATGTTTTTTCTCCACCACACAATTAGTTACATTGAATGTACTTACAAAGTGTGTTTCAGAGTTGTAAGTATAAACAATGGAAATTTAGAGTGGGATTCCAAATGTTACGTGGACGAAAAAATGGTATGTTATCTTAAAAAAATAAAACAAAAAAGGAACTATATTATCATGAAAATGATGTGTTCCGTTAAGTATTATATTTTTAAATATTGAATGTTAATTCTATTAAGAAGCAGTAGATGCATGCTTGCAGTTTCTAAAAGTAAGCAGAGAATGTACCAACACCACGTTCAAAAGCTTGAAGTCGTATTTTTCCCTTTCGGTAACACAACTAGTTTTGTTTTAAACGTGCAACACACCGGGCACCTCTTGAAAAGTTTGAACATTCATTTTGTACACTCTGTTGTTATTATGGTCTGGCTTGACATCCAGGTGGAGAGCTTCAAAGTGTGTATGTCACTTTGGCCAGCGCAAGACAGCCGTCCAAACTGACATGCACCCCTGTCTCGTAGTGGGTGGGGCATGGGGTGACGCACCCTACAGCCCACGGAGGAACCTATTATTCCACACAGTAGGGGCCAACAGATGTAATTTTGTCACAAAACAATGGGATTGTTGAGGTACATGTGCAAAATATATTTCACCAAATGCACCACCTTTTTCCATTGAATCACTGTTCATGAATATGAACACAAGAAGAAAATATGTATTTCTCAAGAACAGATTGGGGTTTCCCATGCAGGACTCTGATAAAAATGGAACTTATATAAAGGTAAAACTAATGATTAAGTTCAATCTATGCAGAGCAGTCTTTGTGGGAGTAATGCTACATTTGGTCTCATAAGACACGCCGCCACGTGGCCTCAACATTCAACCATCAGCCCAACCCTTGTTTCATGGAGCGATGCAAGTGAAAGGAAGTGCTGCTTTCACGGCTGCTACGTAAAGGGATTATCTTAGTCTTATGAACTCAGGGGCCATCTGCTGACCAGGAAACATCTTCTGAATCAGAGCATTTCTAAGGTGAAATACTTAATAAGGGTCGCCGCCCTTTGTATACCTTGAGCCACAGCGAGTCTATAGTCTCACTTTGCGATGTATTTCAAGCCCAGCTTCAAAAAGGGGACATTCTCTTAAAAATGGAGGCTGACCGCTTTCATCTGTGTACATGGCTTGAGGTGTTTAGAGAGTAGGACTAAATGCACTTCGAAGGTTTTCTCAGACAATCTTTATTTTATATAAAGCTAGGATAGATTTTTAACCCTGTACTTCAAATTTCCACGCAGTGCCACACTCAAAACCTGGTCTTCGTGTTCTGTTTCATGATAATTCCATATAACCAAATAAAGCTAAATTAAACACTTTTATTTGAAATGTGTGATCTTTAATAAAAATGTACAAGTTGTTAGCCTTGTGAGGTTGTCTTCTGTAAAAACCTTTTGGTGTTCTGAAGTTCTCAACGATTCCCTTCAGATGACTGCTTGAAGGGAACGCTTTTGGCAGCCTGGCATTCCTGGCATGTGGACTCTAAGCCGTGACACCGTCCATTTCTAAACCTTTAAAAATGGGAGGTGTTGAAATAAAATGGGCCAGGTTCATTCATAACCAGAGGTTAGACAGTGTAAAGTAGCACCACGAGCCAAGTCAAGAATCAGTATAAGAGATCTAGATATAACATATCTGAACACAGCAGGAAAAGCAAACAAGTGCACTCAATAAATACAACCCATTAAGACCAGTCTCTGTACAAGGACCAACTAACATTTCACTGCAGCACATTCTTTGTATTTTTTCTGGAAAGAAACTGCGCCATATTTGATTTCCTTACTTTTTCCCTTTATCAATACATCTTAAATTTTTAGCCTTCATGGATTTAACTTAGCTATTTTCTGGCCCTATACACTTAAAAAGCACCCAAAGAAACAGTAGCCTTTTCTTCTCTTGCGGTGTAGCCCACTCAATAAACTAGTCCGCGACCTTTGTCCAGTGGCTTTGCACAAAGTGATGGGGCCCCCCTGCAGTATGTGAAGACTTGCCTAAAGCTCTCAAATCTCAGAGATATTCATTGGCCTTGGACAGAATGGGGCCCCCTTGAATGGTTAGGGGACCCCTGAAGGGTTGAGGTCCCCGATGCACCACAGGGGCAGCGGGACCAGCGTCAAACGCCTGGCTTTGTCGATACAACAGGAGCAGCCCAGTTGGGTTTTTGTTGTAAGACGTTCCCAGAAGTGGAATTATTGCAATGCCTCCACTTTTTTTTCCAATCACTATTTAGAATAAATTACTTGGGAAAAATATTGTTGGGAAAAGAAACCACAATTGAACAGTGTAAATAAAAACCTAAACTACTTGTAACTAAGGGAGGTTAACAAATAATAAAACAGCTTGGCCCTCTAGGTCATCAGAAGTAGGATTAACTAGCCCCATACTTGGATGTTTAGGATACAAATGATTGGACTGTGATGGTAAATAAGAAGTTCTGTTTCTACGGCTGGATCAACAACTCTCTGCCCAACTGTCTATGCCCTGGCTCTGAAAGTCAAAAATCTGGTCCCAAAAGATTTTCTTCTTTGTTTGGAGGCAATTCCCATATCTGTTGGAATTCACAAACAATAGCACAAGTACTTAAGGAAATGTGTGATAGTTGCAGAGATCTTCGAGTGCACAAAGAAATCACACATGGAAAAAATTCACCTTCTGGCAAAATATGCATATGTAAATCTGATGCAAATGTGCTTTCATAAATGTAATATTGTTTTTGATTCTCCAAGCATAAAACTGTTTTCCCATGAAGAAACACCTTCACCTACACTGTCACTTTTACCAAACATGCCTTTGCGAGGATTAAGAGTTTTTGAGACAAGGAAACTGTGCCGGAGGGTCGCCAACACCTGTGTACAGCTACATCTTAGAAAACACTTGCAAATCCACCCCTATCACTACACCTGTGAATGAGGAAATTCAACCAAACTGGCAGAAATGTGAAAAGTGTCACTTTGTGTACCTTAATTCCACTTAGATATTCAAAATGCTTTGTGAATCTGTACTTCTATGATTAATATCCTTGATATTATGGAGGATATTTAGCATGCCTGTTCTACATGCATATACAGTTGTTATTAGAGAGGGAGCTTCCTTGCTTTTTGCCAGTGAGGGAGGAGGTCTTGACTCTTGAAGTAAATTATCGTTACTGCACGTTATACTGGCCAGGAGTAACATGACTTCCCGCTGATTTTGTTCATGGGCAAAACATGGCTTTCCCGGGTGACAAGCATATTCACCAGCAGTCAGCCGTTGCATGGGTGCCCCTCCCGGGTGTAGGGGTCGTGAGTGCAGCAACACCGTGGCCGCCCGGTCTGTGGGGCCCACTATGCCACAACTGTAGGTGTGTTTCACTAGTGCTTACAAGGGTGCCCTGCCATTCTTGCTCCATCATTAGTGCCTCTAGAGCAAAACAGGTGCCAGCCACTTACCAGCATATGTGGTGATCACCTGATTTGTACCCCGGTTTGATCCCCCATTGACTCTGCCAAAGGGTATGTCAAGGAGAAAGCAGGCATTATGTTGGTGTGATTTATTCTCATTACAGGAGGAAGGGAAGATATCTGCCTAAGGATGCCCCAGCAGAACTTATCCAGTCGCCTTGGTTGAGATGTGGCAAGCATGGGTGCCTTATTTTGATTGATATCCGATGTGGCGCAGTTCACTGTACGCTTCCAGTACTTCTGCCGGGATGCTCTGCTCGATCTGAAATCCTTTACTTGGGTATTCCCGAATCCGCTCCACCGTACCTGGAATAGAAAAGGAATCAGAAAGGATCATTGTTGGATTTATCATGAGTATCAGAGAACCAGAGAGGCCTGCATTTAGACTCGTGCAGAATACTAACAGAAGGATCTTCGTCCATCCTTTACCATCATATTGATTTTACATAAATATTATCTACAAACACTAGCACTTAACGGTGAGGTATGTAAACTTTCAGAGATGCCACTGATGCTAAGGTGGCTTTGCAAGATCATTCCAATTCGGGAATCAGTAACTTTTCAATATTTGGTGACTGAATTCGAGTTGCAAAAGATTGATACATCATATACCACTTCAGTATGTAGCGGGGAAGTCTACAACATGTCCCTTCTGTTAAAGCTGAAATGAAGAAGTCTTCAAATAATGTAGGAGTTAGTCATAGGGAATCTCCAATTTCATTTATTCTAGTTCCACTGCAGCAGGGGAGTCTCTGAGCATTCACCAGAGTCTGCTTCAGCTTACAAATTACTCAGCTGATATATACATTTGTAGTCAGATAGGAAATTAGTGAAAACAATGATCATTAACATCAGTTTATTGGTTTCCTTCCTTTCTCGCAATGTCTGGTTACACTTTAAGCAAACCATTATTCAATGACCTTGACAGCACAATTGGGCGTTTGTAGTATTTATAACTAATCTTATGAGAACATCTGTGCAGTGCCATCTTTCTCACTGGCTCTCAGGCCCTGGTGGCAGTTTACAAGACAAAGATAAGCTCTTTCCTTTAGAGATCTTTGAACGGGGAGGAAAAGATTCTGCAGTCAAAGCCTTTCCTAAGGCACATCATTCAAATAACCTTTCCATGAACCCAGCTGCACTCAGCCAAAGTAGATAAACATGTTTATCCCAGGAATAAGTTCATGTAAAGGGTAAATAAAATAAAGCAAGATTAAAAAGGGTGATCTCTCTCACTTCCCAATACCGTATCAGTATGGGGCTGCAATCCCAGTTCAGGAACCAGCAAAAGTTTACCAACGCCTGAAACAGGATTAGTACATTAGTAACAAGCATTTGCAATGCAACGGGTCTCGCGTTTGCTCATGTTCGAGCTGATAGCATTGTAAACTCCTAACCCGACTTTTCACCTATCGGCAAAAGTGCATTTATGTACGTAAGCCGAAAAAGTGCATTTAACTATGTAAAGCGCTCGACTTCTGGCAAGCGAAATCGCACTAGTAAATTAGAGAAAAAGCAGTCCACGAGCCGGACAGAAAACAGCGAGCCTCGCATGTTTTCTGTACTTGGTCAATGCGCTCGAGGAGGGCTAGCCACCGGAAAAGGCATGACGTATGCATGCCTTCGACTAATGAAAGCAAGCAGATTTTAATAGGTAAGCCCACTAACCAATTAAAAACACTGACGTGGCGTCGACAGGGCTCCGAGCCCTTTTCTAAACCCTAAAGCGTCTTGCTGCGATATGCAGGCTCGACCCTAAAAAGCAAGGTTGAATTTGCAAAGTTTGAATCCGCATGTTGCAACTGTAAAAAAGCTTTGCACTACCCTTTGGACTTTACTCAAGGAAAGGTTGAATTAATTTAAATTTAATATTAAGCCATGTTCTATGATGTTCTCTCTCTAAAAGTACGCATTTGTCTCAGCACGTGGTTTAAGGGAGTACTAATGTGCTGATAAATTATACTTTATGGGCATGCAATGGCTGCACATTTCTCTAGGCTTGTGTCCTGAACCAGCGTGGTGGGCCAGGCTAGAAAGGACACAAGAAAAACTGAATACCAGCCTAGATGTTGCCACTTCTCAACTCAGAGACCAACAAACAAGCTTCTAGTCCAGTGTAGTGAATGCAGAGACCTAAAGGTGACAAAGTGCCATGAATGTGCTGCTTATGGACGATACTCTTACCCAACATGTATCCAATCAGGTCAGCCATGCTCCCCACAGATTCGTTGGGATACTGTTCAATACTCAGCTCAGGAGAGGCGACGAGGGCCCGTGTGTTCTCCTTATCACCAGGCCATTGCTGCAAGAACGTGGCTAGGACTCTGCGCTCCATGAATGGCTGCTGAACCAAAATGACTCTCTTAGCTGAAAAGGATAAAAGAGATGCAGTGAGAGTGTGAGTGAGTGAGAGAGAGAATAAGGCAACAAGTGGGTCAGTGGATGAGTATTTGTGTGGAACAATTCAGTGAGTAAATGAGTAAGGGACCAGCTGGGGGAGAGAGAGTGAGCTAATATTTAAGTGAAAGTATGTGGGTAATTGAGGCCCTTATTACAAGTTTTCCACCCCCAAACTCTTTGGGGCAAGAAAAACCCCACTCCAGTATCCGCCCACTGGCCCTATTACGGGTTTTCCACTGGGCTAGCGGGAAACAGGCCACAATATTGACGCCTGCTAGTTATCGAGCCAGCGGCAATATTGCGGTGCGCCGGGCGGAACAGCACCCATTGCACTTTTCACTGCCTGTAATTCAGGCAGTGAAAAGTGCGACAGGGCTGTCCATGGGGGACCCTGCACTGCCCATGCTAAGTGCATGGGCAGTGCAGGGGCCCCCATAGGGCCCTGGTACCTCTTCTTCGGTAGCCTTTGCATGACGGTGGAACTGCCATGCAAAAGCCGGTGTAGAGGAAACTTGTAAACCCCAGGGAAGCGCTGCTTGCACCACCAGGCTGTCAACCAGCGGCAAAATGGCGGTGTTAAAGGTCAGACTGTGGCGGCTCTGCCACGGTCATAATGTGGAGGCCAGACCACTGCTTTGGTGGTGGTCCAACCACCACCACATGGCTGGCGGTCCCAGTACCGCCAGACTCATAATAAGGGCCTGAGTGTGTGGATGGATGGGTGAGTGAGCCAGTAAAAACATATAAGTGAATTAATGAATAAATGCATGAAGGAATGAGCATGCAAGTAAATACTTTGAGGGATGCACAACACAGACTCTGTAACAAGTTCCTGGCTTGCAAGTATACATGGAAAAAGAAACAAATTACACAGCCCATTTGTTCACATAATAATTTAAATAATTCAGAAGCATTGCTCCTCGTGATGTGATATATGGGGTAAGGTACCCGTTACTGTACATATAGTAAGCCACTTAACATTCTAAAAAGGCTGAAGGCAAAGTTGCTTTTTAAGATCAAGGACTCTGTAAGCTACTATGGGGGTCATTCTGACCCCGGCGTTCTGAGACCGCCGGGGCCAGGGTCGGCGGGAGCACCGCCGACAGGCCGGCGGTGCCCCGCAGGGCATTCTGACCGCGGCGGCTTGGCCGCGGTCAGATCTGGAAAACCGGCGGTGGGAATTCTGACACCCCCTACCGCCATCCTGTTCCTGGCGGGTCTCCCGCCAGGAACAGGATGGCGGTAGGGGGTGCCGCGGGGCCCCTGGGGGCCCCTGCAGTGCCCATGCCAATGGCATGGGCACTGCAGGGACCCCCGTAAGAGGGCCCCACAAAGTATTTCAGTGTCTGCTATGCAGACACTGAAATACGCGACGGGTGCCACTGCACCCGTCGCACCTTCCCACTCCGCCGGCTCAATTCTGAGCCGGCGTCCTCGTGGGAAGGGTGATTTGCCCTGGGCTGGCAGGCGGCCTTTTGGCGGTCGCCTGCCAGCCCAGGGCAAATCCCAAAATACCCTCAGCGGTCTTGCGACCGCGTAGCGGTATTATGGAGGGGGGAACTCTGGCGGGCGGCCTCCGCCGCCCGCCAGGGTTAGAATCACCCCCTATATCTTTTTTGCACAAATGGCAGGGCTACTATAAACCTTATTACTTATGGTCACACCACCAGTCTTCACCCTGCAGAGCTTTATGAATTCCTTCCTTTCTTCACAAAACGTGTATTTGTATTTCTGGTACTTCTAAGGCATGAACCTACCTGGTTAGTAATGGAGCACTATACTCTCGCAAGCTCTAGAGGATACATTTTGGGAAAGGGACTAATGGAGGAGGTGTCCTAAGTAAATTTATTTTGTCTCAAGTATTCCTATTTTAATCACTAGCACAATTTATCTGTATTTTGGAATCATATGTAAAGAGTTCAATATCAATACCCAAGTTGCCAATCAAACATGCGTTGTGTGGTTTTGACATCCCAGATCACAAAAGGGATCATAACAGCTTTAGCCTGCACCAAATGTGCCACTCAATTCTACTAACAGCAGCCAAATACCCTAAATGGCTATACATTGAAGAATCTTTACTACATGACATGCGTTAAAGGTCACAGCTACCCAAATTTTATACATGTGACTAAAACATCAAAATATCATTGGAGTGATAGCAAAACAACTTTGCAGGTATCTGAGACAGTCCATCTGTCACCATTCAAAAAGGAACTCTAGTGAACCTGTGCTGATCATGGTATGATCTTTACAAAGCAGACTGCACAGAATGACACATGTATTTCCTATAATAGCTCTAGCTTGCCTCTCAAAGCCCTCTGGGAATATCTACATATCAAATCTGCTCACAAGCTAGAATGTCAGTCACACCTCCCATGCTTCAGCTTTTCAAGACTTTTGCAAAGCCTTATTTTCCCACTGAAATTAAACTTAATAAACCTTCACTTTCCTATCAGCTTCTGCAAGCTGATTTCACATCCTGCAACGACAAAATATTCAATTACTGGGGCAGTGATCTCACTGTAAACCAGTAGTTTGAATCTAAAACAATGGTTAAAAAACAGTATGGATATTGGCAATGTCCTTCAACGCTTCTTGTTTAACCAGAAAATATTCTTTAGAATAAAATGGGATTCTACTCAAACTTCACAGAAGAAACATTAAAGAAAACTCTTCTTGTGGACGATAAGGTCAAATTACATCTGGTTAGGCTCATGTGTTTATCTAGTGTCTTTTGCCCAATACCTGCTGGCATTGAATAAAATCTAGATTAAAAACTATCACTAATGCCCTCTTTATCCAGCACCACCAGCCATCGCAGTCAATGATTTAACACATCTCAAACATATGAGCACTGTACAGTTTTCCTGGGTGTCAAAAATGCCAACATTACCAAGCGCGTAATCCAAACATTCTGAAAAAAACAAGTAAAAGTCTTCTGTTGAAAGCTGCATTGCCAGCATAACATTCAAGCTTCTGTAGAAAAAGTGACTTACATAATATTTAGCAAATAATAAAAATTTCAAGACACCTGGGACAGCTGTCTAAATGTAGATTTTGGATCTGTTATACCTCTTATCATATGCTGCTTTACCTTTTTATTTTCTCCTCTCTTTTCTCAAATGTTTCTTTTTGCTGATATTGTACCTTTCTTACCTTGTCATTTCCCTGAGCTTGTGTCTTGACATTTTTATTGCACTGTTTTTTGTATAACTTTTATCCTGCATCTAATATCAATAATAATAAAAACATTATTATTGAAAAATTACCAGAGTAAGAAGAAATAAATCTATTGTGCAGTAGAATATTTTCCCTTGATACTTTGTTGTTTATTACAAAGATTTCATCATACATAATCTTTCTGAATCATGTCAGACCTTTCTTCAAGCGCACTTAGTTTTTGCTAGATTTAAAGAAATAACGCAATACAATTAGAGCATTTATAAAAAAAAAAAAAATAACACTGCAAGCAATACATCAACCTATAAAATATATTAACAGGGGTGAAAGCAAAATAATGGATGACTAATGTTTATAAAGTGACAACTATTCTATTTAGGAGTTAAGTGACAGGGATAGATCTGGGAAAAGTGGAAATTCCGGAATGCATAAAGTTATTGTTTATGATTTCAAGTCTGAGAGGTGCTATTCATGACTGTAAATCAGTTAAAATAGCCAATAATAATCCTATCCTTCAACGTTAATACTAATCTGAAGGACTTTTTTCCAAACTTGCCAAAAGTGCCAAAATCCTTGGTTGGATCTCATTTCGGTAGCACCCTCAGATATCTCCCTTAGAATTTATATTTACACACATCGATTGAAGAGTCTCGAGCATGATTTCATCACCGTGAAATGAAACTTTCTTACACATACAAATTCATTTGCCGTTGGGTTGTGCCTCAAATCTGAATTTCTGAGGTTACCAGATCAAAAGATAGTCTAAATTCTGATACGAGCATTTTAAAGACACGAGATTTGGTGTTCCAATGTCTCCATTTTGAAAAAAAATATTCTATGATTTTACTGTCTATATATTGTTTCTCAAATTATCTGATGTGAGCTGTCCTCTTTCAGAACATGAATTATATGTTTAAAAGTCTGTACAAGGATTGCACATCTGGAATTATCTGCCTTTCCTTCTGCCATAACTTGAATAGGGTTCCTATATGGGTCCCGAACACACTTAATACAAGACAACTTTATGGCATTCTCTGTAGGGAAATACTTGGATATTTGTAGATTCTGTATCTTTTTCAGCTTGTTAGGTGACCTTGACTCCACTTTTTCTGAAAATGATAGAGTTTAATGTCTTTTTGTGTTACACCATGACGGGTCTGGCTATTTAAACAAGCACTTTTAATGCAACGGGGCTCGCATTTGCTCGAGTTGGAGCTTTTTGCATTATAAACTCCTAACCTAACTTTTCTTGCCACACAAATTAAAAGAAAAAAAACACAGCGCAATCGCGCTATGTAAAATGCAGCGCGATCGCGCTGAAATTGAAAACAAAAAACCGGAGCGCGATCGCGCTAAGTAAACCCCAGCGCGATCGGGCTGCAGGGAAAATTAACAGATAAAGTAGTCCAGAAACCAGGCTCTAAACATCGAGCCTCGTATGTTTCTAGTAGTTTACCGGTGCTGTGTAGGTGGGCTAAACACCAGAAAAGGCATGACGTATGCATGCCTTTCACAAATGAAAGCAAGCAGATTTTAAAGAGCAAGCCCAGGAACCAATGAAAGAGACTGACGTGGTCTGAGCGTGGTTTGAAGCCCAAAGAGAGATTACTTTATGGATGGAGCGCTTTGCGCTCGCCCATAAAAAGAACTGTTTTCTGACATGAAATAAGAGCATTCCTACTCTGTCTTGACATTGACTTTTAAATGAGATGGTAGCACTGTCTCTCAGACTCAATAATGGCTGTTGGTCTACAAAATCGAATTTGCCATTTCGCTTATAGCAGTGGTTTTCAAACTTTTTTATGCCGTGCCTCCCCTAGGTGGAAAAAGAAAATCATCAAGCCCCCCTCAGAATTTTTCACAATTATTCTAATAAGTTGGCAATGTTTAATTATGTATAGGCTTATTTAAACATTGCACTTAATTTATGTTACCCTTTAAAAAATGCAATAAATTGCCATTCACAACCTTGAGGTCATCTCACACACAATCTACCACTTTCCCTTTGGGCAGGCCACTTATGTTGGACAATTTCGGGTCTGTGTCAATGAATTAATATTTGAACTTTTTGAAGCAATGTATTGCCTATATTACACTAATGGTGAATATAAAGCTGTTCGGCATCAGGGACCATAGCAGATCTAAATGTCTACAAAAGTTGAACCGACACAGTTAGGAAACGTGGTGGAAATAGCCAACTTATGAGAACAAATCAGTACCCAAAGCCAACATCTCCAGAAGAAAGCCAACTTCATGGCTACATTTTGATTCTTTTCTAATAAACTGAGCAGAGCAATTTCTGAAACTTTACATAATTTTTGGTCCTTGACCAAGGGTGTCCCAAAACGATTCTCTAATAAACTTTACACATGCACAACTTTACACTTCAACTTTACACAGCTTTTAATGGATGACATGTAATAAATAAGGCATGTAATTGCTCTGATTGTTAGGTAAGATTGCATGTCGGAATGGCGGCTCACGACATCTAATAGGACAAACGTTTTCTACATGGTGTGGACAAGCAGTGCTGTCCAGGTATGTCTTTATTTGGTTAGTTCTGGCATTTTCTGTCCTCCAATTAACAATCAGTCCACTGGAGATGCTTCTTCTATTTACTTCATTACCAATAACTGAATTGGTTCTCTGGTTATTGGTGGACACCCAAAATGTGGCTCCATTCTCAGTGAAGGTGGTGTCCACCCAGGCTGAGCAGCGGCAGAGTTTGGTGGCAGAGAAGTGTGCATGTATCCTGCGGGAGATCTTTGCCTGTATCCCTGTTGAAGGCTGCCTACAGATTTTTCTCGGGTGAAAAAGATTCAACTATTACCCACAAGGTGGTCCCTTGTTTCAAAATATATAGTAAATATTTAATGGCTGTCTGATTGGTTGGTTGAGTGGTTCTCGGATGTTGGTGTGTACTGCAAAATTAGATTTTTTTAACCATCCAGCATGGGTGTGCTTCTATCCAAGGATGCGACACCACCAAAAGCATCATGTACATCATGGTAGATGGAGAACGCTGTTCAATTCTTTTGCTTAGAGTGGGTTTCTCCCTTCTTGCCTTAGTGAAATCTATTCATACCTGTCTTCCGGCATTGTTGCTGTTTTTTTAAAACAGCAAGAGCCAATTTGACTGACATGGTATTTACAATACCACCTTGACCAGTCTAAACTAATGTCATCAGTAACCTTTAGTCACACAGCCTGGAAAAATGGATGACACCAGGAAAATGCACTTCTCCAAGGATGTAACATGGTTTGAACTTTTAAGTAAAATAGACTTTAAGTAAATAGACCTCTGGATGTCTCTGGTTTGCTGCATCCAAAGGACGATACATTCGGCCCTCGGCCAGTATCAGTAGATCACCTTGATACTCAGAAGGCATGTCCACCAATGTAGGAAAAACAGCTCACATGAAGTGGAACCTCTTCTGAGTTGCTGCCCTATCGCTGAGTGTGGCAACTGACTTCGCAGTACGTATACCATCATTCGTTCCCCACTCACAGGCACATCCGCGCTCACACTTGTGGACACCCATTATCTTGCACGGGGCATTCGCACAGTCATTCACTGTCGGCTCCGATCACTACCTCACTCCTCCCTGCCATTCAGAAACCCGGAGAACTGGCTGAGAAATCGCCAATCCTGCGACGAGCAGGTGTACATAGAGGGTGGTCCCTCACGGCCCTTCAGCCAACGGACCCTCCAGCATATCTCCCCATAACTCCAAATCCCAGCATTTTCGGCAGTGCAGACCAATTTTTGCAGCCACTTCTCTGCAAAATCCTAATCGCGCAGGTTTGCTCTCTATTAGTCTAATGTTGGGGGGTCAGGGCGAGTCCAGTCTGGTCTAATTTAGTAACACTTGAACCCTATTTCTAGGATGTAGAGTTACAGACACTCACCTTTTAAAGTTGCAATTGAAACTCCACCTCCGAGTCCATATTAACAGAGAGTGAGAACTGGAAAAGGCAGTAATTCAGTGGGTGCAGTTCCCATAGAGAATCTACACCCCATATCATGGATGGGGAGATCTAGGTCCCCATGTTTTCGGTACTTTTGGGACTCCATGGTGGATGGCGGCCCGGCACTCTACCAGTGCTATTGAAAAGATAGGAAATAGTTGGGTCTTAAACTGGTTACAGCACCCAGGTGACTTGCCCCGAGGGCTACCTGGGCACCAGCAAATGGATCCAATGTGACCAGTAACTTCATTATTAGATCTAGGAATACCTGTGATGTGGTGAAGTTGTGTCGTTGTTTGGATGGTGGGTTTCGGGCAGTGCTTAATTTGAGCTGGTGATTTCTGGTGCTCGGCACTGGCAGTTTATTGTTAAGACTGGCACTTATGAGAGCCTGCCACCTGGTGGCGCAGTTTGCCTAATTTTGTGTTTCTGACTTCCAAAATGAATGGGTTCGAAAACACAGGATCTTAGTTTACCATGTGCAATATACACTAAGAAAACCCGGGGCTGGCATAGGAGTACGGGTTGTGGTCAGAGGCACAGCCCGACCCTGCTTGCCAGTTAGAGCACTACGGGGCAGCAGACCATGTCTAAATGGAAATATAGAAGTGTTGTCGCTCAATATCCAAAGCAGTTGTTTGCTCCTGAAAAGTGCAGGTACTCTTGCATTAAATGTCTTGAGGGAATGCTGAGAAATGCAGGTACGCTCCCTTACAAATTAAAGAAGTGCGGGTACTCAATACCAGGCAGTAGCTGCTCATTTAAAGCACTGGTTTCCCCCGGAGAGGCCACAGTCTGTCCATCTCAGAGATGCCCTCTTCCCACTCTTCCAAAATCCTCTGACCAGCACAGACATCCTACCCCCTACCCTCACAAATATTTACTATCTCCATTATCCTCAGATTAGGAGTTAAAGATCAGACTTGATCGTTCTAGAATGGATTAGGATTAAACCGGCTTTAAGGGACTGGGTAATTCAGGGTATGTTTGGTTAGTTCCCATTATGGGTAGTTCAACGCATGATTCCCGTTAATCAAAAGCCGTCTTCTTTAATAATATCAAATTATATATTTTTTGTTCTGTACTTTTTGGGGCAGGGTCAAGACTGGTTTGCATGCAGTTAGGACCTGTCCATAAAGGTGCAGACAAGCTGAAAAACAATGGAATAGAGCGTGTCTACAGTAAGAGGTTCAGTTAAATGCAATATTTTCCATCCATTAGTGTTTCTTAGAGCTAACCTAGTGCACAAGTGAACTGATATGAGCATCACGCCTCCCTCCCCTCTTACCTGGGATGTTTTTCTCGTTCAGGATTTGCCATGAAAACCTTATATTTTCTCCTGTATTGGTTGCCCTTTTCTCCAGAATGATCTTCGTTTCGGGAACTCCTAATTTCATTGCAATATCAGAAAAGACCTCGGCTTCTGGTCGGCCCCACACACCTGCAACAAGATAGGAGGGGAAGCGGTTTGACGCTCACGGACTATGACAGAAGCCATGCTTGCAAACATACTTCAGAACATTTGTTTTTAAGGGGCGTGTCAAGCGTGGTAGTGGAAATCTGATTGGACAAAAGTGTACAGGCCGTGGGATAGGAAAAATCTTGGCTCATTGTCTAATTGACATAAAAATGGACTATAACTAGAGATACTGGAATCATGCGATTTTGGGGCCAAGGCGTTTTCTGCATAGGTGTGGATTTGACGCATTTGCCACATAATCCGTCATCCGCTACATAATCTGCTGATTTTAACAAAAAGGTACTTCTAGGTCAAGGGATCAAAGGTTATTATACTTCAGCGACAGCTGTTGCAGTGCAGTGGAAGGAAAGCCTTTTGTAAAGGTTGACTGTCACATTTCCGTTAGTTAATACTGTAATTGGGTGTTACATTAGCACCCATGAGGTGCAACCCTGGTCCAGATAGTACCCGTCACCTTTCTATTACTTATAACTTCATTTGGGTGTGAAATAAGCACTAATGATGTGAAACCCTGGCCCAGACAGTGCTAACGTGTAAAATGACAAAATAATGAGGTAGCGCTATCACAAAATTTGCCACAGTGTGCCACAGAATTTGCCTTTTCTTAACTCAGATTATTCAATCCTGCCACATAACTGGCCCCTCTGCCGCATATTTCCAGTGGCCCTGGCTATAACAGACAACTGAAAGTACAAAAGAAACAGAAGAAGGGCCAAACTGGCAGAGTTATTCCAAGTAAATTACACACAACAGCCATTTTGCAGTAGAGTGGGCCTCTGCTTGGTAATGAGAAAGGAGTGATTTGGCGAGGATCATCATGTTGCAAAGGGAGCTTCTCTGAAAATCAAGAGTGGAGTTTAAATACCATGATGGAAAACAAATAAGGTGGCTCTCGGTTGCTCAACACGTTTAGTTAACAGGGTAGTAATAGACTGTGGAAAATAACATAAATAAACCTTGGAAAGTAAAGTATGTAAAAGGAAATTTAAAAAGAAAATCTAAGAATTGATTTCTAACTGGTAGATGCTATCTACCTTGAAAATGTTGATTTGTTTTGGTGACTTGTTTGTCATGACTGGTATTCTATGAATTGGGTTTTCTGTAAAAACACATAAAGCCCTGCACAGTATTTATTTTTTCTCTCTTTTTGTCTCTTTTGCTCCATCTGACTTAATTCACACTCCTTGGCATGCAATCTGGCTCAACATTCTGACCAATCAACTGCACCATTCTAACCACGTACACAACTCATGGGGAGGTCTCACACCACCTCCTACAAAAAGCGTGCCACACACACTTCTATGTTATGAAATAAGCAGCACGGATATGATGTCATAACATTTCAGGTGTTTGCATATGAGTACCAGTTTAGCAAGGGGGAAGCTAGGGCACTCTGCAGTAAGTCTGAAAAAAAGTTTTCCAGCAACATTTCCTGGTAGGACTTGCGTATGTTCACTGTGCCTTCATTGTTAGGCTGATAACCACAGACCATGATCTTTTGTATGTGCAGTTTTGCAGAATGTTTCAGCTCCAGCCAGCTCTGAAGACTCCTGAGATAGCATCATTTTGGGGCTTGTGCTGAGGTGGAGCACATGCCTGCCAGCTAGGAGATGGAGCAGGGAGAGCACAGCTTAAACCCAGGAACCACATTTGTAGTGCAGGCAGTGGCAGCCCCTCCACTGTAGCGGAGAGTCGCTCCCCTCCCTCCCCACCCCCCGCCAGCAGCAACCTCTGCAAATCCTTTAACAAGGAAGGGTTAATAAACTGGGATTATTATCCTTTCCTTGTTAAAGGGGAGGGGCATGTGGGATGACGAGCACTGAGGGGATTGCACTGGGCACTCCCCCTCAGTGCGCATGTGTGTTTGGCCGGCTATCTGGGGCCGGGCAAACACACATGCACAGTGGAGCCTGGCACTGTGCTGCCGGACTGGAGAGAGCAGGCACAGGCTCCCAGCCAATCCCGCCCAGCCAATCCCGCCCAGCCAATCCTGACGCTGCTCTGGATTGGTCTCAGGGCAGGCTGGGAGCCTGTCTGTGCCTGCCTGGCCTGGTGGGAAGACAACAGAGGATCAGCAGCGCTGAGGTAATTTTTTTATTTTTTTACATTTTTTTAGTGTTATTAATGTCCCCGGACTCCCTCCAACACATCACCCCACTGAGCCACAACTGAGTGCAGGTAACCTTGTAAGTAAGGAATCTACGCATTACCCCATCATCCCTCTTCTTTGCACAAACGAGTCGGCTAAAGGCAAGGTCAATTCTAATTTACATAAAGGTGATTCCTATCAGTGATGAAAAAGGTGAGCTAAAGACCACTGGAATGGATTCACCCAGAATAATATTAAAGCAGGCATAATTGTTGGCTTTGTAAGTGAGTCTCTCTATGTGTGCAGGTATGTCTAGAGAATGGGTACCATACTCGCGGCCAAGATGCGTCTCTCGCTTAAGGACCAGTATCCCCTTGGTAGCTCATAATTTAGAAAGTTACTGATGCCTCACAGATCTATCCTGAGAGACGGCCCAGGTTCTTGAAGATCAAAAGGACTGAGGGAACCGGCTTCTTTTCCAGTCTCTTTGATTGTTCAAAGGACTATCGGGGGATGAAAGATAATGTGTTGTGTGTGCAGAATATCCAACAAAAGGTGAAAATCCTATCACAGGATGGTCGGTTCTGAACATCCTAAATGGACACCTGCTCCAGAAAACGTAGTAAACATGCAAAAAGCTGTTCACTAAAGGTCACAGGTCAGCAGTGGATTCTGAATCAGTTATTCCCACAATAGCATCAGTGAAGTAGCTTTATGAAGAAGGCCCTGATCCACAAACTGCATTTTGTAGACACAAAGTAGTGATACTAAATTAGTACTATTTACTTACTACAAAATGCAGACCAAAAAACTGCGGGTGGAGAGATCGACTCGCCCTCTCATCTTTTCTATGGGGAAATCTCAACACGTATGTTTACTTCCTAGTAAGAAAAGTGGTAGGGACAAGGAGGAGGGGTGGGCAAATTAGGGATATATATCACAAGATGGGAGGTGTTTTGAAAACAAAGAAGGAGTTTGAGGAAGTACAGGCTACTAAAACTCCCTACCCATGTAAGAGTAAGTCCAGTGCTATTCAAAAGCTACACGTATAATGTACAAGTTATTACAGCCTTAAAGGTGATAAAACAGTAGTAAATGTACTCCAGCCCAGCCTTGAAGTATGTCGAGCACCAGCAATGGCCCCACACAGGTACTGCAACACACTCCCATCAAAAATATTAAGGCAGGGCCTTACAATAACACCCCAGGGAATGAT
The DNA here is from genome assembly GCF_031143425.1 of Pleurodeles waltl. Taxonomy (NCBI): domain Eukaryota; kingdom Metazoa; phylum Chordata; class Amphibia; order Caudata; family Salamandridae; genus Pleurodeles; species Pleurodeles waltl. Next base: position 98,775,044 of record NC_090446.1, read on the forward strand.
GGTACATAAATATAACAAGCATATGCAATGTATTGGGTCTCGCATTTGCTCGCCTTACATCTATTAGCGTTGTAAAGTCCTAACCTCTCTTTTACGGCCACATAAATTGAAAATGAAAAGCAATTCAGTTTTACATAAGTGAGCCGATTTAAAGCACCACGCCATGAGCATGAGCGTGAAGGGGCACACAAAAGGAAACAGAAGTTTGCTCGCAGTCAAACGAATTAGCAGTTATGCAATTATCCATGTAAAAGGGTCAATGTCATGCAAAGCGCTCAACTACTGGCCATCGAGATCACGCTGCGTAGGAAATAAAAAGAAAAAGTAGTCCAGAAGCTATGGAAAACACAGTGTCTTGTATGTTTTCAGTGGTTGGCCGGTGCACTCCAAGAGGGCTAAAGACCGGAAAAGACATGACGCATGCATTCCTTTTATTAATGAAATCAAGCAATTTTTAAAAGGCAAGCCCACAAACCAACAAAACTGATCGGCGTGTGGTGGGCGTGCTTAAAAGCCCACAGAGAGATTACAGCAGGCTATAGCGCTTGCGTGCTCAACTCTAAAACTGAGACAGATAATATTAAAGTTAAGCATATTTAGTTTAACAGTTTACATTATTTTAACATATTATAATAACCATATTATTATAATAAATGCTAATTAACTTCTCAATTTTTGTTCAAAACATCAAAATAATTTAAATTAATTCAACACAACTTTTAACCAAATTTAATACTTAGTAAATAAAAATAAAAATTGTTAGTGGTGTGAATTTAAAAGTATTATTTTATTGTATTTATTATTTAAATAAATATATTTAAATGAATTATTTATTAAACATTCAAGTTAATCAGTTAGTACACTAACATTTTAATTTATTAGTTCAATGTTAATAAATGTTTTACATTATTTTACAGTTATATTTTATATTGAAATATTTGTGATTTTTTAAAAAGAATAATAAACTTTAATAATTTCCCTGTACTTCCCATAGGGTATTTTTAACCATAGTGGCGTAGATCTCCGCCTATGTGTAAAAAAATACTAGTAGTAAGTTTACACTCATAAATTTAGTCTTAGATGTCTCCACCACGTGAAATGAGGAGGAGGAGACATGCAAGACTAAACCTAAGTGTAAATCTACACCCAGAAATGCAGAATAGTATAATAGCAGATTTACAAATAGACGCAGGAGTAGATTTACATGTGAGGCTGAACAGGCCGCCAAAGTATTTATTTTTGTCTTGATTTAGACAGATTACATTACAGCACATTGGGTTGTGATTCTACAAAGTTTATAAAGCATTGCTTTAGAGTATAAGTTTAATACAAATCATATACGTATTTTAGAACCAAAGGGGTACAGGACGACTCACGCTTAGTCAAGCTAAAACTATGCCCTGTTTTTACCTATTAATAAACTATGAGGGCTCTTAACATTTTTCAGAGTGTGCAGAAAGTTTAAAGTGTTGGTAAGCAAGGGACTTATATATATATATATATATACACATATATATTACCTAGTGGCAGTTGGCACTAGGTAGCGACAGTTAGGAGCTAGTTTCTATAGAAAAGGTGTTTTTTGCTTTGCGATTAACTTTAGCACCGTTTGATGAATCTTCACATAATTTTGCTCACTTCAGCATCTGTCTGGAAAGTTTTGGGTGATACATCAAGCGGAGCCCAAGAAAAAGCTTTTTCCCCTATGCATTTCTCCATAGGGATTTTGAACAGGAATAGCACCCGAACCACTGGACGGAAATATACCAAATTTAGCAGAAAGGTAGCTCTTCATCCAGAAAGTGACCTTTTTGTTATTTGCTGTGAATTTGTTCAGTAGGTTTTGAGAAATGAAAGAAAATTCAATGTTGTGTGTATATATAGGGACACAAATGCTTCGTGCACCCTCCCGATCTCATGTTGAGATCTGGTTGGCTGCCAACAGTTCAACAAATAAGTGTTGGCAGCCATGTTGGGACTCTGCTGAAGCTGAGTCCCAGAAAAAAAGGTTTAACAAAAAGAAAAGGGTCCAGAGTAGGGACACCCTGACCCCTTTCCTCTGGTGCTGGGGTCGCAGAGGGACCTCCCCCAGAGCAAAAAAACACTGTTTTTTAAAATGTTTTCAGCGAGAGTCACAGTGGATCTGCAATCCTGCGAAAATTAAAAAAAGAAAATAAGCGCAGGCTCCCTCACTTGTTTCAGTGAAGCCCCCTGGTGCGCCAGGTCCCGAGGGCATTGAAATTTTGAATACGGACTGGCACCTCATTGGGGCTAATGCCTAATCAAATGCGGGTGGGAAGTCTGCCCCCCACAGCCACGGGGACCGCCATCTCCCTGGGCCTAATGTCTTAATCAAATGCAGGGGCCACAAACCCACCCGCAGCCCCTGGGACCACCACCTACCTGGGGGTAATATCTTAATTTAATGCGGAGGCCCACTTGGCCCCCCTCTGCGCTGGTGATCACCATCTCCCTGGGGCTAACATCATTATCAAATGCTGGGGGTCACCGCCACTCCCCCTGCAGCCCCAGGGACCACCACCTCCCTGGGGCTAATACCTTAATCAAATGCAGGGGGCCACCCAGTCACGGCAGCTCCGGGGACCGCCACTTCCCCAGGACTAACATCTTAATCAAATTCAGGGGGGCTGCCTTCCCCCCGACCGCAGCACCGATGACCGCCACTTCCTCGGGGCTAACATCTTAATCAAATGCAGGGGGGACACCCGCCCCCCCCGCAGTCCTCAGGACCACCACCTCCCCAGGGCTAACATCTTAGTCAAATGCAGGGGGCACCTGGCTCCCAGCAGCCCCAGGGACCGCCACCTTCCAGCAGGGAAATTTAAATAAGATAGGGGTTAATTTAGGACCCCCAACTTCGAGGACCACCACCTCCTTGGGGCTGCTTAACATTGGAGGGGGCCACAAGGCCCCCCTTGTGGAGCCAATAATGGCCCTAGGGACTGCCACCCACCCCCAGGGCTGGCTCCTGCTATGTCCTGGGGTGCCCAACCCCGGGACATAGCTGTTTTCTCTGACTTAGCAGGAGCTTAGGCAGCTCCCGTCAAGACAGAGCAAACACTCCGGTTCCAGCAAGTGAGAGCCGTCAAACAGTTCTCACTTGCTGGGAGAGGCAGTTTCTCCGGTTTCACTGCCTGCAGAGATACAGGCAGGGAAACCGAGGAAACAATTGCTCTCACAGACAGGGAGCTGGATAACAGCTCCCTGCCTGTGGCTGCAATGCTGGCTCCTGCAGGAGGCGGAGAGCCAGTTGGGACCACGGGGTCTTCAGGTTCTCCCTGCTGTCTCCAACGGTGGGGCCTGGGTGCCCTGGGGGGCACACAGATGATGTGGCTGGGCCCCAGGGAGTAGGGTCCCCAGGACCACGATGGGCCTGGGGAGGGGGTGATGGAGTCACCGGGCCAAGATTGCCCTGGGGAGGGGAGCAGAGCGCCCCCCCCCCAAAAAAAAATGCTTAGGCTGGGGGATGGTGTCCCCGGGGCCAAGATCAGCCCAGGAAGGGGGGCCACGTGGCTCCCTCCCTAGAAAAAAAAATATATCAACACCGGGCCCTGGGGATGGGGTCCCAGGGGCTGAAGTTGGCCAAGGGAGGAGGGCCACGTGGTCCCTCTCCCCCCAAAAAAACTAATTTAGAAGGCTGGGCCCTGTGGGGATGGGTCCCGATTGGGGTCCCTGGGCTGAAGCCGTACAGAAAAGGAGGGGGGTTCCCGTGGCCCCTCTCTACCCAAAAAAATACATTTTAGAAGGCTAGGCCCCAGTGGATGGGGTCCACGAGGTCTAAATCGGCCAGGGGAGGTGGGACCATGCGGACATGCCAAAGGCCATGAGCAGCGTGGGTTTAAATGGTTGGCCACAGGGACTGGCTGCAGGATAGACCCTGCAGCCAACTCCACTGCACTCGGCCTTTGGCTGTGAGTGACGCAAGGTTGGGTTATTATAGGGGGATTGGCAGCTGGGCCTGGCCACAGGCCAGGCCAACCAGCACCACGGAGGGCTGACAGCCATGCGCAGCTGTGTTCAGATTAATGTATATTAATGAAAATTACTATTCATCATAAAAACGTAGAAATTCACTGGAAAACAAAACAAAGGTTGTTGGGCCGTTGTAGTTAGGCTCACATTTTAAACGTATAAACGTATAAAACCACAGAAATTCACTTGTTAGAGTTATCTCAAGTAACTATAACTCATGCTCTAAGGTAACTATAACGTACGCCCTTGCCATGCACTGTTAATTACCCCACAAATTACAGCACTCATGACATCTTTGATAACATCATTGATAATATCAATGCAATATTTGCAGTAAAATATTTGACGAAAAAATTCTGCATGACGGGGGCGCAAGTTAAAGTTACCTTATAGAACGAGTTATAGTTATTTGCGATAACTCTAACAGGTGAATTTCTATGGTGTTGTACATTTAAAATGTGAGCCTAACTAGAACGTCCCTATAACCTTTGGTTCTTTAAGCGTAATTTTATGTATATATTTTTGCCTTGACTTGTGTTTGTCACAGCACTTTAGAGAGTGAAGGGATCTCCTGCACATGCACATGAAGAGATGTGTTTTTTGTCTGCCAGATTACAGATTCTACCCAATTGCTGTTGTTGGAGATTAAGGTAGTCCCTGGTCCAATCGTTTTACATTCCCAACTAACCAAGGATGCAATGCACATGTCCTTTGCACCAGAACTAAGCTACATGCAATATCAAAAGAAGCCTGGGTCCTGTCTTACACCTGGGAGAAGACTCATGTCAGTTAAATCCTCTTGAAATGGTAGGAATTTTTCAGTGATCCCAATGGTGCAGGTTCATTTTTCAAACTCTAGCCATTCTAATATGCCTGTTTATTAGTTTATATAGTTTATTTCCATTACAAGAGAGATTGAATTGAAATGGACTGGAACTGTACCAGCTGTCCTTCTTACCAATATTATGGTTTGCTATGGCTTAAACACCACTGACAATGACTTTACGTGTAGTATGGTTCCCCACAGCCTAACACTACACCAGTTGCACCTCTTTTCTATTACATAATTCTTAAAGTTTTCTCATAACACCGACTGCATCTCTTTACTGAGGCATGCTCTGCTTGAATTCATAACAGAACAAAAGTGCCTTTTGCCTATAGCATTATGTCTGGATTGTCATATACTGGCATTGCATCTTGCCTGTGATATGGTGACTAGATGACTCACACCATAAACGCTGAGCCTCTTACCTATAGTATGGTGCCCCTGGTATCCTGTGAACAGTATCCATGGAGCCCATCCTTTGAGAAACAGGGCGGCTGCTCTTTCTGCCACGCGTACATCATGGCATCCCAGACAGATGATGACATCACTCTGTCATCAACAAAGGAAAACAGACACATTATTTGTGTACTATGTAGCAAGTAATCAGTGTGAATGTTCTAGTTATTCTATAGACATTTCTGGAGTCGAAAATCAATTAAACGCTATATAAATCCGTTTTGTGTTTTTGTATATCATTCAAACAACATAAATGATGGCACTGTGTGCAGAAAACAGGATCTCTAGCTAAACTAACGCACACCCTAGATTCATCGGTGGCTGGGACCAACAAACAGAAATATCTTTTTCTGGTAGAATCTCATGTAAAACAAATATTATTTTTACATATTGCCATCCACCTCTGAAAAGGGCTTGCTTTAGTTGCTAAAATATGATGTAGGCATGCTATGTTTAAGAAGCCACACTTGGAGGAGGCATGCTCTGGTCTGATACAGTGATGCCATTGGTCTGTTCTGGTGATGGAAATGTGTTCCAGTTGTGGTGGTCAGCCCTGGAGGGGGAGACATGCTCTGGTATAGGAGGTGTGCCTTAGTGGTAGTAGTGTACAGTGTAGAGGCGTAGTCTGCTGGAAGAGGTGTGCCCTCAAGGAAGAGGTCTACTCTGGTGGAAAAGTCACGAACTCTTGGAGTCAGCCCACAATGGTAGAGGTGTACTCTGGTGGAGGTATACTTTGATAGAGAAGGACTGATCTGCTGAAGGAGGCATGCTTTGGTGGAGTAGGTGTGTACTGGTGTAGGAGGTCTGATGTGGTGAAAGAGGTGTATCCCGGCTGTGGTGGTCTGCTCTGGTGGAGGAGACGTGCACTGGTGTAGGAGGTGTGCTCTGGTGTTATACGAGGTCTTAAGTACTTGTGGTAGTGTGCTCTGGTGAGGAGTTCATGAGTGGAGATGTTCTGCTCTAATAGTTTTAATTTCACTATGTGGTGTTCTTTGGCACATCGCTATGAACTTTCGATCTCTTCGCAATGATGGTGATTCGTTCAAGATTCTGTTACACCTAAGCAGGGGAAAAGGGTTGAAACGTAAATGTCCCAAGAAATATATTTTTGCCGTCAACGACCAAATGGAATGACATATACTTAATCTTGACAGACAGAACCAAAGTGCTTATCGTCAGTGTCAGCAGTGTGTGCTGGCATTTCACCTTTTTTCCAGAAATGATAATGGTTAAATATTTGGGTAAAAGGTTCATAAGGTCTCTGTTTACCTGAACCCCCCGCTAATGTGAGTGCTGTGACCACTTAATCTTCTGGTGATGCCTGGATTCAGGGAAAGGCCTTCTGAGCATGCTTTCTCAAATTTGCAACCACTTGCCTGGTATTCTGTGACAAATAACACCAAAGCTATAGTGATGCATTTGTACTTAGACTTTGGCCTTCACGAAAGTCACAAAGTGCAGCCACTCCTGTCACAATCAGTGTGAGTAAAGCCTAAGGTGACTAGTCCTCGACAAGATAAAAACATAACATAGAATGCTTTGAAAGCTGCTAATTCCTGTTATTGTGAGAATATACAAATGAATTGAATTTACTAGTGTTCTATAGATTAGGCAAAACTATAGAATCTTTTTTACAAGCAATTCTCAGACACAGTCAGTTCTTAAATGTTCTCAACTACAGTGAGTGAATTCCTAAAGCAGGAAACTTTATAAACCAATAAGTGCCTGGCAAAGATATCAGGCAGAGAGCAGCTCTTTACACATCCTAAAACCAATACCTTCAGATGGACAAGAGTCCTAACGTATTACATTATTATCTAGATAATTCCAGTGTGCTCTTACTTACAGCTGTGAGGGAGGAATTGAGTAGAGGTTTGCTTCTGGAGTCTTTGCACTCCAAGGAGGTCCAGTTTTTGCATCTTGGAAAGTGTGGAGGTAAGCCCTGGCCTGATCAGGACTTTATATATCAAAATTGCAGAAAGCCAAAGCCAGTTTCTCAATGATGCAGATCAGTTATACCAGAAATATTTTCTCACTGCCTAATGACAGGGAAAGATTCTCATCTGCACTGTCTTTAATTTGTGCCAGAGTTTAGTACCAGCACTCAGGCTTGAGGACCGGGGCTTATTTTTCATCAACAGAACAAGCGTGCGCAAGGAAGAAAAGGGAGAACCAAGGTGGAAGAGAAAGATGAGAAAAGTGGCAAGGTAGAAAGCTGGGATGAAAAAGAATCTGAAACAGGAGATATAGTAACAAAATATAGGGCGGTGGCAAAATCAATCTAAGCAGCCTTAGTATTCAGCAGTGTTGGTGGCAGGTTGCTGAGAAAAACTTTGAGCCCCTGCGCTTATTTTATATATTTATTCATATATTTATTTACAAGTTTAGCACAACATTTGGATAATGTGATACTTTTTTCTTGAAGCTGAGATTGGAAGTTGGCTAGCGAGGCTCTTCCAGCAGTCATCAAAAAAACTCTTCGGTGATCTCTTGTGGCCATTTGGTAAGCTCCAAACTAATTGCAAAGTAGGTGGGCCTTCGCTCAGGACAAATTGCAAACAGTGAAGTGTTTGTGATGTACAGGGTATAGAAGTTGATCTAGTTTCAAGGGAGAACTTAGAAAATCACAGCTGCTTGTATCAGGAGTGGAAAAAAGTTCTGAAGAGATGGCCAGGAAATATTACATTGTACTGTTGCATTTGTATAGCGCTCCATGCCCTATTGAGTTGTGTCAAAGTGTATGTGATTCTCTCCCTCCCACATCCCCTTCCCCAAGATCCATCCTTTTCCCTTCTACCTGCGGCACACCATCACGTTTGTGCATCTTCTTGGCCTGGACTCCCCTCCCACCTCTGTATCCATCACTCTGCAAACATCCTCTACGCCCCCCGCAAGTGACTGTGCACATCCCGATCTCTGATCTGCATAACATACTAACAAAATCCATTGCTGTTTTTTTCTTACTCTATGTAGTGCAAACAACTGTACAAGTGTGTAGGTCCCATACTTTGAAAATGGGAGGATATCCCAACTTGCCTTGTTTTTGCTTAGTTTTATACACTAGATGCATTAAGCAGAACCAATACTCCTGCTCTGTGATATCCTGTGGAACACCTGCACGTGATATGCTGTTGTTCATTCTTCTAAGAATAATATTATGATACAGTACCAATATCAATGTACTCACCATGCAATACAACTCAAAAAAATTGGTTTAAAAAAAAAGAGTTGTGTCAGAGTGCTCTCAGTTGCCCTCCCCACTAAGGAGATTCAAGAGAGACACCACCCAATAATGGGTTTCTTTTGCTTTGTGCTGTGTAAAAGAGGAGGTCTGTGTTAAATGCACCACAGTGAACATGTGACTACAATATGTTTCTGTGGAAGGCGCTATACTGTCCTTTAGAAAGCACAGTGGGTGACTTGCATGGAATGCGGCCCGGGCTATTGGCAGTGGCTAAGATTAATTGAAACATTCCTTCCATCAACTTGTTGTCTGCTTCAGTAGACGCCCTAGGTGTAATGGGTATGCCCAGACATAGGTCCTGTGCTCACTGTGCCACAGGACTCAAGCTATAGCTCGCTGACAAGGTTTAGGTATGCTGAAAGTGGTCTGGAGTTGCTTGTGTTGCCATCTGAAGGGGACCTGGTCTGCCATGTTGGTGCTGTACTGTTCCTACTGGAGCAGGACCAAGGCTGATTTGCATATGGGCAGTCTCTAAATTGGCAATGTGGGCAGAAAACAATGGACTAGAATGCAGCCCTAAGCGATCACCAGTGACTGAGATTAAAGCATTCCTTCCTTGTTTGCTCTATTTAGAAACTAGGAGAACAGCAAGGCTAACAAGGGCATTGTGAGTCCCACCCGATTCTTCATGTGTGCTTCTCTAAAGACTCTGATGAAAATCTTCCTGACCACCTCTGAAGAAGGGTCGGTAGATTGTATTCTTGCACTGAACAGTGTCTGGGTGCCTATTCGTCACGAGCAGAATTTCAAATCAGAATCCCACCCACCTTCTTGCACAATTTATAAACCAACCCAAAGCCTGACCACTGCAGAAACAGGTTATTTCATGCCACAACTCCTGCCTATGAACTCCGACCTCGCATCACCGCGTTCAATGCCAGCCAACATCCACAATCCTACTGTCCCCCACCACCACTGCTTTCCAGTTCCAATCAATAAAACCATACCGCCTCACCATATTGTGTACATGTTCTGTGGTGTGCATTGATTTCAACGAAGATCAGTGATCGTTTCACAACCTCCCTCCTTGATAGATTGAAATTCATCTGCCTGTGATGGTGCCACACACATCCCTAGCTCTAGATACAGTCCCTCTTAGATGATTGGTAATCCATATTGCTAATCCTGTTTGTCTAAAAGTGCAAGGTAACGTTTCGAGACCTGTTCTAGGTGGTGTCCTAGGTGTAGATAGTTCCAGAGGGTGCCAGCCCACCTCCGCGTGTCTGCATCCATCCGCTGGACATCGTAACCTGCAATCAGAGAGCACGCAGCGGGATCAGAACTTTACCAGTTGATGGTTAACTCTAGTCCACCCCCATAACCAAGATTTTTATACTCAAATTTATGAACATGTGGACTGAACCAATCATTGTACTAGGGATTTTACGGGGAGGGTCTGTTCTTAATTTTTATGTCTGGATTCCTTTGGTTCCATACAGAGGAGAGAAACATCAGTTGGACATGGTCAACATGTACAGCTACACAAGTCCTCTGTTCTGCTGCGAGAGGCTGTTTGTTTACCCCACACACACTCCACAGTCAAGCATGGAACAATAATCACTTCTACTCGTCTTCAACTGTGTTCTAACAGTTCCAGGTACAGGATCCTCTGGAAGAACAAGTTACTTATCATTGCAATGCTCTTTCCAGGGGAATAATGACCGTTCTTACACACATGCCATAAACCCACGATAGCTTTGTGCGATTTAGCACTATTTATGCACTGCTTATATCCGGTCCAAGAGTCAGCCTCATGAGAAATACGGCAAGTAGCATACATAACGTGTAATTCTAAAGCGCAAGTTCGCCGCTTGGGTCCCCTTAAAGCTTAACAGATGCTGTACCCCGGCTAATGGAACCCATTTTAGCAACAGACGAATTACAGGCGGCCGAGTGGATCTGCCAGAATATGAACCTGTGATCAACTGAGCTACTGTAAAAGTGTGAATACAAATAAAATTAAATTAAATATATTTGGTGGTTTAACTCAAATTTACATTCTATTGAAAGTTTTTAAGGTCTTGGTTTTGACAGCACAGCTGTTAGCTATTGCTAACATTATACTAAGAGTGGGCTTTGGGTCAGCCCTTTCAACCACTGGCTTTCTTCAACTAGCCTCTTTCAGCCATTGGCTTAACACTTTGTCAATCACATCTTGCTTCAGCCCAACGGAGTATTCAATTCTCAACTATTGCTACTGGGTTTTCAGATGTATCCTTCTTCCTGCACTTCAGCTCCTGCTCTGAAATGCATGAGGGACTACTTTACATCTATAGCCCTCCCCGTGTGCTCCTGATGGCTCCCTCTCGTGTGTCTTTCTCTATAGTGCTAGTGCTGGATAAGTTAGCACATTAAACCCAGCCCTACTGGCTTTGCCAATGCTTATTTATCTAGAGTGCATCCCTAAAACGGTCTGTCTTTTACATTATGCTCAATCTACAAATGTGTGCATTAGGCACATATTGTTTACACATACATGAGATTGACATCTGGCTTTGTGACTCACATTATTTCAATAGTATACGTTATAAATGTGTCAAATCTGACAAGGTTTTTAACTCGAACCTATAAGTCGATTTCCTTTATTTCAATGGGATGCCCAGTACAATATTGAAGCTAGAGGGTTTTAGCAGAAAGTTATAAACAAAATATATATATATATATATATATATATATATATATATATATATATATTACAATCGAAGAAGATGTGACCCCTCTCCTCCACCCTTAACTCACACCGATGACAATTATGCGTGGAAAATTTAAGCAATGTTATGATTTCTAAGATGGTTTAGCACATTGATATCTGGCACCTACTGTCTTATGTTATAGAGTGCATAATATAACTATACATGCGTAACCATAATCACACACTGTCCTGAGACGAAGACGCAAACGGGCCAGGTATCATGATGTCACAGTCTGGATTGTTACTCAGGAGATTATCAACGTCACAACACGCTGGGTGATTTGTCTGAGAACACAATGAGGGTCTGTAGCGGAGCCGAGACGGGCCCAAGGAGCCACATGACGTGCAATAAAAGATCAGAAGAGGCAGGGTCACTGTACCTGGGTGTTCAAGGGCAGTTGCGGGAGGCCACCGGGCGACTGGAAGAAGGGTGCAGCCTGGACTGCTTGAGGGCCGAGCATCGGAGCCCACCTCTTACCCAGCAAGGGCTGCTGGTACTGGGAGCTCCATTGTCGAGGCGCGGTGCCTGCTGCCTCACGGGGATCTCTGCTGCCCCCTCCCTGGTCATCACAGAGGGGCTGTCGTCTGACCCGTGACAAACACAGCCGCTTCCCGGAGAGGCCTCTCTCGTGGCGATGAATGAGCCTGGCAACCGCAAGCTCAGCAACAACCTGGGAGGCTCTGCAAAGATCGATGCGGGGGGAGGCAGGCCGAGTGGGCAGACATTACTAGGAGGCCAGAGCGCGGCACTTCCGGGGTGCCACCTGCACGAACGACACTGGCATCTTGTCACCGTCCCTATACATGAGACTATAGGACATCACGGTGGACGTATGAATCTAATGCAAGGGACCGACAATGTCCTATAGGCACGGCCAATGGAATTATTGTATTGCCCTTGTCACATAATCCATCATCTGCCGCAGAAGGTCTGCATATCACCCGCTTTCCAGTCAATTAAGCACTTCTAAAATGATTTGAGCCCGGTTTTGGATAATATCCCTCAGGATCTGAGGAATTAAGGCTATGGGGGGAGTGTGAAATGAAGAGGAGAAATTAACTTCCACTGAAACACGTCCCCAAAAGCTCCTTTCGTCAGATACTGAAAGGCACAGAACTTCAGGCAATGTGAAATTAAATGAGTGGCAAAAAATCCATGTGTAGCATGCCCCACTGGTTAAAGATGCTCTTCTTGGGTGGAAAAAACACTCATGGTTGGCAAAAGGACAGTCTCTCACATCATCGACCCAGACATTCATGGGGCTGGCAAATTGAGTCCCCACCATCGAGATTCGTACTTGGTGCACCCAAGACAACAGCCTCAGCGTCTCCTGACAGGCAGGTTAGGATCCACCCCTGCTTTTAAAATAGCAGATCATGGTTTAATTGTCTGTTAAGATCTGGGCGGAGTGACCACAAAGAGAAGGGAGGAATACCTTTGTGCGCTAGGCAAATTGCCCTCATTTGGAGCAGAGTGATATGCAAATTCTACTCTGCTGGAGACCAGAGACTTGACTCACCTTTTTCTGAAGATGGGCTCCCCACCCTAGAGTGGAGGCATCTGTGGTCACGGCTGGAGGGTTTTGGAAGGACACCCCGCTAGGTTCTTCTCCACACTCCACCAGCCAAGCTCTGTTTCATTGTCCCTGGAGGTCACAATGGAGTCCGACAGTTCTCACCCGTGTTAGAACCAGTGCCTGTGGTGGCATCACAGAAGAGCCATCATGCCAGCAGGCATGCGTGGCAAGGAAGATTTAAAAAGCCAGCAGACTGAGCAGGAGTAGGACACACACAACTTGAACACAAGGTTCCTCCTGACAGAGCGAGAGCAGAAGATGGATGCCTTGTATTGTCAGTGCAGGTGGAAATGCTCTCAACAAAGTGGTCTCCAGTACTGCCCTGTGAACAGGAAGTGCTGGTAGGGCTCAAGGTAAGATCTGTAAGATTTAGACACATTAATTGAAAAGCGTAGGCACAGTAGGGAAGCTGCGGATTGCTAATGGGAGATCACGATATCCGGAGTTCTGGCTTTCAGGAGGCAGTCATCCAGGTGGGGGATAACTGGAATCGCCAGCCTCCAGAGATCGACTGCCATCACCTCATGAGGACCTGTGTTGTCGATGTCAGGCTACAGTGAAGAATCTCAAATTGATTGCGAGTCACACCCACCACAAACCTCAAGTACTTCAGGATTAGTATGTATAAATATGTATCCTGTAAGTCGAGTGACACAATCCAGCCTTACAGTTCCAGCGCCAGAAGAACCTGGGCTAGGGGCAGAATCTTGAACTTCTTCCAAAGCAAAAAGGCTTCAAGACCCTGAGTTCCTGGATGGACATAGACCACCATCCTTCGTTGGGACAAGAAAGTACAGCAAGTAACATCCTTACCCAAATTTCTGCTCTGGCACCAAATCCACAGCTCCTTTTTACAGGAAGTCTACTGTCTCCTGCTGCAGCAGAAGAAGGTGCGCCTGTAAAAAGTCTGAGCAAGGAGGAAATTCCCAGAAGAGGACTAGTGAAAGTTTAGGGAATACTCTTTTTGCACGGTCTATAAAATCCATTCATCTGAAGTTATGGCAGTCCAAGTCTGTGAAAAAGAGGACATCTGGCTTCCAACTGGTCTCAAGTTTCCTTACGATGGCAGAATAAATCTGCTTCCCTCTAGTGGCTGGGGCGGAGGAGCAAGAGAATGAATAAGTGGGTTGAGGGGGGTCTGACCTTTTCTTTCTCTATGGCCTCTGTACCTAACACAAAGGGATTTTGGGCCTGTTGCTGTGTGATGGCTGTTTTATGCTGGTGGAATCTGAGCCCTCTTGCAAAGACACAACACTAGTGAAATCCCTAGTTGTTCCTCTTTTGGGGCTGTAACCCAAGTGATGGAGAAGTAGCTGATACGTTCTTACAACGCTCCAAGGCAGAGACCGCCATATCACTGAGGAGTTTGGAGCAATCGAATGGGAGGTTCATGAGGATTGATTGGACATCATTAGAAAGCCCCGAGCTCCTCAGCCATGCATGCCTATGCACCACCAGATGTTATTGCATTTGCTACTGAGTTCTCACTGTCGAGGCAAGACTAATTAACTTGCCCAGAAGATGCCTGACCCTTGCATATTAGGTCCATGAAGTGTGTATGGAGGTCATTGAGCAGTTTGGGTTTGATGAAACAGGCCCTGTGCTATAGAACATGAATATATCTCACTAAGAGGCGTCTGGAATTGAGAGCCTTAAGAGCCAGACTCCCAGCAGCAAAAACCTTTGTGGAACCAGCCTCAAGTCTTTTTGATGCTCTGTCGGCAGGAGCCAAAGGAAAGGTGCCCGTAGAAAAGAAGAACTGCCGAATGGGATGCAGGCTGATGCAGAATGTTGGCCTCGGTTTCTAGTGGAAAGCCATAAATGGTTTAGAAACTCTAATTTGGGTGTGGTGTTGAGCCCACTGGCCTCTGCAAGCTCAAGAAAACCCTCAGGGATATCACAGGGTTTCCAGCATCGTCCTGTTCTGAATCATCCAAGCCAAAGAAGTCCTATTAGGAGTAGTTTTTCTCTTAATATTGCTGCTCCTCCAGGAGGTGTGATACCTTTCTTCTTGACCTCTGAATCGGCTCTGTAGACTGTGAAGTCGAGAGGACCAACATAGGCACCTTCAGTGGCAGCAAAGGTCTGTCTGGATCTGTGCCACCGAATTCTGTAATGGAGCAATGGCTTCGCTGACTGGACCATGAAGGGTGCCAATCCATACGGCAACCCTAGGGGGCTTAGAGGTGGCCCAGAGGGGACCATAGCCTACTTGAATATTTCAAACATGGCATTCCAGTACGGCACCAGATCCCAACTGGGCATTTGAAAGCCATGGTAGGGTTGTGCACTGGTTGCTTGAGGCAGCGGTGGTGATGGGAACTCCACTGGCAGTGGTAGCACTGGTTTTGAAGGGGCCTGTTCTTCGACAAGCTCTGGCTCTGAAGACGAGCCAGTGGGAGGGGAGAATCCCTCAGTCTCGCCTCTCTTTTTCTTCTCGCTACTGTGTCATTTCTTCTTCCTGTGCTTGCAGAGGGACGACTTTGAAGTTGATTACCCTGGTGACCTCGATTTGGATAGAGGTCATGCATGGCATCTGTCCTACTGATCATCCTTGGCCCAGCATAGGGAGTTTGGCTTTCCTCTCCTAAATGGCTTTAGGGTGCATATTTTGACATGACTCACTTCGAACCTAGACACCAGAAGTAATTGTGTGGGTCGGTGATCAATATTTGATCCCCACACTCCATACAGTTTGAATCCTGATGGTTTTGGGGAAGTCATGATTTCGTTGCACTCTTGATGAAAAAAAAATGTTAAAAAAAATAGTTATTGATCAGTAGCACCCCCCTCCCCCCCAGTCGCCTTGAAACCCTCACGGGTATGTAGCGCACTTTAGAAATGCAGTGATTGATTGATTGATTGAAGAGCTCCGGACAGCGTCAAAAGCTTTATTTCTCCTTCGGACGTCACATGGCATCACTTCTAACGCCAATTTGAGGACAGTGCCCCCTGCTGTTGGGGAAGAGATATGGAAAACGTTTTTCCGGACCTGTATGGCGCCAGGAAGAATATTCAAGAGGTGATGATGCTGCAGGTAGAAGTATCCATCAGAGCCACTATTCCAACTCTCGTCTCCCCTTTGCTAAAGCCTAAATATTGGTTCAGAGCAGACTCATTTGGGTGCAAAGTGTTTGTTTCACGGACTTCCAAGTACTTGTTTTTGGAGACTGAAAACTCATATGCCAAGACTTTGATCCACATAGATTGTTCCACCCAGAGCCAATAAATCAGAGAGTCTGACATACAATAGCAAGGTTTCTACTTTGGAAGTTTTGGTGAAAGGGACAGAAGTACCAGCCAAAACCAATACAAAGACTGTAAAAAGCAGACTAACAGACACAATGACAGACTGTAAAAAGCAAAAGCAATAAGCAAAGTTCCCAGAGCCAACCTAAGGTCTGCTCAAGTTTGATCATTAGGCCACAATGGGAACTGAAGCCATTCGCTAAAATGGCTGAGGCGATGTCAGTGCAGAAATGGAAGACGGGGTCTGTGAACTTCTGTGAGACAAATCTCGGAGGCCAATTTAGTATGCGGGAGGATGCAATAGAGTGCTTCGCTCTAGGCACCGGGAAGTATTTAGCATATGCAAAGACATGGAGCGGGATATTTAGTCCTGTTTTCCAGAGGAGCCCCCACCCTCACGGACACTGACAACACTCCTCGCAGTGGCAGGAGGCCTTAGGCTGATAGCGCACATATACTGCGCAATCAGTGACGACTTGCGTACAATAACCCCTAAAGCACACACGGCTGGGGCCCAGTGGAAACTGTCTGTCCGCGAATGCGAAAAATCCATTGAGGAGTACGAACGGTGCCCTTTAAACTAATACAGTATAACTGTACGCATCAGGCGTATCTCTCACCCAAGACTTTGCATAACACCTACCCCACGTGGCAGGATCAGTGTGGTCGCTGTGGGACCGCAGCAGCGGTTTGTTTGTTTTTTTACATGCGGCGTGGCACTGTCCCGAGATTATGCACTTCTGGAGAGTAGTGTTAGAAAACCTACACAGAGGTGCCGATTGGGAGGTTCCACCCACGCCGCGTGCAGCGTTATTGGGTCTCATCCCAGCACCGGCAAAGATGAAACGTAGTCACCAATTTATTTTACTGGGCCTACTGCTTGCGGAGAGGCGCATTGCTATACAATGGTTGAGCGATGTGCCCCCAGGTATGTGGAAAGGCTCTGAGGTATGTCGGAAAGGGCAGTAGCGGAAGAGGTCAAGTTGAAACTTGCGAAAGGATGAGAAATTGGAGGCTGCCCTGATAGCCTGGGCACTGATGCTGACGGAGTTGAATGGAATGGCAGATATGAATGCAAACATAATAGGGGCAGGAGAGATGGGAGTTACAGTGAGTGAGCACCCCATAGTTCCAGTTTCACCTCAATCCAGACTGAACAGGGGTTATGGAGGATAATTTGGGGGGGTGGGGGGGTGTAAGTTCACAACTATTGGGCTGGCAGTTCAGACGGACTATTATTGACCTGGGAGGTGCAGTTAATGTCTAAACCACTGCTCCTAAGTATGATGATTGCCCATCATTGAAATGTGTATCCAGGCCACTATGAGTAACATTGTGGAGGTGATGGAGAGGGGAGATGGGAAACACTTAGTAAGCACTGTATTTTTGCCAAATATGAGTAAATACTGAATCATTGGAGTCACAGTGTAATGTTTAGGTTTTGGGAAAATTAGTAAAGAGTTAAAAAAAAAAAACAAAAAAAAAAAAGTCTAACCTTAAGGCCATTATTGTAGAAAATCTAGAACTCTGCATGTTTTCTGATGCCCAGAAAGGGTTAGGCATACCACCATTTGGCTTCATTAAAAATAATATTATGCTTTAATTATCTGTACATGCAACTATTCTGTGAAGTTACAACATAGGGGAAAGAGTGAGTCTAATGAGTGTTTTTGTTTTGTACCAGCTTGCAAAAGAGTTTCTCCCTCCTACCACTTTCTACAGCAAGCCATAACTGCTCGCCTTTGCTATTGCAGGAGAGTCCATTGCCTAAAGTGAGTAAGCTGGTTATCCAATTGCAGTGCAATTCCATTGATAGTCCTGGAACGCCAGTGATAAACAAAATACAGATGCAGACTATTGCGCTGCAACCAATAAATGCTGCAGGACCAAAGAAAAGTCTTCACATTGGTCGGCAAGTTATGAGATCATGAGATTCCTGGCTCTAGAGCACACTAAGGCCCTCATTATGACATTGGCGGTAAGTCCCGCTTACCGCCATGCCGACTGCCGCCAACATACCGCTGCGGTTTACTGCTACCCATGTTATGACCCACACATAGCAATCCGTCACTATACAGCCACACACACAAGTCCGCCAGCCCAAAGGTCAGTGATGAACTGGCGGTATCCAAACCCATACCGTTACGCCAACAGAACTACACCCACCACATTATGACCCACGAATCACCACAGCGGACATTCAACCGTGATAAACCATTGGCGGTACATATCGCAGTGCTCAAAATACACATAACCTAACAAAACCACACTACATTCGACAATTCAAACTACACACACCTGACACACATACACACACCACACCCACACCACTATAAAACACACACACACACTACCCACAACCCTTTACGACTCAAAAAAATTGACAACAGAGAGAGACACCAAGAGCACCCACAGAACCAGAGCCACATAACACCATCACCCATACACCATCCACGCACCTTACAGCACACACCCCAACACATCACCCCACACACCCTTGCACACATCACACACACTACACCCATGGCACCACAAAGACACCCCAGGTTCTCTGAGAAGGAGCTAAGGGTCATGGTGGAGGAAATCGTCTGGGTAGAGCCACAGCTATTCGGATCACAGGTGCAGCAGACGTCCATTGCTAGAAAGATGGAGCTATGGTGGAGGATCGTGGACAGGGTCAAGCCGTGGGACAGCACCCCAGAACAAGGGATGACATCAGGAAGAGGTGGAATGACCTATGGGCGAAGGTACGTTCCGTGACAGTGTTGAAGCAGATATGCTAATTAAGAAAATTGTTAATGAATTATATGTGTTTACTAATGAGAAATGCGTAGAGAAATTAATCATAGAGAAAATAATGTGCATGTTTGAAAATGTGCCTTCGGGGAGCGATCACCATGTGTACTAATATGACTGAAAATGTGCAAAATAATGAAAAAATATAAGAAAAATGTAATATGTCATAATGAGATGTATAACCTATGCTTTGCATTAATTTGTAGTGCTAAGTTAGCCGAGCTAAAGGCCTAGTTTTTCCTGGGCCTCACACACACGAGAAGTTGAAATCACTGAGCACTTTGCAAGGAACTGGAAGCACGCAATGACCCTGACCCTCTCAATGTTAAAGTCGTTTAGCTAGAATATTCTGCAATGTACCGGCGGACAGGAGATGATGAAGACAATTTGATACAATTATATGTAGAGTAGGCTAAATGTACTTTCCCAGGACTTGAACAATGGAGCCACCGACTGAAGAGGAACATGCAACAAATTTGATACCTGAAGAGCCGGATGATGAGAACATTGCATGGTGAACCAATCTGCATCTTGTGAACAAACTAATATTGAAATTAGTAGATTCGGTAAACAAAAGCTGTAGGTTAAAGTCATATCTGCTGACTGACTCACCAATTAGCAATTAGGGAGATGGACTGGGAGACCCTAATAAAAAGTCATGACAAGGGGCAAATATCAGAGTTGCGGGGAGAGAATTGATGAAGTCAGGAGACGCTGTCCGAGGTGCTGATATTGGGCTCATACTCTGTGAGCCTGATCCGTAGCTGACTAATTAATGACCTGAAGACGAAGACTGACTTGTTGCTGATCCATCCCGGATAGGTAGCTATGAAAATGTGACTGACAAATTTTGTGCCTTTTCTTCTAGGTACCAACTGCGCTGGTTATAGATATTCTTATTGAGATATAATTTTTCCAAATTAATGTTTTCTCTAAAAGGTTTTTGCATGAAGTCCCACATGCTGATGTGAATCTTGGTTAGATAGGCTGTTAAGGGAGACGCTGACAGTGACAATTGACTGACGGACTAAATTGCTGAACTTCGCTATTAATGCTGGTATTCTTAGTTTGTGGAGTTGTATTTACGCATATGTTTCCTTTAAGTGATGATGTTTTCTAATGATGAATTAATAAAAAAAGTGGTTTTGAATAAAGATCTAATTAACAAATGCTTAGGGCTGTAATCAATAGGGAAATAAAAATTGTTAACTCCTTCCGAGTTGTGGTTATTCATGAGTAGATGGTTTCAAGCTGATTTCATATAAGATGTTTCTTGATTATTGATGTTGATTATTGATCCAGTGGTCAGTGGATGACTAGGATACTCCATGCTATTCAAAAGGTTCATCGGCCTACATGCGTCCCCTTGTAAGTTTACTTACTAAGGACCAGGCGCACTAGCAGTAGCAAGACACCAGATAGCTGTACAGAGGACTGGCGGTGGACCCCCACCTCCTCCCCCACAACTAACAACATGGGAGAAGCAAGTCTTGGAAATCATGCATCCTGAGGGCCTGGCAGGAGTAGCAGGAGGATTGGACTCTGGTAAGTCAACTCTTTACTACTTTCACCCCCCCTACCTGCAGGCCATCACATACCCCCACCCCTACCCTCACCCCCATCACCCCACTACCTCACATACACCCCACCATCACTACCACCCATACCAATGCCAAGCCCTGCATGCACCACTAATGCATGGACATCACTCACAGCCCGGCATAGACACCCATCACTAAAGCATGCACACTAGAGAGAATCACCTAGCCCACAAAATCACTACTCACACAAGGCCAAGCTGACAGGGCAATCACAACCATACAGGGCAACACACCCATGCACAAGATGTCACACGCAGAAACAGTAACACTGCATTTACATCCCCACAGGTCCCCCACCCAATGTCACCAGAGAACAGGTGCCAGTAACATCCAGTCCCCCCACAGAAGAGGCCCACATTGATGACAGCAGCTCTGGACACCTGGATCTGGATGACCAACCTGGCCCATCAGGGATATCCGGACAGTAGGTTACCCAGGCACAGTCCCATACCACCACAGAGCCTCCCCCCTCAGGGAATACCAGCACAGCACCCACCCAGAGGGCCCATACCTCTGTCCCCAGGACACGTCAATCAGCAGTGTGCCCACCACTACAGGGATCCCAGGCAACCCTACAAACACAGGACGATCAGGGACCTGGGGTCAGTGGCAGTGGGCACATGGTTCAGGGGACAGAGGCACAGGACAACAGGGAAGCTTGGAGGACTGCTGTGTGACAGGGGGAGACAATTTATAACACAAAATTGGTCAAAAGGCCGTAATTAATAACTCTATTTTCTGCAAAGAGAAGTGATGAAAACTCTCTTTGGGAGATCATTTCTTTACAAAATGTATTCACATAAAATCAAGCAGGACGAAGAGAGAGAAATACTCAGAGAAACGGAGTGTCCCGACAAAAGCTGGATCATAGCGCCAGGAATACATTTACACAATGTCAACAATTACGGAACATATGAATAAATGTAAACTAATCACAAAACATGGAGGTGGTGGTACAAAAATCACAAAGTCGTAATCCACTCAAAAGCGATGGTTGTGGATAGGTATACCCACGAGTGCTGGACCCTGATAAATTTCTTCTTGGGGTTCCTTGCATTGTGTGATGTAGTTCTGGAGGGTCTAATATGCTTTCTACCCAACCTCGCCACAATCCAAGAGGTGTCGACGCGTTTCTGCCCCTTCAGTTCTGGGCCTCATTAGGACTAGAAAGGGACAATGTTGCCTTAACTGTTCCTAGAACTTGTGGCAGTCAAATGGTTCCTCGTCCGAGGGAAACTGTACAAATGAATTATGCAGAGTCCTCCAGCTGTAGCGCACTGCGAGTCTGCGCGTAGCGTCTACCCGGTGCTTGTGTAGAAACTCTTCTTTGGCAACGGGGTGTCGCGCGACTAGCGATCCTCAGGGGATTAGTCAGTGACCAATTTCGTGTTATAAATTGTTTCCTTACCCAGGTCAGGTAGGGTTTGTTGGGTTAACCTTTTCTTTATTACATGTGACAGGGGGAGGACAGGCCCAGGGAACCGACTCTCCAGGAGGCACTCACCAACATCTTGGGAGCATACCACCATTCCCAGGAGACGATGGGCCAGATACTTGACAAGTTGCAGGAGACCCAGCGGCTGCAGGAGGGACAGTACCTGGGGATCACCCTGGTCACCATTGCATGGGTGGTGGCAGACATGGCCAACACCATGAGGGAGGCAGTGGCACACCACCAGGCCCCTAACACTAGCCACACCGATGAACAGCTCTCCACCTCTGCTGCCGCTAGTGGACAGGAGGCCCCGCCACAGGAACAACAGGCCACCAGCACCCCTCCCCCTGCAGAAGGAGAACCACCCCGCAAACGGTCCCTGCGATCCAGGCAGAAGCCAGCGAACATTGCCAAGACCCCCACCAGGAAATAAGACTCTCATGATTGTCACCCTTCTGTCCCACTCTGTCACCCTGTCCACCTTGAACTGCCATTGCTCCCCTTCCTATGCCCCCTTGGACACTGCCCCTGTGATACAAATAGACTGGACTCTATCCTGGACTTTCCTCCACCATCACCCCAGCTCATTGCACATACCCCTCTACTTATTAGCACTTAAATAAACACCCTTTGAAAAAATACAAGTATGGAGTATGTCCGATGATTTAACTATGTATTAGTTTAACAAGGTTTAAACACTGCAATACAACTGTACAGTTATGTATACATAGGAATGACCTGTAGTTGGCTGCAGTCAACACATCAGGTGCCAGAGTGGGGCACAGATATCTGAAAATAGAGATGCCAAAGGGTACAGTAAATGCCATAGAATTGGGAGAATCTGCCTGCCATGTACAATGTCAAATACAAAACTGTCAATGCGAAGTGAAGTTAGTGTCTCACCTGTGTGTCACTGGAAGTACTGTCGTATAATAGCTGTTCTGTTGTCCTCAACCTCATCCTTTGCCTCCTCATCATCACTGTCCACAGGGTCCACTGCTGCCACACGCCCATCTCAGCCTCATCCTCCTGCAGAAAAGGCACCTGGCGTCTCAAGGCAAGGTTATGCAACATGCAGCATGCCACAATTATCTGGCAGACCTTCTTGGGAGAGTAGAATATGGATCCTCCAGTTAGATGGAGGCAACAAAACCTAGCCTTCAGGAGGCGGAATGTCCTTTCTATGATTCTTCATGTTCACCCATGTGCCTCATTGTAATGTTCCTCTGCCCTTGTCCTGGGATTCCTCATAGGGGTCAGTAGCCATGAGAGGCTGGGGTAACCAGTCACCTGCAAATATCGAGGGATACCTGTTAGCCAAACACTAACCCTTATGGCCAACACCATACCCACACACCAACATCTACTGGGTGGGAACCATGGGCTCACCTATTAGCCACACCTGGTGCCTCTGGAGTAGAGCCATCACACATAAGGGATGCTGCTATTCCTCAGGATATAGGCATCATGCACAGACCCAGGATACTTAGCATTGACATGGGAGATGTACTGGTCCGCCAGGCACACTATCTGCACATTCATCGAGTGAAAGCTCTTTCGATTTCTGAACATCTGTTCATTTCTCTGTGGGGGGACAAATGCAATATGTGTACCATCAATAGGCCCAATAATGTTGGGGATATGTCCCATTGCATAGAAGTCAGCTTTCACTGTGGACAAATCCTCCAACTGGGGGAAAACAATGTAGCTGCGCATGTGTTTAATTAGGGCAGCCAACACTCTGGTCAGCACTATTGAAAACATTGACAGGCATTCCTGATGCCAAGCCCACTGTAACTTGGAAGGAGCCAGTTGCCAAGAAATGGAGCACAGACAGGACTTGCACAAGAGGGGGGGATCCCAGTGGAGCGATGGATAGCAGATATCAGGTCTGGCTCCAATTGGGCACACAGCTCTATGATTGTGACCCTGTCCAGTCTATAGGTGAGGATAATGTGCCTGTTCTCCATTGTTGCCAGTCCACCAGGGGTCTGTACACGGGGGGAATGTCTCCATCTCCTATTCATTCGCAGCGGTTGGAATCTTGGGCGCAAAACGGTGAGCAGCTGGTCAGTATTCCACATTTCCAAACACTACACTGCATTGCATGTTGTGGCTGTAACAGTATATTGTTGGATAGGCCCAAATGGTGCCTAGCTGTACTGTGATGCAGTTAGGTGCCATGGCCTGCCCCCCTCCTGAAATGGTGTCCGCCTGTCCTGTGTGGATGGACATGTGGAAATGAGGTAATGCCGCTGACGTTGTGCGCCGTTGCGGGAGGCGGTCGAGTACCGCAGTGCAACTCCTCATTGGTTGTCATTGGGCCCTATGGGTTACAGTGGCCAATGGTGATGTACGCTGGCGGTGAAGTTACGCACCGCCGCGGACCTGACCGCCATTTTCTACCTGTTCACTCACTTGCTACATGTGAGGGCTATGGTGGGCCATGGGTGTAACAGGCCGGACGGTATGACTGATACCTTTTTCTATGTGTATTTTTCTGCAGGTCAGCGCCCATCAGAAAAATGGTATATGGCATGCCATCGCCAAGGACGTGCGGACCCTGGGGGTCTATGGCAGGCGGAGCACCCACTGTTGCAAACGGTGGGAGGACCTGAGACACTGGGCAAGGAAGGCGGCGGAGGCCCAGCTGGGGATGGCCTCCCAACGAGGAAGGGGTGCCCGTCGAACCCTGACCCCCCTGATGCCCCGCATACTGGCGGTGGCCTATCCGGAGCTAAATGGGCACTTGAAGGCATCACAGCAGCCACAAGGGGGTCAGTACAGTTTCCCAATATACTGCATGCACATGGTGGGGTGGTCTCCGGGTGGGGGATGTGGGCCTGTGGGGGCCCCTAGGCCAGGCCGGACATTGCAGGGTAGGTCCCATGTTGGGCAGGGGCTGATGAACACCACCTCCTACCAAGCTAGTAGGCACTGTGGGATGCAGCTCCCCCGTCACTGGTGCCTCTTCTCCTCCGCCAGATGATGCTAATGCACATAAGGACAAGGTGACAAAACAAAAAGGAGGGGGAAAGAGACAAAGGATACACTTGGTCAATGGCAGCAACAACACCACCGTTGGCGTACATATCACTATCACACAGACACAGACACAGACACACACAGACACACACACACACACACACACCTTACAGTAACCGACTTGATGACATTTTGTGATCTATGTATTTAAAAGAGCTCTAATGCCAAAGCTTCTTGGTACTAATTAGGTCAACACAACATTGCCGCCATGCAAAATTTCTACAAATGGAAAAAAAAGGCAGTAAATGATGTTCTGAACTGTACACAGAGGACTCCACTTTTGCTGCCAATGCGTACAAATCTAGTGGATTGGACCATTAAAAGGCCTTGATCAAAATATCTAAACAAGTCAAGAGGAGAGTACCTCCTAAATTTGGATATTAGAAAAGAACAGAATTATCCAAAAATAGTTTAATGGTCTATGATCAAAGATTAGAATACATTTTGTGTTGTTATAGGCAGTAACTGAATACCATGTAGAGTGAAAATATGTGGTAGTAATTACAGAGGACTCCTACCAATCTTCTGGTGACATTATACACTTGTTGAAAACACACTACATAACACCAGGGGCTGTAAATCAAATGCCGCTCATTCCATAATCCAACTGGGCCACATGCAGAGCATTTTACTACAGTACCATGAAGATCAAATTGTAAATAAAACAGTATTGTACGATTTGTCTTACAGGTGAAAAACACATTTGCTACATGCTTCTTCAGGAGCCATCTCTCACTATCGGTCTGCTAAAGGTTTTTGTGTTACTTAGAGGAAAGGGGTAGATACCCATTGTTGGAAGCAAGACTGAGGCATTCCATACAGTAAAGGCAGTCAAAAAATGCTTGATTCAGTTTTAAAAAGGTTGCTCATGTTCACTCTCTAATGTGGCTAGGCTGAAGTTAGCATGTTAAGCTCAGACTCACTGATAGTATCTTGAAGTTTACTTGCCAACCCAAAGACCAGTCGGGTGTTATCAGCATGTGAGTAATATCTGATATCCACTCTATATAGGAGGGAGGCCAGAGGCCTCAAGTACATGCAGAACAAGAAGGGGACATAGAATTGATGTCTACAGGAAACCTCAATTGTCTCAATGAGTGGTCCAAGCTGGATGAAGGAAGTGTTATATGGCAGAAGCACCTTCTAATGAAAGAATTAAACCATTGAAATTCAACTCTCTTCAATCCAGGGTGTTTCAATCACTTCAGCACGAGGCTATGGGCTCTAGTATCAAAAGCGGCTAAAAAAGTCCAAAAGAGAAAGTGCACCAACACCACCTCAATATACTGGTACATTTAAAAACATCCATGGCAGAGGGCACCATTAATGGTCCCAGGTCTGCAAAACATTCAGCACTTGGATACACTGAGAAAAAGTCTGGACCTGCTTCATACCACCTTTTTCAGATGTTTGGTAATATACAGGATTGTGAGGTTGGACTGCTTCCCATTATTTTTGCTACATTCTAGATCCCTTTGCCGGCCCTCTATCTTCATTTCGAGCTCCCTCATTTTAAACTTGTGTGCCTTCCTTTTAAAAGCCCACAGCTGATTATCTTCCATCGAATATAACCCTTGAAGGCATCCCATACAAAATTCAAGGGATGGGGCCTTCATTCACCTGGAAAAACTCTAACATGTCTTTCTTAAGTTGCCCAACAACTGTGGGGCAATTTAACACTACTCTATCCATGGCCACCTGCACCAAGATGATTCTTCATCCAAGATGATCTCAAGTTTCACAGCAGAGTAATCAGAAAGGTGTTTCGGTTGATGCACTACCTCTTATTTTTGGAGCCAACCTCCTTATCAAAAACAAAAATCTATCAGTGAGAAGTTACCATATTTTTTGTTGTGATACGTAAAGCCCTTTTCTTGAACCGCTTTCTCCTCTGAATATCCACTAAGCCAAGGTCTATCATCAAACAGTGAACATCCTCCCTCATCTTAGGAAAATTAATCGCTTCTAATGTAGATTTATCTCGAGTGGGGTCTATTCGTAGATTAAAAGCACCTCCTACCACTAAATAATGTCCCACCTTCACTACTTGTCTGTACAACTTCCAGAGGGGAGTTGGATCATCAGCATTAGGACCATAGTACCCTAGAAATGTGTACCCTACCCCCTGTAACTTAGCATTTACTATCAGCCATCTCCCTCCCAGATCTGCCACTTAATTTTCTACCGTGGCCTGCACTGAATTCTTCAGCAGGTTGGCTATCCCCTTTACATTACACCACTGATATGTACATGCACATTGACTAATCCATTTCTGCCCTTAGAATTTTGTACCATTCTCCCTGGAGTAAATACATGTGTTTCCTGCAGTATTATGAGCCAATAGTCTGAATATTTTAAATATTCTAAGATTCTTCTCCTTCTGCTCTGCACCGAGCCCATTTACATTCAAGGACAGGAGCCTTAACCGTGTCTTGTTCGTCTGTTAACTGAAGGCCCCTAGCTTTTATATATTTTGTCTCATATGAGGAAATCCTTTTTTTCCCCACATGCTCCCCACCTTGTGAATCATCTCTTAATCCTAAACCTGATTGCATGTTCCCCCCCCCAACCCTTCCCCACCTCCTCACCCTCGCTGGGAAACCCTCCAGACCTCCTTATTGAGTATCTCTGGTAGCCCTAGGCTCCATCTCCCAGGTAGCTACTCATGATTCTATTTTATCTGCTGAATTAAACTCTGAACCTCGATGGACTCTATTACATTATACATTTTGTTGTTCCACATGATCCGAACAGTGGCAGGGACTTTCAAATGGACAGTGGCACCAAGCGATCTAAGCTCCTGCATATTTTTCCCCAGCTTCCACTGTCGATCTTGCTTCACCCTGGAGAGATCTGATACGAAAAGATACCTCAACCTTCTTAAAGCTATTGGCCCACAAGGCTTCAGAAAGGATCTGCTCTTTACAGAGTGAGTCCTAAAGTTGACCAATATTTTCCTGGGTTCACCCTTATTTGGATTTTTCCTAAAAGGACCCCGGTGAACCCTCTGAATATCAGCCCCCAAATCCTCTGAGGGGACATTCTCCTTTCTCAAATTAATCACAAAGACTTTCAGATCTCCTCCTTCCATACCTTCCGGAATGTTCAGCAATCTAATACTATTTCTTTTGGCATTGTTCTCCAGGGACTCTATCTGATCATGTAGCTCCTTTTCCCCAGATTTTAGCGTTTGAAATTCTTTGTGGTTACTATCAATTTCCTTATTCAAAACATCAATGGAAGCTTCCATGTTTCACGTCCTCTCCGAGAGATCACTCGTTTTAACCTCCAGACTCTCACAAACCCCCTGAATTTTTGCCTGGTTCTTCTCCAAAATTGCGAATTTCTGTTTAATCTTTTCTGTGAGAACTGCTGGTAATAATTCTATACCAGGTCGATCTTCTGTGCCCTGCCTGTGCTTGCCCGTATCAGGGGACATGGTTTGCAGTTCCCCCTTGCTGCCCTGTGCTATAAGTCCATGAGAGAGGGCCTGAAACTCTTCCCTCCCTCCCCCAGTTAAACACTGTCTGGAATTCATGGTTTCAGGGGTAGCTGACGTGTAGAGAATCTTTCTATAGCGAGTGCTTCTGCTCACCTTCCCTGTGTCTGGCTTGCACTTTAATAAAAAATATAAAAAAAAGAGTACAAAGAGGGAGTAATTTTTTGTCTACCCCATGGTTTTACTGCGGTAGTGCGGGTTTCATTACTGTTTGTGCTTTTACTACCTTCTTTCTTTGAAATTTTCTTGGGTGTTGGGGGGGGGGGGGCACAATCCCTGCTCGGCAGCCAGACCATCCAGCTCCCCTCCGATGCAACTCTGCAGCAAAAACCAAGACTACAAAAAGCAGAGGCCCACAGAAGTATCATGCCACTTCTCCCTCGCCCATAGCTTGTTTCATCCCTAGCTACCGGGAGAGACGTGAGCCCGTGGCCGGCTCCTCAGCTACCAGCTATGTTCCCCCTCGAGGTGCCTCTCTCTTGTTCCTAGTCAAACTCAGTAATAAATGTAAAAAGGCAAGAGAAAAACTGGCAGATTATTTGGATGATCTCTTGAGGAAAAAAATGGGAGGTGAGTAAGCTGGCCCACTATGAGTATAGGGAGGGCAGTGGGAAATTGCTGGCATGTTAGACAAGGGTAGAAAGATCAAATAACTTGATTGTCAAATTGTAGTAAAGGAGACTGGGGAACGGTGCAGACAGGACTAAAATATAAAACAAGCATTTGCTAGCTTCTTTCAGGCTCAGTACACAGGTTATGTAGCAGCCACAGAAGAGCAGATAATTAGTTGGCTCAAAGAAGCCGAACTTCCCGTCTTACAGTCAGACTTGCAGCAAGCCTTAAACCAACAGATAAGCTCTGAGGAAGTTAGTAGAGTCTTTGAAGGGCCGAAAAAGAGGAAGGCCTCAGGCCCAGACTATTTACCTAATGAGTTATACAGGATATTAAAGGATGAGCTAACGTCAGTCCTGACTAGGCTGTTAAACGCTATATACATAGACAGTAGTGTACAACCAAGTTCATGGGATAAAGCGGTAATTAATATACTTTTAAAATCCAAATAAATATCCCAAAGCTTGTGAGTCATATAGACCTATATCTTTGTTAAATAATGACTATAAAATGTACACACAAGTCATAGATAGAAGACTGCAGAAGGTGATGGGAGGTTTGGTGCATGAAGATCAGAAGGGCTTAATGAGAGGCAGACAATTGCACGAGTTGACCCATGACCTAGCGTCTGCTATAGATATGGCAATAGAAGGAAACATACCTCTAACTGTAATGAGATGCGATGCTGCAAAGGCCTTCGACATAGTAAAATCGGCCTTTCCGACCTGCAGTAATTAAGCAATAAAGTTTGGGGGACTGGTTCCTCGAGGCGATTAAGGCTATCTATATGAAACCATCAGCAAGGATATTAGTTAATGGGAATCTAGCTAATCAAATTCAAATACAGAGAGGAACACAGCAGGGGTGCCCCTTATCGCCACTACTTTTCAACCTATATATTGATCCCTTAGCGATTCGGTTGAGGGGTGACCAGAAGATTATCCCTTTTAAATATCATGAGGGTTAAAAAAATAAAATAAAAAAAAGTGGTAGTATTTGCGGACAACCTCATGATTTATACACAAAATTGTATAGGATCCTTTCCCGTCATAACAAACATACTAACTGATTTCGGGACAGTATTGGAGTACTTAGTAAACAGACAGAAAACTGAACTAACGACCTGGAACGCCACATCAATTAGCTCCCCAGAGAAAAATTAGATTAGATATCTAGGAGTTCAGGTGTTTAAGGACTCGAGTCAGGTGGCTTAATTAAACTTTAAGAGGCTTTTTTCAGAAACTAGGAGACTTAAATTCTTGTGTCTGTCTCCCACTTTCACTGCTTGGCAGGAGTAACAGTTTAAATGATGATACTACCTAAGTTTACTTTAATTTTTCACACAATCCGATTACAGTTTAAGGCACAATGGTTTATCAAGCTCGGAGCAGAAGTGAGTAGCTTTATCTGGGCTCACAAAGGGGCACGGATTGCCTTGAAAAAGCTGCATCAGTGCAAAATAAATGGAGGGATTGTTTTGCCAGATTTCCAATTATATCACTGGGCCTTCCAAAATGTAAGACTATTATTAAGAGGTGGATTTCAACAGATCTCCCCCTTCTATCAGGCTCTAACAAAGCATTTGGAGGAAGAAGGGGCACATTTTCTATTTAAATTTGCTCATCCAAATTTTTGTAAGAAGATCAGGCTAAAGACTTAGAGGGCGGCATGCAAAGCATGGATGCAGCCTAGGAGTGTGCTGAAAATTCCGTACTACAGTGAATTTGCTCCGATACCGAACTCTCCCGGTACACCAGAATGTTTACAGGACGTATTAGCTACACCTTTAAGCGATGCTGGGATCACAAGGTGGGGACAACTGCGAGAAGAGGCAACTTTGAAAACTTGGGACACACTATTCTGGCTCACGGGAATGAAGATTTCTAGGTTCAAATTTTATTAGATAATTAGTTGGGCAGGAGCACAGAGACTTTGGAGATGGGAATGCTGAAGGGGAACTGCTGAGCGCTTCCCTGCAGAAAAAAGAAGTGTCCAAATGGTATTTTATGTTGGTGCAGGGAGAGGACGGGCCACTAACGTTGACAGAGGAAAAGTGAAGATTGGACCTACCGGCGCTGGAGCTAACAAGCCTGTGGCAAGTATCAATGTCTACACTTTGGACCTTAGTCAAGCCTGCACCCTTTAGGAGAAATCATGTATTTACAGTTCACAGAGCATACCGGTCCCCGAAGAGATTGATGAAGCTGAGAGGGCAGAGGACAAGATATTGCCCAAAGTGTGGCCTTGAGAAAGTAGATGAAGTACACTTATTCTGGCACTGTCCGACATCTACAACAAACTCTTCTGGCAAGAAGTGGGTGAGATCTTAACTGGCACATTAAAAAAAGAGAGATTAAGATAAGGTTAGCTTTGGTCATCTTCGCTACCTTAACTGTGAAGGAGCTGGTATTAAATTAGGGTAATAACAGTCCCATTTACTTTTCATACTGGTGTTGATCACACAACGAGAAATCTGCATGAAATGGTTTTCCTCGGAGGCACCAAACCGCGTAGATCGGGTTAGATCAGCAGAACATACTTGTGGGTTGGATTGTGGAAATGGGTCTCAGAAACAAATGACGGTGGGAACCATTTGTGGCACACTTTTCAGGGTAGGGTACAAGGATTAAAAGCAAGTCAACATTGAGAGGAGTACAGAGCGAAGCTTTGGAAACTCTCCAGATGTTGAAAAAGGCATAGTGACACAGCTGTGACCCTGTACAGGGAGGGCTGGTCGTAAACAGAGGCAGCTTATGTGCTTCTTGTCGCATAGGAGGACAAAAAACTATATACAGGAATATGGAAATGGGCCTGAAGTTATTCAGCGATGAGGGTGACAAGTGTTTTGATAAAGGCTTCATGAAAACAACATCAGCTCCTTTGGTACAAGCCCAGTGTGCAGTGTGCTGTTAAATGAGAGGCAAAGAGGGCTCCTTCTTATGTTGCTTTAAACTGTGAGTTACTGTGAAAGATTGGGGATAGGACAGATCAGCTTAGCCGCCTGCTTGTCGACAGAGCATTGCTAGTGGCCTCCACAGATCTGCAACCTGCCTTTATGCTGCCCCAAAGCTCCCACTCTTCACCCTACTTTGCTTCTGTGTGTGACACCCCACACTGAAGTGGTCGTTCTGCACAAATGCTCAGAAGCAGGCTAGATGCGATGCATAAGCAAATTATGACCCATAATGGTACTTCTTACAAATGACCAATACCTGGAAGAGCAGGGTGGACCAGCCTGCAAAGGACAGAACTGTGCAGAGTGCTCAGTCTCCCATATAGTACATTTTTGCTGCGTCCCTCATCCTTACTGTGCTTTGAATATTTGTATTAACTGGGGTGGTCTCGCTGATCTACTAATAGGGGTCCACAAATGGTTTAGTGAACAAAGCCGTGCATTCCCTCTCTGTCTAGGACCACAGGAAGAGGAATGTCTCACGAGATCCAGGTCTTTACCTGACAACAGGACTTCATGTTAGGCACCCCCTTCACACCTCCAGACTCTGGCACCCACAAAACAACCTCAATCCATCCCTTAGTACAGAGATGCCTCACAGGAGGAATAGTTGGAGGATAACATCAGTGGGAAACGCTTAAAGAATGATGATATTGTTGACGTGTCTCTCCACATCTGTGAAAGGCCAGGTTTCCAGAAATTCGAGACATTACAACCTATGACCCAGCCCTGGCAAATGATGCTCTCTGCAGGTAAGACATTTCTCCAGTTTCAGGCCTTCCACTCCTTCCCAATATAGGTAATTCATCAAGGCAGGAAAGAACCAGAAAAATCACCGATCCCCTGCTGCTGCCCAGAAACATACACTGAAGCTTTCCTTGTCTGACTTACCAAATAATTTAAACAATGGCACTCAGTTTCTATGTCCTGCATGGAGAACAATGCCCTTTAAAACCACGTAACTGATCATGGATTAAAGCGCAGAGAAGGTCCCAAAGATATGGCATGTAAATTCCACTTTTGCTCTCCGAGTTGACACCTTCTCTGCCAAACAGGGCACAATCCATCCTTTGGGTGTTCCTGGCTCTTGAGAGAGCACACGAGGAAAGCTAAGACCTTTACTCAAAATCATGGCAAAAGAATCGCAGTTTACCTTTGAAATCTCTATTTTCTTGCATGCCCCTGATGCTTCGTCTTTCATCCTAATTCTTCCTCCTCCTACTCCTCCACATCCTCTCATACAGCAGTAAACAATCACACACAACAATTCAGATGTGACACTCACAACTAGTATGCAACTAATGGCCTCCCCCATCGATGGATACACCGCATTAAAGATGGCCTCCATAAATGTATACAACACTCCAGAATTAAGCACAACAAACTATCTGCCTGTAAAGGTATCAGGGGAGGCCTTAAGAATTGGGCGCAATTATTTTTGATGTACCTTGCTATGCCCCTAGGTATTTGGAAATAATTTCTCCTGCTGGTACCTCAAGAGGC
Organism: Pleurodeles waltl; assembly: GCF_031143425.1. Taxonomy (NCBI): domain Eukaryota; kingdom Metazoa; phylum Chordata; class Amphibia; order Caudata; family Salamandridae; genus Pleurodeles; species Pleurodeles waltl. The sequence goes on from NC_090446.1 coordinate 98,808,525, forward strand.
TGAACAGAAAAATGGGTGTCATTGCCTGGTGGTGGCTACAACCTTTGCCAGAGTTGTTGAAAGTTTTAGGGTCCTCTGCTATTGTCTGACTGTGTCTGTATTTGGAAGAAGGCCTTGTTTTGCAGCTGTTGACGGTAGTGCTCGCGCTGCCTGTGTCGCTAGTGTTTGAAGCTGCTGGTGGGTTCATCTTCTCCCAAACCACTTGAGATGAACACTAACAAATGAACTCTTTTCTCCAAGTCAACATTCTAATGTGTTTGATCGTCTGTCCTCATAGTCTGTATCTCTTTCTTTGCCTGCATGACACCCGAAGAATGAAACCTAACAAATCGACGATCCTCAGTCTTTCTCTAAGCACTTAGGGTAGGTCAGGCAAGACGCATACATTGCTTCAGAACCAATACAGCAGTGATCAATCACACAGAGATAAATCACTGGCAGATCCTACTGCTTGGTGGGAGATCATTTCTTGCTTAAGGATCTATGGAAGTAAGGTCTCAAAACCGCTCTTCCAAATGTCACAGACCACAGTGCTAATCGCAGAAAAATGCTTTCTAACACACTACTCAAGACTGATGTCACCATTTCTCACGGTATTGTTTCCAAAAGATCTAGCCGTCTTCTTGCTTTCTTAGACGAAGCCTAATATTGAGACGATGTGATGTGGAAAGGTTTGCAAATAGCAAACTAGCACGATGTCTTGAGAATTTTTTCCTTAAAAATGTGTGGCCCCAGTCTGGTGAACTCAAGTTTTTGTTATAGTATTTTTTTTTAACTGGTAGGGAAGACAGCATTAGAAAACCTAAATTGTACATTACAGAGTCCAGAAACTGTAGGTTCTACAAGTCCCGCATGAGGTTTTTGGCTTCAAGGCCTACATTTTAATTGACCTATATATATTCATCTTCCTAGCTGCTTTGTTGGTCAACATTATGAGGTTCTTCTCTTAAGAGTTTCTCAATTGGGCCAGGTCTGGAGGATGAAGAGAATAATGGTAGTACTTGTTGTCAAATACCATAGGTTCTTGAGGTCTGTGATCTGAGCAGCACCAGCGCCTATATTACCCCTTGTTTACAAAGCACAGCCCAATCATGCATGTTTTTTCTCTGTATGGCCTCACTGCCTAAAGAAAACAAATTACCTCCTTATGATGCCGATGGCCAGATATTGGTGGGAGAGACATCCTGCTGGGATGGCACAGAGACTACTGTCCCCATCTTTCCCCTACAAATGAAGGCCTCAGCATCCAAAGAACCCTGGTCAGCAAACAGTGCCTCAAAATCAAAAATGTTGCTAGCAAAGCTTGCAAAAGCCAGTGCTTTGAAATCGACCCGGGGACAAATGACCCAGTGTCATCATTCACTGAGGAACCCAGTAGAAAGGGCCTTTGGGTGAGAGAGGGTGTTAACCAGTCATCTAAATTGAATTGCTGGGGTAGTACCATGTTGTCTTTTTGTTGGAGTTTGTGATGTAAAGACTGTTCCTTTCACTTTCAATTTGTTTGAAAGTACTGGCAAAGGCTGGCTTTACTAGTCCACTCAGCTATCCACACAAAATACAGATTTGTTCTTTGCAGCAGGCGTATTGACCCACTGTGTTACTTTACAGCGAGTCAACACTGCCACTGGACAAAACTCCCACCTCTCTCTCTGTAGCAGGAACATTAATCCCAAGAGTTTTCTTTACATTTTTATTGCTACCTGAAAGCTGGACACACAAAGAACTCTGCAGCAAGTGTTTTTAAATCACAAGCTATTGCTCAACACACAGACCCCCTAAGGCTAGTACCCCTCTCCCTCCCCTCCAGGTCAGCGCCCACCGCTGCCGCACCAGTCGCACTGCCCTAAAGCTGGCCCTGGCATCAGAGGTAACACCACCTTTTTACTTTCTCCGCACCGGAATTGTGGAATGTTCTCAACACTGGGGACAGGCTACAGGGCATTCAAAAAGCCTTTATGGCTATTTTTGGCAGCTAAATCACTAGCTTTTGCTGATCTGACCACTCAGCAGCTCAGGGTCATTAGGGTCAGAAGCCAATAAAAGCTTGGAAAATCAGGGAATACACTACAGTGGACCAACTGATATGTCCATCACGTGCAGGAAATGAAGGATCTCAGAGGCATTGTGTCTGTGTGATGTTACTGGAGAAGGATGGAGTCAAATGAACAACTCGCTGTGCTATCTGAGGACCACAAAGTATAAAACAAACTTCAACTCATTGAAGCAGCTACCATTCCCAGCACCTCTGGCGAGTGCCAAAAGCATCCCATTACAACCAATGTGAGAGATATAGTCTTTAGTGAAAGGTGCTGTTTAGTGATGCAGGTGGCAGGACAGATGAAGATGGGGGAAGGAAGCTGCATGTCCTACCTGGTGGACCAAGACATGATCAGAGCTGCCGCACATAACAGAAATGCTACTGAAAGAGCTCAGATAGGAAGGATTGCTGGTTGCGCAGTACCATGCTGGCACATCACCACGCTACATCATTTCATGAAAATGTAAACAAATGCCCAGGTGAATCCCCTTTCCCATGGGCATCATTTAAGGGCCACAAGCTGCGACCCCAGGAATACCTCCTGCGACCCCCTAGCCTCAAGGATCACAACGACAGTGCCGAGAAGGAAGTAAAACAGGCTCTGAAGAGCCGGGTTGAGTATCTGTCATTCACAAGAACTGGGACATTTCAAATGATTGAAGGATGCAAGGCGCCTCAGAATGTTTTAATTTTAGCAGATAGAAACATTCTGAAGTGCAAGCCTTGCACGCACTCTAAGGACTGGAATGGATGCTCTCCTACTGGATCTGTGCACTTGGCCCCTCTAACCCTCCCATGTCAGGGTACACCTAGGTTCACTTTGTTATTGCTGAAGTTCGGATGTGTCGGTGTCTGGCCTCCCTCTCTCTTCCAGGACAGAAGGGTGTGAGGCTCTCCAGAGACAAGGGTGTGGCTGCAATGGAGTCCCAGTGAATCCAGGTCCTGGTGCCATGTCCCGCGTGCCACGAGGGCTTTAACTGACCTATGCCCCTAAACCAGACTAGCTTCTAATTCCAAGTAGTTTACTTTCCTACTTAGAGCGCAATACTGGTTTTGTCACTGGCTCCAATAATTCGGATTGTAATAAAATGTAAAAAAATGATCTTTGAAATACACCTATTAAGTCTGAAAGATGTGACGTGTATTTTGAACCCCTTGGAGCGCCCTTGCTTGGTTCAAAATGTGCTCTTTGAAGTTCACACTTGAACTGTATTTGATGCCATACTCTGCAACCGCAAGGATCCCTTACTTAGCTGTTGCACGTGCAGCGTGCAGCGTCCATCTGGGCTGTTTAAGTTTTGGTAGTCGCAACTTCTTAGGAAACGTTTGCCTTCGTGGACGTGTAATTTTCTTTTGCAAACGTACTGTAGGATAAAAAGCCTGGGCTGGCGGAAAGTGTCGCTACTACTTACCTAGCTGTGCACAACTAGCCCTGCCTGTTTGTCCATAGTGTCTGTCTCATGAGACGGGGTTCCCCGCTGCAGCCTATGCGGTGCCCAATTCCTGAGGGAGGCTTACACTGCAGCCTGATTCCTCTGCTGCAATTTGTGCTGCAGTTTTGTTAGGGAGACTTTATTTTGCTGCTGACCTCACAGCAAAGGCCTCATTCTATGTAGCACACAATCCCAGTTTGCAAATGTGCACCAGTATCACCAGGTTCAGTATTTAGTGGGTGCAAAATTACTGCACCATTGCCCGTTTCAGACCATGAAACGGTGGATAACACTCAGAATATGCTATTACCACCATTCCAATGAGCACTAAAAATGTGCCCTGCTTGCTCACATGATTTGCACCAGGATCACGTGGTGCAAATCACAATTGCAAACATCTGATGGACGTACTACTTTCTCAAGACAGATAATCATTATTTGGCCCCACAAACAAACTCGGGTTTGACCTGAAATAGGACTTGCAGGCCAGCTATAATGAGGCCCAGTTGTATGCGAACAAGACCTGCACAGCAGCTAACCATACGGTACCCAACTCGTGAGGGAAGCTTGCATTGTGCTAATTCCTGTGCTGCGCTTGTGTTAAGAGCTGTGCAGGTTGTGCTAATTTCCACACTGCCGGTGCTTTGAGAAGGAGGAAGACCAACTACCACCCAAGCTGGACCTATTTTGTTACTGAAGCTTTCACTGATGCTTTACTTACAGCACTGTGGCTGTTTTGCAGAAGAGGCTTCCACAGCTGCTGCAGGCTTTCCGTATTGGGTGCCTTTTAATTCTCATGTAGTGCATGTTTAGTGATGGAGGTATACTCAACTCTTTCTCATGCTGGACCTGCTACCGGTTAGTGATGGAGGTATACTCAACTCTTTCTCATGCTGTACCTGCTACCGGTTACTGATGGAGGTATACTCAACTCTTTCTCATGCTGTACCTGCTACCGGTTAGTGATGGAGGTATACGCAACTCTTTCTCATGCTGTACCTGCTACTGGTTAGTGATGGGGGTATACGCAACTCTTTCTCATGCTGCACCTGCTACAGGTTAAGTGATGGAGGTACACAACTCTTTCTCATGCTGTACCCGCTATCGGTTTAGTGATGGAGGTATAGTCACCTCTTTCGCATGCTGTACCCGCTATCGGTTTAGTGATGCAGGGATACTTAACTCTTTCTCATGCTGTACCTTCTATTGGTTTGTGATGGAGGTACACTTGACTCTTTCTCATGCTGTACCTATCATCGGTTTAGTGACGGAGGTATAGTCAACTCTTTCTCATGCTGTACCTGATACTTGTTTAGTGATGGAGGTATACTCAACTTTGATGCTGTACCTGCTACCTGTTTTAGCGATGGAGGTATACTTAACTCTTTCTCATGCTGTACGGGAGGTACACTTGACTCTTTCTCATGCTGTACCTGTCATCGGTTTAGTGACGGAGGTATAGTCAACTCTTTCTCATGCTGTACCTGATACTCGTTTAGTGATGGAGGTATACTCAACTTTGATGCTGTACCTGCTACCTGTTTTAGCGATGGAGGTATACTTAACTCTTTCTCATGCTGTACCTTCTATTGGTTTGTGATGGAGGTACACTTGCCTCTTTCTCATGCTGTACCTGCTACCGGTTAGTGATGGAGGTATACTCAACTCTTTCTCATGCTGTACCTGCTACCGGTTAGTGATGGAGGTATACTCAACTCTTTCTCATGCTGTACCTGCTACCGGTTAGTGATGGAGGTATACGCAACTCTTTCTCATGCTGTACCTGCTACCGGTTAGTGATGGAGGTATACGCAACTCTTTCTCATGCTGTACCTGCTACTGGTTAGTGATGGGGGTATACGCAACTCTTTCTCATGCTGTACCTGCTACCTGTTTAGCAATGGAGGTACACTCAACTCTTTCTCATGCTGCACCTGCTACAGGTTTAGTGATGGAGGTACACAACTCTTTCTCATGCTGTACCCGCTATCGGTTTAGTGATGGAGGTATAGTCACCTCTTTCGCATGCTGTACCCGCTATCGGTTTAGTGATGCAGGGATACTTAACTCTTTCTCATGCTGTACCTTCTATTGGTTAGTGATGGCGGTACACTTGACTCTTTCTCATGCTGTACCTGTCATCGGTTTAGTGACGGAGGTATAGTCAACTCTTTCTCATGCTGTACCTGATACTTGTTTAGTGATGGAGGTATACTCAACTTTGATGCTGTACCTGCTACCTGTTTTAGCGATGGAGGTATACTTAACTCTTTCTCATGCTGTACCTTCTATTGGTTTGTGATGGAGGTACACTTGACTCTTTCTCATGCTGTACCTGTCATCGGTTTAGTGATGGAGGTACACTCAACTTTCATGCTGTACCTGCATTCAGTTTAGTGATGAGGTATACTCAACTCTTTCTCATGCTGTACCTGTTACTTGTTAAGTGATGGGAGGTATACTCAACTCTTTCTCATGCTGTACCTGTTACTTGTTAAGTGATGGGAGGTATACTCAACTCTTTCTCATGCTGTACCTGTTACTTGTTAAGTGATGGGAGGTATACTCAACTCTTTCTCGTGCAGTGCCTGCTACCTTTTATGTAAGTGATGCGCTACTGATTGCTCTTTACAGCCTTTTTATGAGCAGACCCTCTCAGCTGCTTCCTGCACTGTGACTGTTGTTGAAAGTGTATTTTTCATGGCACTTGCCCACATGGTTCTTAATTTGTGGAAAGCGGGTTTGTACTACAGCTGTCCATATTCTGTCTGCGGAGGCCTGCTCCGTAGCTGCTTGTGCTACGCCTGTTTTAGGTCACGGGAGCTTGGACGCCTACTCCCTATGTTTCGTCATTTCTGAGTGAAGGAAACTTTTACTACTGCTGCCCTTGCAGAACCCCTACTGTTTGTGAGTGATGCTTTCAGTGCTGCTGCCTACGGTGAATCTTTTCCATGTGTGAAAAAATCAAGCTACTGTTTGGGAAATACCAAATTTGTGTAGATCCAAAGCTTGTAATACTGGCACATGTACAGAATCTGCTGTGTACGTAAATGAAACTGCATTGCTTTTGTCTGTAACATACCTGATGTCTATCGATGTCCTTGCATCCTCTTACAAGCATTGAAGTGATTGCTGTGCACCGGGCCCAGATTTGATTTCCAACAGGGCCACAAGGGAGCAAAGCACTTGATATGGTTACAGAGACAAACAAATAGAAGGGGAATTAAAGTGAATTAGGACAAGTAATGATAGATGGAAGAAGAACAAAAAGGGAAGGAGAGAGAAAGGGAAAAGAAAACAGGTAAAATAGACGGGGACAGGGATGAAACTAAGGCAAACAGGATAGAGAATGAAATGGGGGTGGAAGAACTAGCAACAGAAAGAAACAGAAAAGTATGAGAAGTTGTAACAAAAACACATATGCAATTGCGAAGGAAAGTAATGAGAGGAAAAGAAGCAAAAAGGAAAGCAATGACAGAAATAGAAAAGGGTTAAAGAGAAAGGTCAATAAAGAGAAGGATCAATATGAAACAAATGTGAGGAAAAGAAAGAACAAGGGAAGGACAGACAAAGAAACATATTTACAAGAAAACAACAGAGAAATACTGTCTAAAAAAGCACAAAGGAAATGGAAAGAGAAAAGCAGACAGCATAGACCAAGTAATAGAAAGGTAAACAGATGGGAGGAGACCATGACTGAGGCCAAAAAAGGATTTCAGGAGATTAGGTGATAGTGGTTAAACAAAGATGTAGTCAGCGAGTGACAAGATGAGAAACGGAGTGACAGAGTGAATGAGGCACATGTAACGTGTAAATACAGTGGCAGAGCTGGTTACCATAGGTCCTAGTGCAAGCAAAGTAACTGGGCCACCTCACTGGTCTGCAGCTGCCCCTGACATTCTTAATCCTTCTTGAACAGAGTCTGCAACGGCAATATCAAAACTCTCTACCATTCTCAACCACACTATATTGTGTTTCCAGTCCCTGCAAACTGCGCAGCATTCCTGCAAGTCAAATCTATAACTCCTAAAAAAAAACATGACAATAGATTTGGCCCTTGTAAAGTGCACGCACACAACAAAATAACATGCAGGGACAACACACACACAACTGCTGCCTTTAAATAGTAACACCCCTCAGGCTGCACTCACACAGGCATATGCCTCACTCTGCACATACAGAGGCACAGCTTTCAAGCTGTGACCACTTACGCTGCACTCACAAAAGACAATGTTCATCCTGCATTTACACAGGCATATCTGCACAATGCACTCACAAAACATTGTGGCTATCCTGCGCTCACATAAGCACACTGCTCACACACAGGCATACGGCTCACTATGAAGGAGCAGAGTATGGACAGATGGTGGCATAGGAGGCATAGTTTGAGTGTCTGGCTCATCGGTTCACTAGTGAAATTCAAAGCTATTGAACTAAGGTACACTGAGCCTGAATATCCACAGAGGTTATCTAATCTCCCATCAGCCACACTTTGCCCATAATGCAGACTATGTGAGTCCGATATTTGTTGACTTTTCAGGGGAAGAGTCTTAGCATAAAAAAGCCCTACTTGCCTTAAAAAAAAAAAAAAAAAAAAAATCCTGTAGTGGGTTTTTTGAAGTGCAAGACTATGAACAACGAAAGAAGGAAAGAGGGAAAGAAAGAAACAAACAAAAAAAAAACTAAGAAAGAAAAACGAAAAACATGCTGACTAAATGTGGAGGGCATGTGCTTCAATAAATTTTTTTAAAACTAAAGCTTTGCACTGGTCTGCCGACAGTAAAAAGAGATGAGAAAACACAATATGTTTAAAGGTGGTGGCATGGTTTTGAAGCTTGCAGGAAAATTGGCTAATGCTCTTCATAAGAGCATTGTGGTCCAATAGGAATGACAGCGGAGCTGCTGGCATTTCATTACTCAATTAGCACTAGTCTGCATTGACAAGTGAGCTGCGGGGGTTGAACTAAAGGAAATATTTGCAGAGGTTGGACTTCTCTGGTTGCAGAATAACTAAGGAGGAAATATGCTGTTACCCAGAAAGTCTGGCATCCTAAAGACCAGTGGTTGTCTACTAGGCAGAGACAAACATTGCCAACAAAGCCAATGGTTGCACGGGGCTGATCCTCTGCCCAATTGAATGTATGCTGTTCCGAAGGGCTTAACTAATATGTGAATAATACTTTGTCGAATGAGTAACTGAGGTGGGTTTAACTAAAGCCCATTTTCGCTGAGCAAGATTATGTATTATTTTGAGAAAACACAACTTGGAAGACATATATAACAGTATTTTGGTCAGACCTAAAACACACAGAAATAGATATAGCACAGGGCGCCGCAGGTCCTTGGCTCGCATGCATGACACGCGCAGCACAGGCAAGAACATCACAATCTTCCCTGAAAGACACAGAACAAGTGTGGTACTGTAGGATCAGTGCAAGTTTCCTTCAAAGACATGGAACAAGTGTGATACTGCAGTGCCAGCCAGTGCAAGCTTCTTTCAAATGAAATGGAACAAATGTTCTGTAGGGCCAGTGCAAGTTTCATTCAAGGGCATGGAACAAGTGTGATATTGCAGGGCCAGTACAAGCTTCCTTTGAAGACGTGGAACACGTATGATACTTGGGACCATAGCAAGCTTCATTCAGACATGGAAAAAGGATAGCACTGCAATGCCAGTGCAAACTTCCTTCGAAGACATGGAAAAAGCGTGATACTCAGGGCCATTGCAAGCTTGCTTCAAAGACATGGACCAAGTGTGGTACAGCAGGACCAGCCGGAGCAAAGATCCTTCAAAGACGTGGAACAGGTTTGGCACTGGGCAGCACCATTTAACGCCTCTCTTAGGTACAACAAACAAGCAACATTTAAGATTTGACACAAACACTGGTGTGTACAAGTGCAAGCTTGACTCGCATACCAAGATTTCCATAGGCAAAATAGGTAAAGCACAGGGTAGGTGTAAACGCTCGCCTCACACCCACAGAACACATATTGATCTGGACGGAAGCAATGTAAGCTTCCCTCGCATAAACAGAAAATGGACAGCACTTGCAGGAGCAGTCCAAGCATTAGCTTAAAAACACAACACACACAGTGTGCAGCATTTGGCAGCAGTTTAAGTTCCACTCACATGCAGCGCAGGTAAAGGAGTGTCATTAGCACTGCAAGCTTAAGATAGCCTCACATACAAACGGGTATCACACTGGCAGAACATCTAAGTTTATTTCTGGTACAGATAACCCAGAGTAAAATATTGAGGTAGGTGAGTGACTTAAGGCGAGGCTGTGGTTCAGCTCGAGGTCCTCTTGAGCCCTAAAACCAAAAATGAGTTGCACTTTCTTATGGCTTCTCTTTGGTATCTATGCTCTACTCCAATGCACCAAGAATGAAAGACAAAGCAATAAACTTTGATGCCAAACAGAAGCAAGAAAGGGATACAAATCTAGTGGTTGAATTACACAATGTGAAACCAGAAAACCTGAGATCAATCCGTGCTTGGTTAAATGACCAAATTGTGTATTTCCAGGCAATTATGTTATCACACCTCCTATTTTTTCATTATTCCATATGAGAAACCCTTGAAATACATGAGGATTTGTCCAGTAGAAAAATAAATCGTGCGTGCGCGTGTGCGCGTGCGCGTGTGTGTGTGTGTCAGATCTAACAGCAGGCCCCCAAGTGCTGTAAGAGCTCCTGGGACAGAAGAGTGGTAATGGTGTAGTATGATTTCAAAAAAGTTTGATCACTTTTGTAATAAGGAAAACAGTATAATACAAGAACAGATAGTACAGTATCACAGGTGATATGAAATGAAACCCTGATTCAACCTTGGGTAGGTAGATTATGGAGGCTGTCCATTTTGTAAATATGCACCCAGTTTGGGCCACAGTGGCGAGAGGAGCTGCCGTTAAAATTAGTATTGTGTATAGCATTGTTGGACCTTCTAATATTGTATTATAATTTTTCAAGTTGGATAAGATTGTTTTAATCCTCACTGCTGTTAGCAGGTCTAATAGGAGTTTGCCCAAGAATGATAGTTCATTAAAGAGGTCTATATTCGTATCTGCGTGAATACCCAGTAAGACCACAGTACGATGCAAAGTGATTCTAACTTTAAAAATGTTCCTTGTATTTTCGATTACTTTCCAGAGTGGAAGAACGTGCTTGCAATAAAAGGGTAAGTGATCTAGATCCCCTTTTTGTTCATTACAATGCCAACATGAATCACAGACTAGTAGATTTATTTTGTGTAGGCGATCTGGTGTCCAGTATGCATTGTGATATCATATGAGAAATTTTATACCTCAATAGGGAGTCCCTTATATTTACCTAGTTTTCTACTGGAATGGTAGGTAAATTGTGTTTGGTACATGTTTGATTCCATTTATTTCGTATTTTCTCAAGATCTAGTTTCACATTTTTTGTAGTATTTTGTACATAAAGGAGCCTATATGAAACTTGGAGGATAAGTTGTGTGAACAAAGGCGTACATTCTGCTCTGTGGGTTTCTTAATATTCCTCAGAGCTATTTCTAATGTTAAAAAATGGGAGGAGAGCATTTGATAGACTGACCCACCAAATTACCTGTCTAACCTGAAAGGCTGTTTGATAGTGAATAAAGTTTGGAAGGTTCACACCCCCTTCGAGTTTGTTGTTTTGGAATTTATGAAGGGATATTCTTGCTTTTTTCCATTTTCATATAAAGTTCAATATAATAACATTAATTGTTTTGGGGAATGGTAACAAGTTAGGAGGCAACATGTTCAGAAAAGGAATTGACTTGTGGGGTTAGTATCATTATAACTGCTTCAATCCTCCCTCACCATGTAATAAATGTGGGCGACCAATATTCTGTCAATTTCTTTGCTTTTTTGTTTGAGGTGGTTTCAATGTGCTGTCTGGTTTCTTCTACTGAATATGCAAATTCAATTCCTAGGTATTATAAACACAGATATTGCCATTTTAAGTGATATGGGGAGGCCAAGCGTGGGAGTCAACAAACATTAAGAGGGAACATTTCAGTTTTTTTCTTTTGTTTAGGGTATAACCTGAGACTTTCGCAAAGGAAGAGATGGAACCAAGAATTTGAGGTATCGCCCGTTCGGCTTCAGTGAAGAAGATTAGCATGTCATACGCTGCAAGCTTCTTTGGGCTTTCTCTAAATGCCCGGGATGTTTTCATTAGACCGGATGGAGTAAGGGAATGGTTCAATTGATAATAATAAAGGGGGAGACAGAGGGCAGCCTTGCCTAGTCCCCTGATGACGCATGATGTTATCTGAAAGTTGCCAGTTGATTTTAATATGCGCAGTCGGTTTTTGATAAATAGCCATGGCCATGCGTATGAAGCAGGGGTCGAAATGTCATTTTTCTAGTTTTGCTTTTAGAAAGGGCCATGAAACCTTATCAAATGCTATTTCAGCATCTAAGGCACTGATGGGGATGAAAGTAGTTTTGCCTTCTAAATTATATGACAGATGGTTCTAATGTTATCTGCAGCTAAACAGCCCTTCACAAAACCGGTTGTGACTAATATATCAGTGTTGGGAGGACCTTGTCCAGTCTCAGGGCTAGAATCTTTGAGTACGTTTTTTAATCTGTGTTAAGGAGAGGGATCGGACAGAAATTTTTCATTTCTAACAGATCCCTGTCTTCTTTAAGAAGGACCACAATGGCAGTGCCCGTTATTACCCCACTATTATCAAATGTGTGGAAGACTGACAAAGGGTGAGGGGATAGGACGTGATTATATTGATGGTAAAAGGATGCTGGAAAGCTATCCGGGACAGGAGCTTTTTTTTGGCTTTAAAGATTTAATGGCAATAAGGGTTTCTGCTGTTGTAATGAGTTTATTGAGCATATCTAGATCATCTTTAGAGGGTGGAGGAAGATTGAGAGGCTCCAGAAACTTTTTACATTCTGTATAATTAGATGGATCGTGTGGAGACTCAGGTTTATAAAGTTTTAAGTAGAATAGCTGAAACGCCTCTAGAATTTTCTCTGATTCAGTATGAAGATTGTTATGGAGGTCTTTAATTGCTGATACAGAAGTCTGTTTATTGTCTTTAAGAGACAAGGCTAACAGTCTCCCAGATTTGTTTTTCCCTATAAGGTTGTTAGCATTATTTATTGAGCCCTATCGCTCAAAAATTGATTATACTCCCATCTAAGGTTTTTGATATTACTGGGTCGAAATTTTTGGATCTAGAATTTTCTAACTTATTTCGTTCTCTCTACAATTAGATTTTTCATTACGAGATTTGTTTTTGTTGGACATTATCACAATCATGATACCCCTTATGGTGGTTTTCATGGCGTTCCAGGTAACTGACATATCAGTTTCCATGTTAGTATTTTCCACCCAAAAATTATCCAGAGCAATCCTTATCTGTTTGTTAGCGTCTGCATCTTATAATAGTTACTCATTCATTCTCCAAGAACAGGATTTTTTGCTGGGGAAACTGGCATGGAGGCTTAAGGTGATACATGCATGGTCTGGAATGAAGATCGGTTCTATGGTCATTTGTGAGGTGGTATGCACTATATATTTTTTTTACTTACGAAGAAGTAATCTGTCCTGGTTACAGAGTTTTGTGTGTGAGATTAAAAAGTGAAATCACTGCCTGTCAGATTGTGCAATTTTCATATATCCATCAGATCATGATCTTGAAATAGTTTATGAAGTTGAGTGTGTGATCTGTTAGGTTTATATTTAAATTGTGATAGTCTGTCTAAGGAAGGGTCAAAGGATAAGTTGAAATCTCCCACTATGCTCAATTTACTGCCTGGAAGAAGATCATCGATCATTGCATATAGTGTGGCCCAGGAGGATGGATCAGGAGGCATAGATGTTAAGCCATCTACCCTTATTGTTGTGAAGCTTTAGTTCTATAGAACAGTTTGCTTTTTTTGTGCAACTAGAGTAAAGACTCAGCTCTTTTTCTTATTTGCTGGGGAACAAGAATAAACAGCAACCCAAGAGTGGAGCTTACTACGGGCCTCTGTGTCCCCTGCTTTTGTCTCTTGCAACAGGATATCAGCATTTAGTTTGCAATAACAGTCAAGAGGTTTTTTTTTTTACGTTTGATTGGGTGGTTTAGACCTTTTGTATTTAAGGAGACAATTTAAAGTGTAGACTGGGACATATTGCTGAGGGGTAGAGCTGTAATCATTGTTGACTGTGTTAGGGAGAGCTCTAATAGCTAGGGTGGGGATATGGATGTGGGAGGGTGAAAAGGTGGAAAAGGAATTAGCAATTATACAGGAGCTTTCTTGTACATCATGGAGAAATATCAAGATACATTTACTGTTGAATACAGAAAAAACATTGTTGAAACTGGAAATACTGTACCAACCCATCTAAACAACAATCCACAAAAAAACAAAACAAAACCAACACAAACCCAACCCACAACCCTCCTCCACTCACCACCCGTACATTAGACCTGGGGATCGTGGTGGCCTCAAGAGTCAAACAGAGACCTTGGTACCCAGGGCAAAGAACCGGCCTAAATGCAAATGCATCAGCTACAGTTGGAGATACATCAATAGTGGTGGTCTGAAGAAACAAGTAAAGTAATCTAGTATTGTGCGTAAAAATTGCAAAAAACTGATGTTGTACTAGTTAAACAGTCTATACCAAGATTCACTGCACAGAATCATTGGATATACATGAGTCTTTTCCGAAGCTGAATGACCAGAGTTAACTCATCAGGTTCAAAACTATCACTACCAATAAAGTCGCTGAAACAAAGTACAAGCATCAGCTATAAACCTGTAACACAGAACAAGTGAAGAAAACCTCTGTTGTAGTAGCCCCGTGTAATCAATCCAGATTTAAAATGCTTTTATACACGCCCTGACCATTAATTAAGATGGTGAGAGAGAGTGCGGAACAAATGTACCCAACTCCTGAAGATGGGAGATGTATAATGATGAGCAACCAACGTTAAAAGAAAAAAACACCTTGGCGCATATGAAAAGTATTGAAGTATTAATTAGGTGGTGGACTCTGTTTGAAACAATGAGCATCTAAACTTATCAGTGGACCATCTGGGAGTTAGATAATTGTTGTAAGAAGAATTTTAATTCTTTGGGATCTTCAAAGAGTTTTGTTTTGCCCTTGTGCGAGATTTTCATTTTTGCGGGGCCTGCAAAAGAGAAGCTGATGTTAAGAGGCTTGAGCATAGGGCGGAGAGGGAGGTACTGTTTGAAGGGCAGCAGTTGGTTTGGCAAAGTCTCGAGAGATGCCAATTCTATGACCGTTCCAAGATCGATTTCTGATCTGTCTAATCTTCCCCAGAATAAGTTGTGTGCATGTGTATATCAGAGTGGACGCAAGATTATTGCTCCAAGGTGCTTAGTTGACGTGGGCAGCACCTGTGATGGGACCCTGTGAGCTCTTTCGATTTCAAACTTCCTATCAAAAGAAAGGCTACACAGGATTTGTCTTCAGTTTCGGTGTTCTCTGATAGTCAGAAAATTTGCAGATTTCCTCTTCTGTTTCTATCTTCCAGAGCAATGAGATGACTTTCCAGCCAAGTCCCTTTGCGTGTAAGGAAGACAGTGTTTTACATTATGGAGTTTAATTTATCTTCTAGTGTGCTAATTCTGGTCTCTGCTTCATTTAAGCAATTGGCAAGGGCTTTGACATCTTGACCAAGGCCCCCCATTTCAAACTGAAGATTTTCGGTGTTGGTCTTGGTTGATTCTGAAACAAGTTGTAAGGTATTGAGTTTGAGGAGTATTGTTTTGAGACTATTAGCTAGATCCTGTTTGTCTTTTATAGACGAGTCCAGCATTGAGGATCTTAATTAGTACGCTTCTGCGCAGACTTTTTCTCCCTTTGATCTTTAGCGCCAATATATTCGTCTCTCCTGTGTTTATCTCTATTGTCTGCCATGTTTGAAGAGCTATCACATGACAAATTAATTAATTGGACCAACAGTTAATGTCTGCTTTGATGAACAGGCCATTTTTTAGAGAATAAAGTTGGGTGTTAAAGTATTGTTAAAATATTAAGTTCTAGAGCACCCCAGGATTGAAAATTGTACACAATGTATAGTATGTAGCTGGAATTGCATTTTGGAGCACACTCTCACAAATTCATGAATAATGCATGTTGTGGTAGTCACTGTTGTTTATAGAAAACACACTTCTGATTTAAAGAATTGCTAAAATTGGACATACATACAATTTTACTGATTAAACTATAAAGTGTACAAAATGTGGGAATTGGGTTTCAATGATGTCACTTTTGCATCACCAAATGTCTTGATTTGATCCTATTACAATCCTTGCTTCCATAACATTTTGAACTAGAAAAAAGTGCTTCATTTTTGCTTTCCAAACTATTTAATTTTGAAATATTTGTACAGGTCTTTTATTTAAATTTTGTTGTGGTTAGGAAAAGAAAACATTCTACAGCCTTGCCTTTCACACCAACAAGAGTTTCACATAATTCACTTTACAAAATCCTCACACTTCGCAGTAAAGAAAGAGAAAGTAAACACCAGTCTCAGTGTTAAAAGTATAAGCTGCAATTTATAAGACTAGACTGACATTTGACCTCTGTCTGAGTGCACAGGAAATCTGACAAGATAAAAAACAAACTTAAAGACATCTTTAATGCTTGTTCACCTTCAGAACGCAAATCATGGTTATATATATATGCCCTCCTAGGGCTCAAGAGGTTGATGTTGAGCCCCCTTCCACCTCTGGGCTTCGGTGCACTGCACCGGCTCCACCACTGGTAGCTACGGCCCTGAGAAAGGAAGAGGTGTGTGCATAGAACAGGAAGTGAGTGTCATCTATTTCAATAGCCTGCTGCCTCCATGTAGACAACTTCCTGTGCCTTGGAGGGATCACCAGATGTCTATAGATCAGGCCTCTCTAATGAGTAGCTCATGAGCTATTAGTAGCTCTTCAGCTGCCTAAAAGTAGCCCTCTTGGGTCCAGTAGAGCCTACTAAATTAGAAGGTTTTGCTTGATATGAATAATATATGTATACCAAAACTGAAAAATGTTTTTTTTTTTTTTTAATGTTTTAACAAGAATGTGTGTACTTTCAGAACTGATAGGAGAGTTGAATTTCCAAAATAGATTTAAAACTGATATTTAAGTAATTAATCAGGTGGCATTGTAGGTGTATGACCTTGGTGCCAGTGGCATTTAAGCTATGGCTGTTATGTATTACACGTGTAAAGGCATTCCTAATTGACAGACTTTTTTTTACATTAATGCTGGCTACCTTGCCTGATACAGAGGTGATCACTGCTGTTCATTATACATAGGATGGCCATTAACAATCTCTTCTAATGTAATCATTATTACAATACAAATGATATTAATAGCTCTGGATGATTTTTATTGATCAAAAGTAGCTCTCATAACAGAGAAGGCTGAAGACCCTGCTATGGACAGTATTATCCCACTAAGTGTCCTACGTAGGTGCAGGAGAGCTTAATCCATGCCAGATTTGCAAAATATTCAGTGAGTATTTTCCTTAGGCACCGTGGCCAAGTACAACAGTCCCCTGCTCACCATGCCAAGAATGTGAACTCTAGCAGTGCAGCTCCTCCTAAGCCCTTCCACTGTATTGAGGTCCTTCATCTGCCATACCTTCTCCTTACTTCTTTCTCTGCCTGGTAAGGAGAACGCAGCAGAGTGGGGAAAGCTCAGTAACAGACATGCTGTACACAGACAGTATGTGTTAGATATAAAGGAGATTGAGAAGGAGACACACATCTCATCAAGACTCAAGGTGGAGCCTTTTCCCTTTCCTCCTCTTAGAAACCCTCCTTGTGTGCTACCACAGAAGAGGCTGCTTCATCTGTGCACTTTCTTTCTCCACATAGCTGTCATAGAGTTCCCTGAGATGTAATATCAGCTCCTCCACATTCTGCCCAGTTATTGCAGACAGAGGGATCACCCTTTCATTCACCCTCTGTCTAAGAAGAGGCAGGTTTTCCTGGGACTCTTGAAGGTCCATTTTGTTGCCGACAATGGCATGCGGTCTCCTTGATAAGCCTTCTTCATACTGCTCAAGTTCATATTTCAGCTCCTGCAGTTGAGCCCATGGCCGAGCTGCAGACATGTCCAGTACATACAGGAGGAAGCGGCAACGCTCAATGTGCCTCAGGAATGCAAATCCCAGCCCTCGATTCTGGTGTGCTCCACTGATAATACCAGGAATATCTGCCACTGCGACAAGGAAAATGAAAATAAATACATTATAGTCTAATAGAAGCGACCTTGATCTGTATGCAGTAAGAGACAAATATAGAGCTTACAAACTTGAAACAAACACAATCCGCAGGCAAGGTAACACACAGGTGAAAAACTTCAGGATGTTAAAAAGAAAACAGAGTGGTCGGGCTTACACAAACACTGGTGATCTGTGACAAAATCAAGTACTAAAGCAACTTACATAAAAAAAACAATGCTAGTTATGAGCAATAGGGAGAAAGTGTGTCTTGAAAAAAGTAGAAATCTTATGAAGCGTTTAGACGCCTGGAACACTTAATGGCATAGGTTGAGCTCCGCTTAGTTGACAGTCTTCCTTGGGCTGACTCTCTCTACATTTCTGAGACATTCATACAATTCCTTCAATTACTAAAATATATGCACCCTAAATTCAAAAATACTGAGGCTAAAACTTCTTGTTGTTTGAATAACCTACTTCGGAAAATAAAGTCTGCTGTCTGATTTGGTCGCTATTATTCAGATTTCATTCAAGGTTCTTTCCTTTCTCAGTGGAATTACATGAACTCTACTTGTGGTAAGAGTTAAATGCCATGTCCACGCTTAGAAAAACAAATCATTCACTCATCCTGCATAGAAATGGGGATTGTCAGTGGCTTACAGGAGAATGAGGCCGCTGAATGACAGCTAAATCACCCACTTCTGGAAGTTGTAGTCTTCTAGCATTTACCCGAACAGTGCTTTTTACAATATCCTGATTTTATTTAGCCAATCTGATTCTATCAGCAGAGAGATTCTTAACAAAGGGCTCAATAGTGTTTTCAGATCCCAGTATCGGTCTGTGTACCAGATCTGTGTACAAATGGTCTTGGCTTGTTGAAATCTTTGGACATCCTCTGTGTGCTACCTGTGTGAAGCTGTGCAGTTTACAGGAACAGGTCGCACTGAGTGTTGAAGAAAACCTTGTAATTTTTTGTTCGCAATACAGATTTACAAATACCTCACCCTGTAATAAAAACCATGCACGGAGCTGATAGGAGTGTAAGAACACATCTGAAGATAAAACAGAATTTTAAAATAAACTCGTCCAACAAAGCCTTCACTGCTTCAAGATGTATTTGTACAATGTTTAAATGGATCAACAGCCTACTGGGGCTCTTGCACTGAAAGGCGCTTCTTCTAAATTAAAATTATAACTTACTCCCAGACTGAATTCCCGCCTCGTGATTCTGCCATGCTTGGAACTTATTTCACAATTCCATCAATGCCCTGTGGTCCTTGGTAAGACAGTCATTTGTAGTCGCAATTAAAACATTGTGGTTATTTAGCAAAAACACGATTTAAGGTATTTGGTGCTGCACAAGTGATTTCTAAGCTTAAGCCCCTACTCCAAAGGACATGTTTGTTAGGCCACAGTCTCTCAACATGCCTAAGGTATGAAAGTCTGCCAATAACCTCTCAATCAAATATATATTAAAAATTTAGGATCCCGACCACATGAACATTTAGAAAGGAAATGTTTGATTTTATAAAGTATAAACGTGGGTACCATGAGGGGGAACACTAAATGGGGGTAGCTGTAAGGTGGTCACTTGAGAGCAGTGTAGAATGTGAGTGCCCTCACGGCACTTCCTGAAGATGAAGTCAGTTTGCAAGTTTCTTCCACTCATGATTCGGGGCCCCATGCTTTGTCCACGACAGAGTGGGAGCCACTGCCTCCACTCCTTTTTAGGTCAAGTGTGCAAGTGCTTTGACCTGTTGTAAGTAATGTGGGCTTTTACCTACGCCCATCACTTTTATTAATTCCTGAGCTTGCGGTTCAAATATCCCTTGATGAAATTGGTAAATGCTTTACGTTTGTACCGCCTTGAGGCTGTTTTTGTCAAACCTTGCAGACTGCAACTGTTACATGGATTATTGCACATTTGCCGATGTACTTCAGCGTAGGCGAACTATTTTTTCTTTTGTCTCTCCCCTTCATGCTGCATGGCAGCCATGGCCCGCACAGCGCGAACAGACACAGCAGTGTGAACTTGATCAGTGGTATTGGAGCGTTGGTCACACTGTTCACAGTTAACTAATTAGAATAATTTCTTGTGGCTCTCCCATTAAAACACTGTACATTGGTAAATGCTTTATGTAAAACAGAAATCCTCAATGCGAAAGCGTCTCTCCCGGCACAGCAGGAGAGCCGATACCACAATATTCATTGCACTCTGGAAATTCGCCCCATTAAGGTTTGCAGGGCATTAGTTTTACAAAACATTTTTGCTTATAACTCAACCTGTTGTGGTCCTAGGACAATGGGACTACCACCAAAACTTCACAACAGTGTGCTCTCTCTGTCTACATCAACTCTGGATTAGTGGGGATCCCAAAATAATAAAGCCTTCCACAAATTCAGTGTCTTTTTAAGCGCTCTCATGGCTGGAACTTTTGTTTTACAACTGGGTATAGCTTTTGTTTTAAGGGCCTTATATCATTGCTATAGGCTTGTTACCCCTGAAAATGTGTAATGCACTGTGCCCTCTAGGGGCTAAATACATGGTTGCACTGCATTATTTATCACCATTTTTTTGTGTGGTTATGCTCTCTAGGAGCTAACCATATAGTAAAATCACCATGTTTCTTACAAATGCTATTTTCATTGTGGTGTACTCTAGGGGCTTATTCTAAGCATTACAGTCATTTCAACATATTAAATTATTTGTGGCACAGAAACTTGCCCCATAATGCTTTGCAGGACATTACTTTTACAAAACGTTTTTGCTCATAACTCAGCCTGTGGTGGTCTTAGGACAATGTGACCACCCTCAAAGCATTGACCACAATGTGCCCTTTCTGTCTACATATTCTCTGGGGCCCCACACTATGTTAGTGGGGACTTCAAAATAATAACCCCTACCACCATTTGTTATCTTTTTAAGTTCTCTCTTGGCTTGACCTTTTGTTTTACAGCTAGGAGAAGTTATGGTTTATAGGCCTTGTTTGTAATATCATTGCAATACATCTGCTAGACTTGAAAATGTATTATGCCTTCTAGGGGCTAAATATATGGTTACCCTGCATTACTTTCTCCCATTCTTTTTTCACGTGGTTATGTTCTCTAAGGCCTGTATAGTTACATGACCATGTTTCTTCCAAATGCTGTTTTTATTGTGGTGTTCAACAGGTGCTCCTCTGAGCACTGCAGTCAACATCCTAGAATATTTACGGCACAAACACGCCGCATAATGCTATGCAGAGCAAAAGGGACCACCTTCAAAACGCTCTGTCTACTTCCTCTCTGTGTCCCCACACTATGTTAGTGGGGACCCCAAAATAATAACCCCTCCCACCATTCAGTGTCTTTTAAGCTTTCTCATGGCTAAAACTTTCGTTTTACAGCTCGGAGAAGTTTTGTCTTAAAGGCCTTGTTTGTAATATCTTTGCAGTAGGACTGCTAGCCCTAAAAACGCCATCTAGAGGCTAAGTATATGGTTAAACTGCATTACTTTCTCCTGTTTTTTTCATGGGGTCATGTCCTCTAGAGGCTAACAATATGGTTACATGACCATGTTTCTAACAAATGAATTTTTCGTTATGGTGCTCTCTAGGGGCCGTTTTGAACATTAAAGTCTAATGCCAAAAGTTTATTTCTGATAAAGATTTATGTGATAATTGTATATGTTTTAATAATCTCTCCTTATTACAATTATGTTCAGGCCAACTTAATTTTCTTATTACACAATGACTGTTTGAACACTCTTGATATGTTTGGGTGACCCTTCTAGTTTATTTCTCCTCTGTGGGTGTCTTGTGTCTTTTATGGGGGGGAATCGTGTTAGCCAGACAGCAACCTTGACGGTGGGGTGGTGAAAGTGGTATTCTATTGGAATTAGCATGGCCGGTAGGATTATATGGCAGGAAAAGACCAAATTATGAGGCAGGGTTGACCAATTTATGTGGCAAGAAAAATCCAGTTATGAATTTACAATGCTAATAACTAACTCAAGCAAATGCGAGACCTATTGCATTGCAAATGCTTGTTCATTTGTGTGCCCACTTCCTCATTGTTTGTTTCCTAGAACATTCTCAGTCGTGCAGTGGACAGCTATGCAGAACTTCAAAGGCTCTTCTCTGGCTGTAGTCTCACAAGAGTCTTACTCTCCGTGTGATTTCCTGGTGATTCAGTAGCATGTGCCACATCTGACATCATATGTGATTTATCCTTTCGTTCACAATGTTGAATAGTCATCCATCTCTTGTTCGATATTTTTGGCATACATTGCACTTTTCACAGTCCTGCCCTCTTGTGTGAAAACCAACTTGGGCCAGAGTTTCCATTCTTTGTCTACTTACCTTCTCAAAGTAACAAGTGCACTATTTTCTCCATATTTGTGCACCTTAGGTCTCACGTTTATTTACTAAATATAACAATGATATAATAAGTCTGTAAATGCCTGTTCTGCAAATATGCCTTTACATTTTATGCATTAGGATGGACTTCTGTTAACTATCACTTACTATGAAAATGTGTTTTCTATACTACGTGATACTTAGTTGGACCTTGTTGTTCTATACAATACACAACTGTGACCAACTTGGGTCTGCGGGTAGCTCTTGTGGTTTTTATATGAAGCAGGCACAGGTATGCAAAATAAGGAACAGGCACTAGTGTGCAGCGTGAATAGCTGCCACTGGTGAGCATTTAAGGGGAAGGGGGCATGAAAAGCTGTCCCTAGCAGCAAGAGTGCAGTGTTGGCAGAAGAGAAGTGGAAACTGGTGTGAGGAGATGGCCCTGGTGGACAGTGTGAGAACCTGTCACTCTTGAGCAGTTTGAGGAGTTGTCTTGGAATATTTCTGAGAACCGCAACTGGTTGGAAGCGTGAGAAGCTGCCAGGGTTGAACTGCATCAAGACCTGGCAAGGCTGGGTAGGTACTAGTAATATGGAGGAACTAGAAGGCAGTGCATGGCCTCATTCTTGTGTGACTTAAGGCCGGAACGTTCCAAAACACGCCTCCTCTGCAAGCACCAAAATATCCTCTAATGGTTACAAAAACTATGCATTTTACAGTCTCTTACCATTTGCCTCTCGAAAAAGGCTTCAAATATCTTCGGCCTCTGCTACGTGTTTGCTGGTATGGATCAAGCAGTAGGTTTATCAACTGGCAGCGGAGGATTAAATGATAGGACACTAACCGTTGTGATGCTTATTGATGAATCTCTGACTCTCAAAAATCTCAACTTTGTCAGTCCAACAGCACTCCCTTGGATATTTAGGGCTTTAATGTCCTTCATAACTGTCAAACGACATTGCATGAAATGTATATCTTTTAGAGGACACATGTTTAATGTCAATAAACAACTCCATACCTATTAATGACAGGAATGGCATGCAAGGGGTGTGTGCCAAAACCGTCAAGGGCTTTTGGTAGGCTGAGGACCAAATGAACACTCTGAAGATGACCTTTTCTGCATATGTGCTGCATAACCTTACTTTCTTTTAATCTGCTACTGGATATTTTGTGGGAAAATGGATACTCCATCACATTGTGACTGCAAGTGAAGCACTGAACACATAAGTGGAACTGTTTGCCGTTTGCACTTCACAAATATCAATGAAATGGTGCTTTATGAAAAAAGGAATGCAAAAATATTGAGTTCACTTGAGGGAAAAGACACATCAAACAAGCATTGGCAAAGCCAATAGGTTTGACTTATTAATGAAAACGCTTTTTGTGCAACTGATGGTTTTAGGCACTTAAAGTCACTCATCTTTCCATTCAACCATTCATTCATCCATCTACAAACTCCTTCTTGCATTCACTCTCTGAAACAACCGCAATAAAACACACTCAAAGATAACAACATATGCAAGATAAATTTAAAAATTCAAGTAGAAATAAGCATTTTTCTCCCAATAATGAAACTAAACATAGCAAAGGGATTTATAGAGGTATTGTAATAGTCCATCATAGTTTTTAAGTTCCAGCATGGCCGTCACATTTACAACCAACTTGTTGGCCATCTTGTAATGAAATGGTAAAACAATGATACACTATAGACAACAGCATTCTGTAATGGTCTCTTAGTTTAGAGGAAGTGGTCATGCGAGATGAAACACACAGCGGGAAGAAATGAGCAGCAAGCTAACAATCCGTTAGCACTCCCTGTACAGCGGTAGTATCCTCTTAAGAAAGATTAAAATAAATAAGAGGAGAAGCAAAGAAATGGAAGGGTAACATTAAAAAATGAAAACTAAATGACTATCCAACTAGCTCTGAAGAACAAGTTATTTACCTTCGGTAACGCCTTATCTGGTGGAGACTATGTAGCCGCACATTATTTATTTATCTTAGAACAGTGGATCCCCACCTGTGATCCGGGGACCCCTGGGGATCCACGGAAGCCTCCTCAGGGGGGTTGGCGACTACTTAAAAAATGAAATAATATTAACAGATTAATAAAGTGTATATAAAGTGGCTACTGTACATGTCAATTAATTTTAAACTGGAGGCTAAAAATGAAATTAGTATCCTCAGATTAATAAGTGGGAGCAGTGCCAGTGCATCAAACAGAATACAGTGTGGGTGATGTGGGGATTCAACCTTCCTAGCATTTGTGCATGTGTTTGATGAATGCTTATTTCTGTATTTTTTGTGTATTGTTTTGAGTTTCAAATCATCGACAATCTTTAGGCTTGGGACCACGGCTTTCAGTAATGACTCAGTGGGGGGGGGGTCACTGGATTCCAATAATGGTTTAGTGGGGGGTCCCTGGATTCCAATAATGGTTCAGTGGGGGGTCCCTGGGTTCCATTAATGATAAAGCGGGTGTCCACGAAAGTCAAAAAGTTAGGAACCACTGTCTTAGAATATTTTCCAGGTGTCAGACTGGATCTGGAAATTTCCGAGCAGTAGCCCAGTGTGCCACAAAGGGATTGTTGTTCGGCTCTGCATCAGCGTCATTCAGGCTGGAAGCGGCATGTGCAGTACTTATGCTGATGTCAGTTTCTTTTTGTGGCTTTCGACATCAGAAGCATGGAGCCACGGGGAACACTACAACTGGTGTGCATTTCTAAGGCCCATAGAAGGGTGACCCTTATACTGTAATTAGTTCGCAAAGCAGAGAGGATAGATTAGATACTTTAGAATAGATACACAAGCAACACCTCCAAAGAGGTGGGTCTGCGAAACAGGTTTTTGACCAAAAAGACCTGCAGGATCGAACGGGCGAAGTGCGCGTCATGACAGACCTGACTATCCAGCCGGTAGTGCTTTGTTAACATGTGCAGAGACACCCACGTTGCTGTCTGACATGCTCAGGACAGGAAATCCACAAGCTAATGCAGTGGTCACAGCCTTGGCTCAGGTGAGATAAACATGCAACCCATTGGGGGGGTTGCTTCCTGGCCAGTGTGGAGCACATCTTTGTGCAGAATACTATCCATCTTGAGATGGTCTGTTTCTGCATGGCTACCTACCCCTTTCTTGGCTTCTACATACCCTACGAAGAGTTGATAGTCCACCCAGAACTTTCTTGTGCGATCAAGGTCGAACAAAAATGCTTTTTGCATCCAGGCGGTGGAGTCTCTCCCCTTTAGAAGGGTTAGTTGGAGCAAAGAAGGTAGGCAGGGTGATGTTTTGGCTTATGTTAAAAGGTGTTGCTGCTTTTGGAAGGAAGGGTGCACGTGATCAAAGAACCAGATTGTCTGGATAGAAGGTAGTATTAGGAGCAGAGAGTGTCTGTAGTTCACTGACCTCCCCTGTCGAGATGTTATGGCCACTAGGATGGTTAGCAAATGGAGTGGGCAGTTGTTTGGTGTATCGAAGGGTGCACACATCAAAAAGGTTAAGACCAGGTTTAAATCTCACTGGGCATGTTAAGTGGCCTGGGAGGAAACATGTTTTGGAGACATTGGAGGAACCTAGTCCCAACGGGTGACTTGAAAATAGAAGTTTGGTCCGGCAACTACAAAAATTCTGAAACAGTTGATAGGTAACCCTTAAAGGTGGCAAGAGCAGAGCCCTGCTAGGACAAAAATAGAAAAAATAAGACTTGACGGGGGCGCAGAGAGAGGGTCGATGTTCTTGGATGCACAAGCTAGAAATGTTTCCCAATGGCAGGCGTATAGCGTCTTAGTGGAGGGATGCCTGGCTGGCAGAATAACATTACAAACTTCGGGAAGACAAAGTTGTCAACTGTCGCCGCTCAGTCTTCACTCAAAAAGGAGGAGGGTATGCAGGTTCAGGTGAGAAGAAGATCCTCCTGAAGAGGCGTCCTAACTGTAGGAGTAATGTTTATGCTTAATAGCTCATGACACCAGACTCCCGGTGCCCAATTCAGAGCCACCAAAATGACTTCAGCCCAGTCATTCCTGATCTTCTTGAGAACTGTGGGCTGGAGTGTATTGGCGGGATGGCATACAGGAGGCTGGAGTATCCACACGATGAAAAGCGCCTCTAGGTGAGAGATGCCTTGGAAACTCAATCGCACAGAACTGCTGACAGTGCTCATTCTCCGAAGTTGCAAATGGACTAACCAAGGCTCTCCCCACTCTTGAAAAAGACCTTGCACCACTGCCATTCGTGATCCGCTAGGCATTGAAGGTTGAGTTTGTCTGTCCTGGCATTCAAAGAGCCTGTCAGGTGCTGAATCACAAAGGAAATTCCCTGGTGTTCCAGCAGTGTCCACAGACGCAGGGCCTCTTGACAAATCGTCCACGACCCTACCCCACCCTGGTTGTTGCCGTACCACATGGCACATGGTGTTGTCTGTGAACACCTTCACCAGCCTTCCCCTTGAGGAGGGAGGAAAGTCTTTCAATGCATATCGAATCACTTGAAGCTCCCACTGGTTGATGTTGCGCTCTGACTCCGTCGGAGATCGAAGTCCTTTGTGTTCACCTCTCCAAGAAGGCCACCCTGTCCCAGGAGTGAGACGTCTGTCACTACCATCAGCTCTAGTTGGGGAAGGCAGAGGAGTCTGCCACTGATCCAATCATGGTTTATTAGCCAACCCTGCAGGTCTTTTGCAGTTCCCTCCGAGATCTGGACCATGTCGGATAGACTTACCTGATGCTGTGCCCTCTGGAACTTCAAGTCCCACAGCAGAGCCTATATATGCCAGCGGGCATGTGTCACTAGCAGGTTTGCTATTTTATTCATTTGCTTTAAGGAAAAAAATTTACGTTTCTGGATGAACACATAACCCTAGTGATTGCGGGATGCAAATCTTTCCTTTTATAAGGCCCTTGACAACAATGCTGTCCTGTCCATCCCCAAGCCATATAAGTTATGTAAAGGCTAAATTACATGGGGAGACGCTAGATAATTATAACGGGAACAGAAACAGATTAGCCTTTCTGTTTAGCAATGAAGGAAAGATCTGAGGGCTTCCCATCTTAAGAGAGCACTACATCATAACAGTAGGATTCATATGTCTAATTAGGGTTACCCATGACAAATGATCTTACACTGACATTTCCCTTTGTTGCAACAGAGGCACTTGGCTTGTGTAGGCTTTTTGTGCATCATTTTATTAGGAAAGAACTACCTACAAAGCTGCCGCTTTGCTTGTAGTTTACAGACCCAGGGGAGCGACAAGTCCTTGTTGTGTTGTGAGGGAAGCAGGTTTCAGGGATGAGTTTGGTTGCAGCTGTCAGCTTCCCACACTAATGCTGGTAATAGTGGAGTTGGTGTTGGCTAGAAAATGTATTAACAATTTTTAAGAAAACTTGATATTATTCAGTGAAGAGCCACTCATGTTAGAAGCTGCCCATACATACTATATCAAGGTATAGATGTTACATTATAATGTTTATAATGATTATAATGTAATTGTTGTTACACACGATGTAACAATACTATCACAAAATATGCCACATTACACTGCATACTTTAGACTTTTCTTGCTGCATAATCTAGCCATCTCTACTACATAATTTGGTCCTCCCCTGCCGCATAACTTAGTGGGCTTGTCTCTATGTGGTGCAGTATTACTTAGCTATCATTCATGCATAACTATACAGTAGCCTGTGGCCATACCCTTTCTGCCCCCTAAACATCTAGAAAACAACAAAAATCTGTGATCTAATGCAATCACGTTTGGGCTCTGTTTTGGACTCAATTAGCACATGTTCAAATACTAGCTTTCCCATTTACCATCATTTTTAATATTTCTCCTTTTAGCCTTCTCCCAGCCTTTCTGTAAGTCAGCCAGCAACTCTGATTGTAGGGTGGTGAAAGTGGTATACTATTATAATTTGCATGGCAGATTTAAATTAGGACACTAAATGGCAATATTTTCATTTTTTTGCTGTAGATAGAGGAAGAAGGTAATAGTTATAAGCACGGCCAATGGAATTATGTGGCAGAGAGGACCAGATTATGCAGGAGGTTGACCAATTTATGTGGCAAAAAAGTCCGGTTATGCACTTTACACCGTCAATAGCTCCAACGCAAGCAAATGCGAGACCTACTGCATTGCAAATACTTGTTTCCTATGGAAGCACACAAATTATGCCCAAACAAAACATGTGCTAAAGCCCATCTCTGTAGTAATCCTGAAGGTTTTTTAGATTGATCACGTCTGGTGACACCTGTGCTGTTAACTGAGACCTAAAAACAACAACAGACATCAAAAGAACAGATGAACAACATTACTGACCTGTAACTACCTGTTTTGCTGTATATTATCACATGCTATGCTGTGTACACTTATGACATCTACTGTTTGGAGTCTAAATTACCACTTGTTTTTCTCAATTTTAAAATTGTTAATTGAAGACCGTAGGACTGTGTGAATGCAGACCGCCTCGTGACATTGTCAGCATACAAATCTCCAGTTCACTGTTTTATTGTTAGATTACTTGTTAAAAAAAAAAAAAAAAAAAAAAAGAGCCCAATGTTCAGGATTACTAGCTGCACATCGGAAAAACTATGTGTCGACTGTCTAGACAGCGTGCCTTTGGAATGAAAATTCAGGCTTGCTACCTTAAATAGAATGCCATTTTTATACCTATAACGCTGTGCTGTCTATCTGTACATTTTAAAATGTTTTCATTTTAAAAAACAAACAATAAAATGCTGTTACAAAAGCATGTGTTGAAAAAAAGAACATTCTGGGATCAGTTTGATCTTTTTAGGTCGAGCCTAGGCAGCGCGCATGCACTGTCTCTCAACATGCTGTATCCACTTATGTGGCCTTTCACCATGCCCATCACATGTCCATCACTTTCATTTGTTCTTTGGCCTGCCTTTCAAAATTCCTTTGGTTTCTTTGGTAAATACTTTACCTTTGTCCCACCTTTTGGATGTTTTGTTCCTGCCCTGGAGACTGACCCTGTTACATGGATTCCCTGCTTCCACCCTCCCTCCCGTTGTCCGTGTTGACCACCTCCCTTGTTCCTCCTTCTCCTCTCCCTTTCCCTTTCCTGGGCCGGTGTTGTTTTTTTCTTTCTTTACAAAATGTTATTTTTTTTATTTCAAAAACGTTGGGAGACGCGCCAACATCCACGCTGATCTCCTACCTCCATGGTGAGTTAGCAAGAGGTCTCATGTGCTCCTCCTGATGTAGAGCACACGCAAAGTCAGGGAGCAGAGCAAGCACGTTCACCAGAGGGCGCGCGTTCACTTAACAATAGCCACGGCAAGAACACAGCCTCGCTCAGTGTGTGGGGAGGTGCTTTCAATTCAGCGCGTGCATCAATTACAACAGTATGTCTTGAGCTAGGAGCCAACCGTTGTGCCAGCAACAAACAGCAATGGCCGCTATGGCTGCTTTTTGCAGAATGTGTTGATGGGAGTGGGACTATGCTGTTTCCACAGTGTGTTGGCACACCGATACTCTACACAACACAGGCTTTATATTTATATGCTCAGCCTGCATATAATCTGGCTCATCTGCATTTCCTCATCTTTTTATACTATTCCTAAGCTCTTGAAACAGTTGTGAAACTCATGCTTTTTTAAAGCTTTTTCATTATAACTTATCAACATGCTGCAAAGCAGACACAATAATGCACAACATAACTTGCAAACACTGGCAAAAACACTTCTAAGGTCCCAAAGGCGAGACCTATTGGCTATGTCAATGCTAGTTGCTGTAGCAATGGCAGTTGTTAACACCAAATTTAGCTTGTTCTAAAAAGTCTTTTTAAAAGAATGTCTGTAGAAAAAGTAGCCTGAAAAAGTTCACAGGGCTCCACATACTTTTTAATCATTACCTATACGGTCAGTTGCATTTCACTTGCCGGACGTGAAGTAGGAGACAGTGAATGTTAAATTACAAAAAGTGATCCTAGAGAAGCTATATTTTAGCACATGGAAACCTAATAACCGGTCCCACCTCCATTCTGCTGATTATCAACCTGTCATAATGAGCTGTCTGCAAATGAAAAAGCACTGGTGTTCAGTGGAAAGAATGAGAAAGATGGACTTTGGAACAGAGAGACACTTCAACAAATTAAATTACATTTTGTGAGCTATGGTTGCGAGAGTTCTACTTTCATCAATTTTGCTCAGATGAATCTCACACATGATGAACTTACCAGCAACTTGCTCATGGTCCTGGTACTGGACAATGCCTACATGAGGATTCAAGGTGGTAAAGGGATAAGCAGCCACTGCAGGTGTCGCGTTCGAGATGGCTCGCAAAAGGGATGACTTTCCAGCATTAGGAAAGCCAACCTGAAATTTGGGAAAGAAGAATGAGAGGACTCAGTAAAGTCAAAGCCGAGGCCAGGATATTGCGCACCTATGCACCTACAATTGATTGTTTTTTTGGGGAGCTAGATGTAGTCACTCCTCAGTTATTAGAAGTACATGGCACCTCATCTCTGAGGGAAGCTTATGTTGTTTGTTCTATCTTAACCAATGCTCAGCAAGTTTTTCAGCACAGAGCGGCTCAGTCTGAAATTCCTCAACTTAAAAAAATAAATTTAAAAAAAAACACAGTAGGTGGGTCAGGGAGGTTGTAAGAGTAGCATCTCATACAAATAATTTTCGATGTACTACTACATATGATTTTGTTGTTTTGCAAGGTCATAAACGTCTTTATTCTGCATGAATTCATTCTGAAAGAAAAAGCTGCCAAAAAGCATTGAAGACTACCGGTCATGCATCACATTTGGGGAAAATCAGGCAGTCTATGACAGGACACCACTTAGATTCACTACAAAAATGCTGCTTCAATAAGAGCATACCTTTTTCCGTTAGTCCCTGGCTGACCCTATTCCTTTATGTGGCTTAATCTCATTTTCTAGTTATGTGGAAACTACTGGTGAAGTTTGCTATAGAATAGATTGTTTTTTCACTGCCAACATTTGTTATTGAAAAGCAGATTTTGTTAATTTCTCTGCTTAGATTTGTATGTGGACTCAAAGGGACAGTATTTTAATGAACCCTTTGGGTAACCTGGACATAATCTGCTTGTTCTTACAAAGCCTCTACAGATATATAACAAACAGGCAGCAATAAAAGGACAAGACCCCCAAGTCCAAATGCTGAAGGAACAAGGAGCATAGGCCGGCTAAGCTTACCAGCCCTGCGTGAGCCATAGTTTTTAGTTCCAGCTGCAGCACTCTCTCCTGCCCTGGCTGCCCCGGTGTGGCCACCATAGGTGCTCGGTTTTCATTGCTCAGGAAAAACCGGTTGCCTTTCCCTCCAGCTCCTCCGAACGCGGCCACATACTCTTCACCTGGATGAGAGAGGTCTGCAACTATTTTGCCATCTTCCATTACCAAAGTGCCTGGGGGAACCTGAAAGAACAAACAAAAGGACCCTGCAAAATGTAGACTAGATCACTTCGAAAAGACAGATATCTCGCGGTGTTGGGAAGACAGGGCTTACCGAAATGTACATGTCTGCTCCGTTGGCTCCAAAACAGTTTTTGCTCCCACCGCCCAAACCATCATGTCCCCGATAAACCGGCAGAACAGATGCTAAGGATTTAACTTGCTTGTCCACTAAAAAAATAAAGATAACAACAATAAATTTAAAGACAAGGGGTGGGGTAAAATCTGCTAAATTATTGCAAAATTGCATTTCTGATATTCTGTTTTTATCACTCTACACCAATAAACTGGCTTTTCCTTGTTGGAGACCTATTCATTAGGACATCAGGTGATTTAGCAGTGCCTCTACACAATTTACATGTTATTTGCTGATTAAAAATGAACTATTGAGAGATAGCTATATTTACTGCATATGCACGCTCTTCATCCATACATTACCATCTCATTAGCCTTCATTACAGGGGATCCATGTTGAGGAAGTAGGCACTTGCTTACCCTGAAACAGATTTGGTTCCTCTCCTTTACCAGGATATAAACATACCAGTCTTCTCACCTAAAACTTGTAATGCACATTTGTCTGCCGCTGGAAGAGACACAAGTCTTCTCATTTATGATCTAGCTAGATTTGTGTGTTTTTTATTACTGAAACAATTGAGCAACAAATAGATTTTGTATTTCAGTGACATTACTGCTTCTGTCAGGTGGTTGTGGTGTGGCTGCTTAGTCTTCCTTGGTCACAATCAAGTAGTATTGTGGGCTCTCTCCATCTTTAGCTTGAGCTGCGGCTTTGATTTTTTCAAGTAAACATCAGCGCTTCCAAGTTGTAGCCTGTACTATATTTGTATTTCCACCTTCCTGCTCTCTGCCCCACCCCAACCCTCCACATAACTGGCAGAGATTATTTTTTTAAGAATGATTGGTACCTGCCTATCAGACTTTCCTGGAAATGTAAATAACTCGGACCACAGCCTAATGGAAAAATGACCTTTTACATTTGCAATCAGCCACATATCTGTAGCTCACAATAATTAAGCACTTGCACTCAGACCTAAGTTACTGGGTTATGATCTTGTTTACAAAACGCTCTCCCATACCACCCCATTGTAGAATGGGCTGAGGGTGGGCTGGAGGGGACTGCTTGAGTTGGATGAACCATGTATGGGCCAAGAGCAAGAGGTGACCCTTAGAGGGTCTTGTTCTTGCATGTCTGTTCAGTCAGCTTCAAGTTCAGCAGGACCTATCACAAGAGTACAAGAAGTCTCGCAAATATAGTCATCTTCCACTTGAATGCTGCGGAGCACTTAAGGCTGATGCACAAGGGGCCCTACCTGAGATGGTGCAGGTGCATCTACAATCGAGTCGTTGCAGCTGATGGTCTGGCTTTCAGTGGAGTACATTAACAGCTGCGCTTTGTGGCCCGATACTGTATATACTCTAAGCAAACAATTTCATTTGAGAGCACACTACAGTATACAAAAAAGTGATGAATGGAATTCTTAAATACTAGTCACTGATATTTACTCCCATCAGTCCATCGTTATTTTGCAAAACATGCCTGCTTCAGGTTGAGCTTAGCCATATGCAAATGAGTTTTGACCCTGCACAGAAGAGAAAAGTCCAGCCCAACCTGCCAGGCCAGGTCCTCCCAGAACCAGAACACAAGCAACCCAGGACCCATTCTGCCGTGGTTAGGGCTCATCAGCCAGGTATAGCTTCTTCTGGTGACACAGTGTGCACAGGGCACAGATCTGGGCATACCCATCCCACTTAAGGCAACACACTACAGTGTACATATTTCTCAGGGATACATCCTAGTCCTCATTATTTTGTACACCATCCCACCTCACTTTGGACCAGGCCATAAGAAAGCAGACTTGACCCTACACCTTATGGGAACAGTCCAGCCCAAACTGTCAGACTAGGTCCTTCTGTAACCAGAGGGAAAGCAACCCAAGACTTGTTTCGCCCTAGTTAGAGCTTATCAACAATTTATAGTTCGCTTACAGTGACAGTCTGCATGGGAACACACCTCTGGGCATTCCCATCCAACTTATGGTGACAGAGTACAGTGCACAAATAAGTTTATTAACATTGTATTTTCATTTTCACACCGACCATCACTGGTGTAGTAGGAAGGTTGATTATGACTAACATTGTTTTAATATGCATTAAAGGGTATACAAGGTTCTTTTTACTCTCACAGTAGACCCAGCAATGTGAATGGAATCTGAAGTTAAGTTTATGACTGCAGGGCCTTTTCAGGATTTTTGGTAGAGAAAACCCAAGTTAGGGTCAGATGGGATCACATTTCGGCCCGGTCACTCCAAAATAAGTTACCCACATTTTCTAATTGTTAACATATATTTTTAAGTATTTTTATATAGCGAGAACTGATTCCAAAGGCATTGGAGCAATTACCATGAGCACCCGCTACAAATTCATTTTTATATTAGATAGGGAGATTGAGTGATTTGCCCATAATCACTGGATGTTGAACTGACGTCAGACCTCAAACGTACTTCCTCAGTTCCAACGTCAGCAGCTCTGAGATCATAATGCTACACCCCAAGGTTTTTTTTTTTTTTGCTGTGAAAGGTGACCTCTCAGCGAGGCTTATGCAAACACTCCCCCCACCTCTCTACCCCTTCACCAAGGTCTAAATGACACTGGGACCAAGGTGGCAACACCTGGCCCCTAGCGAGGGCAGTTACATCACTCCCCCACCACCCCCCAAGCCCACTATAGCTTCAGGGTATAATCTCGCAGGGGAGGGAGTTAAGAAAAACACAAAGCTGCTACTGTAGGGGGGAGGGGGCTTAGGTAAGAATGTCCCCCCTGCATATTCCCAGTCTCCCCACGCCAACCATTGCTTAAAAAGTGATGGCCCTGCAGGGAAACTGCTTCTGGGCCGGTCTCATGAGGCAGGGGGCCGAGGTGAGAAGGCCCGAAGGGCCAGAAAAAGAACACCTGCCTCCAGCCTCAGGTTGACAGCATGACAGGGGAGTGCCCATGATACTGGTGATACATTGTGGTGGTCCGGTGGGGACAGGGGAAGACATCAGGGGCCTCATTTACTACATTTTGGAGCAGGACAGTGCCGCAAGCCTTTTTGCTGCACCGCCCTGCCCTGCCTTAAAACAAAAGGTGAGGAATGCGCCTATAAGATACAGCTCATTCCTGTCCTTGTCCCCTGTGCTGGCGCACAAATTGCTGCCTAGCGCTAACGCAGGCACCCTTGCACCACGGTGCACAGGTGCCTGCATTGCGGGGATGATTGTTTATGTGCAAGAAGGGACACAGGAGAAAAAAATTAGATGAAATAATGTTACTTCTCCCCGTTGCGCCACTTTAATGCCACCCCTGAGGTGGCGTAGAAATCTGGTGCATTCCAAGACTTTAAATCTGGCAATGCGCCAGATTCCATCGGATTCTATGGATGTTGCATGGTAACACCCACAGCAATACCCAAAGAACGCCCCTTTCACACTTTGTTATGCATAAAAGGAGTCCATATTTACAAGGCCATGGAAAACCATGCAAGGTGGTTTTTGCGTGGTCTTGTACATAAGGGCCTGCTCATTGTGCCACCGGAGCGTAAAAAAAATAATAATAATAAAATAAAAATGACTCTCCGGTGGCGCAGTGTGTCTCTAGGCCCTCATAAATGAGGCCCTAAGGCGCTCATTTACAAGTCCCTTGCGCCACCGTAGCATCCTTTTTGTTTGACGCTACGGCGCCGCAAACAGCCTCCCACACAGCATTGCATTTACAAACTGGCGCAATGGGACCACTGCGCCAGTTTATAAAGCCTTGCGCCAGAATATCCCTGCACCAGGTATAATGTATGCAAGGGAGGCATGCCCCCACTAGGAGGCCCGCATGAATGGCGCAGTGAAATCTGCAAGATCTGCATTCTAGCGTCATATTTTAACATCTGCTCAAGGGCAGGCGTTAAAGTGATGCTGGGCTGTTTTAAATATGCCTCACCGAGCTTTGCTGGACTAGCTCCAAAATTCTGACACTAGTCCAGCATAGCGCCACAACTGCATCAGAAATTCTGATGCAGCTGTGCTAACGGGCGTCATTGTGCACTGTATTGTAAATACAGAGTTACCATGGTGGTGTTAGGGGGGGTACAAGCAAACTGGCGCATCGTGATTGATGCGCCAGTTTGTTGAAAATGAGGCCCCAAGTGTCTGTGGGCCGGTTTACAGAATCCGTAAAAAACTGGCCCACAGGCGATCCTGAGGCACCGGCCCATTGCTCAATGCCTGATTGCCCGCCTGCCCTCTGAGATCCAAGAGTCAGAGCAGTAGCACGCTTTGCCTGCTGGTTTCCTTTTCACCTCCATCACTGATAGTGTGCACTCGTATTCCCAGGACATATTTCACTTTTTCTGCACACCCTGGCTTTGGAGGTGTAAGCGTGGTGTGTGGAACTGACTAAAGTTCCAAACACGTAGACAACTCTACTGCCTGTGTGCAGCGGGTGAGCAGAGTCACTTGTTAATTAGATTTATATAGCACTTATTAAACCTGATGAATCGTTGAAAAGCTTGTGGATTAGTTATTTTGCTGGGGTGAGGTGGGTGGCCCACTGAAAGAGCGAGCCAGGCTCGAGCCTGAAGCCTGGCTCAGCTCGAGGTCATGTTGGAATCTCAAGCCCACAACAAGCCAAGTTTTCATGTAGCTTCTGAATGCCTGCCTGCCTGCCTCTCTCACGCGCTTCCCCTCCCTCTCTCTACCCAGGATGTGGTCCTGCGGCCAGAGCTGCTGACTTCAGAGCTGCAGAACCAAGTTCAAGCTTAGGCGTCAGTTTAACATCCTGTGATTCTGGGCAATCACTTAATCTCCCCATGCCTATAAACAATGAAGGTGACCTTATGTATTGTAACTGGGATGGATGTAAAGCGCTATATAAAACTGCAGAAAATGCACAAAGGTAAATACAAAGCCTTAGCATAGGGATAGACAAATGGATATCCATTTACTGGCTGATGTGCACGAAGTGAAACAAGAAAACTTGGATAAATCATGGCTTCCCCACTTAAATTTTGTGATCTTAGGCAAATATATTCTTTCACCAAAACTCTTTTTTTCTTCATTATCTCATATAAGAGCACTTTCAAATATGTGAGTTGAGAGTACCAGCTATATAAAAATGTAGTGTGTTTGATCTAACAGACTAATGTTGCTCTATAATAATCTGGATCTAGTATAGGATTTACCTGACAAACGTCTTGCCTCTTAGTTCACTAAGGGTTCATGTTAAACAATCATTGACAAAGCTAATAGGTCTCGCATTTTGGTTATAAATGCACTATTTTTGCGTTTCTATTGTGTTATTGTTTAGCATCTGGCATTGCAACTACAAGCGAAAAAAACACCCTGGATGTGTGCGTGATGCCGTACTCACAGACACAGAAAATATTAAAGGACATTTAGGGGCTGTGTTCTGAGCATTAGCCAGCACCTTGTATTAGACTACCACTATGTTTTGTGAATGACATACAAGAGAGGTAGAGGTGTAGAGAGAGAGGCAGAAGCGTAGAGAGGTAAAGGTGTAGAGAGAGGGGTGGAGATAGAGAGAGAGCTGTACAGGTAGAGGGAGGGTGAGAGGTAGAGAGAGGGGTAGAGCTAGAGAGAGGGATAGAGGAAGAGGGGTAGATGTAGAGATAGAGAGGGTTAGAGATAGAGAAGGAGAGGTAGCTGTACAGAGAGAGAGGTATGGGTGGAAAGGTAGAGCGGCAGAGATAGAAAGAGGGATAGAGGTAGAAAGAGGGATAGAGGTAGAAAAATAGAGGTAGAGGTAGTAAGAGGGGCAGAGGTAGAGAGCGGCAGATGTAGAGAGGTAGAGGTGTACAGAGTTATAATGAGAGGTAGAGATAGAGAGGTAGAGATAGTGAGTCTGAAAGGGAGAGAGGTGGCGGGAGGGAGATGGAGAGCAAGAGGTAGAGGCGTACAGACGTAGAGACAGGTAGAGAGAGGGGGTAGAGTGAGGTAGAAGTATAGGTAGAGTTGTAGAGAGGTAGAGGTGTTAGAGAGGTAGAGGGAGGTAGAGAGAGAGGGAGCAGAGATAGAGAGAGGTGGAGAAGTAGAAGTGTAGAGTGAGGTAGTGGTGTAGAGGTGTAAAGAGACAGAGAGAGGGTTAGAGGAGTAAATAATTAGAGGGGTAGAGAGAGGAAGGGAGGTTGAGGTAGGGGGAGTTAGAGAGGGGGTAGAGATAGAGAGTGGTAGAGGTATACAGAGAGGTAGAGGTAGGGGGTATTAGAGAGGTGTAGAGAGGTAGGGAGGTAGAGGTGTAGAGAGGTAGAGAGAAGTAGAGAGAGGTAGGTATGGAGAAAGGTAGCAATAAAGAGGTAAAGGGACATAGAGGTAGAGATAGAGGGTAGAGAGGGGTAGAGCTAGAGAGAGGGAGAGGTAGATACACAGATATCCAAGAACAAAGCGCCATGAGAGAGAGAGAGAGAGAGAGAGAGAGAGAAAAAAAAAAAAAAAAAAATATCCAAGAACAAGGCACTATCACAAACAAAACCTTTGTGTATCTTCACAGGTATGGTCTGAACACATTGCTATGGACAACCAAACAAGAACACTAAGGCTGCAATGCCCAAACGGGTGGGGGGGGGGGGCCATTGCACCTTGTAAGAGGAAGAAGCGTGAACGTTGTGTGATGGCCAACAAAAATTATCTCTTAGTGAAATCGCCTGGGAGGGAACTAAGCACACAAAGGAGGGACATTTAGGAAAATGCACCAATAAAAAAGTATTTAAGACACACACAACAAAGAACGAAAGGCAATAGTGGGAGAGGGTAAAACCTAGGACGGAGTACAGCATGTCTTGCAGACCGTGCATGTCGGCTGCCTAGGATCGACCTATAAGCTATCACTTTTAATAAGTACTATCTCAGCGCAGTGCTATAATATGGCATATTAATGTCAAAACTTCTAAATGCTAAAGAAATGCTGACTTTTGACGAGGCCATCATATTTTATATAATGATTGTTGTATGATTTACATAGCAAACATTTTCAGGCCTCACCTCGTGCACGGGCTCAGAGACCCGAGCCAGGCCCTTGGCTGTTTGCGGTGTTAGTAGTGAGAAGAATTTCACTGCCGAAAGGCTTCTGCGCTATACTGCACCCCTGCAATATTCAATGAGAGCCCAGCAGGGGAGGGGAGACCTGATGCACACGTCTTTCTGAACATGGGAACGCTAACCTGCGCACCCTCAAAAAAAGCAGAACTAAGAGCAAGCAGGCAGCTCGTGTGTGCCAATACTCACCTCCTCATCCCTTGTGCCGCAGCCACGCCTTAATACAGTTTCAGGTGAGGACATTTGGAGTTCTACTTTAATGTCTGCAGTAAATCAAAAACTGATCTACATGTGGGGAAAACATTTCACAGAAAATAGAGGACACAAGCAGAGGAGGCCTCCAGGGATGCATGGTGTCCATTTAGCAGTTTAACATATAATGCAGAGTCAAAATGCAGTGCAATAGGAAATTCGTTTTATATTTGCAGATGATGAGTTTATTTCAGGCTAAAATAGAGTGGCTCCTTGATGACAACTCTAAACATATCCAGGCACCTGCTGAGCGCACTGACCTGCCGAAGAGCATCTCTCAACGACCAAATGCAGAAAGGCTGCTTAGGTTTTCAAAGCCACACAGATCAGAAAACTCGCAAAATAAGGAGAGGTCTTCCATAAGTAAACATGCTCATCCGAACGCCCCTTGCCCCGGTTTAAACTCAAGGTCAAGCAATTGTTTTTACTTATCTACAGTAGATCGATTCTATCTGTGTAGAGTTCATGTTAACACTATCAACGCCCTAAAGAGAATATGGACAGTAATTTTCTGTAACAATTGTTACTTTACCTTTTAATTTGTCTCTCTTTTTGTTTAAATTTGTTTATTACTGTTGATATGCATCAGATTATCAGTGACTAGAATAGCAGTACCAAAAAGCATAGATGTTTACACTCAGTCTATTATGTTAGCAAGCAGGC
This sequence comes from Pleurodeles waltl, assembly GCF_031143425.1. Classification (NCBI taxonomy): domain Eukaryota; kingdom Metazoa; phylum Chordata; class Amphibia; order Caudata; family Salamandridae; genus Pleurodeles; species Pleurodeles waltl. Next base: position 98,847,987 of record NC_090446.1, read on the forward strand.
AGGGCAGGATCTGAATTTTACACATACCAAGTATGCTTTCGGGCACTCATATATAGACGTGCAGATGAAATGAGGGCATACCTTAAATAATTGATACTATACAGCATAAAGTCAGATATGAACAGTCGAAAGGCCCGTTTAGGGGCAAGTGTAATATTATACAAAATTAACAGGGACATTAACTAATCCACGCATCCCAACTCTATCGCCCCTCCTATAGCAATCCTCTGCGCCGTGTAGTTTTCCACTGCTTTGTACACAGAGAATTACCCCGACATGTATTGCGTCAGCCACTCCGTCATTATTTGGTGGGTGGGGAACAATAGGCACGTCAGTGTGCGCGTCAGTCATGATGGCGCCCAGCTGTGGGCTATTGGGTTTTTCCGCAGTCCTACTGCGTCTTCCCTGTGTAAAGTTATTACACTTTCAGCCTGAGCCAGTTAATGCGCGATTGCATCCAGGATGTGCGCTGCAGGGATCAGGTGATTTCCATCTGCGTGAGATCAGCCTTTCTGCTAACAGGACTTCCAGATCCATAAACCGGGATATAACCTTGTGTTTCTTCCTTCTACGATATGGCCCTAGCGTGCACACTTCCCATGTATTGGAAAGGACCCTATTTGTACAATGTAGTATGCGGCTCATCACTCCTCGCCAATATCTTAACTTGTCTCTTTATAGCTGGTTACTCAGCATGCCTCATGAAACCCGTGTACACAGCGGTCACATCCTTCAATGAGATGTATTCATTAGTGGATGTTGTTTAGCACCACACACATCACCTTAAAGCCCCTCTAGAGCATTGCGTCCGCTGCAGGTTGGACGCTTTGCTAAACGATGCACACTCGGCGGCATGAACATAGCACCCGTCAATGAGTCCTAAATAGTATTAAGCCATGGCGAGACATTAAAAACAGGCAGCTGGCTGGGGGTTAAACAAACGGAGGTGGGGTCAAGGAATACAATGCTAAAGGGACCAAAGCAGCAACCTTTACAGCACCGTCAGTGCTAGGTACAGAATGGTGGTTGGGGGCGGGGCGTGGTAATAAGCAGCTGTCACCAGTGCAAAGGGGTGCAGCACCAGTGTCACAGACTTGTGAAAGGCTGAAATAAGCCCCTCTGGAGCTGGCTGGAAAAAAGCGGTGTGAAGATCGTCAGCACTTCATGCAAAATAGAAATCTGCCCTCTCGAGTACTCCTTATGCATTAAAAAATGGTAATTTTCTCTTCACAGCGTGGCTCTCAATGCGGCGGCCTAACCTGGCCTTACAGAAGGACTATCTCCAGTCATTGATTACAGAGGCGCAAAAAAAGGGAATATTCTGGATAAGAAGACTTAAAAAGCTTCGGGTTCCCTTTATAAAGAAATCACTTTTAAGAGAGAAAAGGGAGGCTGGTAGGCCGCGTAGGAGCTCCCGTCATGCTCCGTGGCTAGCCGTTGGCTCAGAGTAGAGGACGCGCGTCGGAGCATGGATGTTCAACTAAATGTCAGTCGCTGCTCTCCCCCCCCCCACCCCACCCCCGAGTTGATGTTTGGCGCTTGAGCTTCGGACCCGGTGGAACAGAGGCAGAAAGGACCTTCGGTGATTAAGCTTCGCTTTATGAGGAACCTCAGTTGCATCAGACCAGATTTCATCAGCGCAGAGAAGGGAGGTGAAGCAGGTGTCACTGGGACTCGCCTATGTTCTATTTTTGGCTGTCTTCGCAAAATGTGGGGAAATGTCGAAGTATATGGCTGTTCCCCTTCCGCAACTCTTTTTGAAAAATAAAACCCTGGTGGGAAACTTGCCGAGAGGTGCTGATCAAATGAAAGTGAACTGTGTGGAACTTACTCAGCCTGTTTTTTTTTTTCTTTTCAATTGCTGCGTGGTTTCTACCATTTATAATGCTTTAGCACTCTAGTTGCTTTTTTCAAGCTGAAGACATTGCACAGCCAAGTCATTTATCAGAGGACACTAACTTGACTACCTAAGATATATTGTGTTTAGGTTCATTTGTGCTACGTCAAGTATTTTCTTATCCAGAAATAGTTTTTTTTTTTTTCAGGCAGGAGGGCATAAAGAGAGGAAAAGGAGGGGGAGAGGAGAGAGGAAAGGGGGAAGGAAAAGAAAATACAATGCGTCGATCCCCGCATCAGTTTCAGGGCAAAGGACGCCCTGCTTCAAAGGTGTTTAAGATGGCACGAAATTTGAAAAATAAGCAGCCTGCTCCCTCTGATAACCATATAAATCTTGACCTATCTTCTAGCACTACTGCTTTGTTAATTACTGATTCTTCTTACAGTACTATCCTGCCTCACAGATCCCCGCCGGCAGTCATCAAAATGGTGGATCAGCATCTTGGCTCTGATTCTTCTTCGGAGATGGCCAGAGAGCCGGACTTAATCACGGTCTCAGATCCAGACCCTGACTCGAATTTAGGATCGGTTAATAAAGCTCGCCCACCTGGGGATTGTTCAACGCTCAGCTCGAATTCCGAGCCTTACGACAGCAAAATCCAGGACACATGCTCTGCATTCAAGCAGCTGTATCCCTTGTTCAGTGGAGGGACGGGGAGGGGCTCAAAAGAGGTAGTCCCCTTGTCAACTAACAATGCCATCTCTGCCTCCCAGGTGGACATAATACTGTGATGGGGCCCTTCATGATTACCGGTGCAATTGAACCCCTTCAGGAGGCTCAAGATCAGCAGAACTTACAAGCTCGGCATTCATCTCAGGAATATCAAGATAAGACAGGTTCTGGCACTTCTTCAGAAAACTTGCTTCTTCAAATTCTATAAGAACTATGAACATTTTGCAAGAAAAGGCCAATCAGAAAACGGAATCACAATTAAACTTAATATCTGGCAATATTCAGCAGCTTAACTCACGCATTAAAGAAGTAGAGCAGCGAGTATCGATTTGGAAGATGCACGATCTTCTTTGGATCCGTTAGTCGCTAAATGTCAAGCTGATCTTGTAGATTTACAGACTCGGTTAGATGATGCTGAAAACCGCTCACGCAGGTCTAATATGAGATTTACGGGGATCCCTGAAGGACGCGAAAAGGGACGGACTGTCACAGATTTAATCTCTGATCTTGTTTTATAGCATGTTCTCCCTGAGCCAAAGGATATACATTTGGATCTCACTATTATGAGGGCCCATCGGGTCCCTGCAGTACAGCCATCCAACGCAAAGTATCCTCGAACTGTGCTCGTCAACTTTGGCGACTTCCATATTAAGGAGCGTATTCTACAACAAGCAATCAAGAGTAAAATCCATCAGATCCCTGGCGACTATGCCTTCAAGTTTTTTTCGGATATGTCAGTTGCTGCCGCGCACCGGAGGAGAGAACTGAAAGGGATGATCCCTGCATTTCAAAAAGCTGGGGCCCCGGCTGGACTCGTGCAACAATCTAAACTAAAAGTTTTTTTCCAGGGACATTCTAATTTGATCCATACAGTGGAAGCTGCTAAAACTCTTTTGCACTCAATTCAGAATTCTGAAAGATCAGGACAGGGGAGTAAGGGGAGGTAGGGGGAGGGGGGACTTAAACTAAACTAAATTCAAAATATGAATGAAAGAAGGTGCACACTTCAGGTACTTAAGGGCTGAGACTTTCTGGGAAGGGAAGATTTTGTCACACTCAGCGCTCTATTACTATGGCACTTACTTTCCAGTTCTCTGTAGTCAATGGCATTAGGGTGCCATGTCAAGGCACCTGATTAGGCAAGAAGGGAGTCCGGGGGTGAGGGGTGGCTCCGGACTGCTCAGACGGGAGGGCCCCAGGTGTTGGCCACCCAAGGGGTGGGGTATAGGGAGAGGGGTGAGGAGCGAGGGGTCAAGGGGGCAGTGGAGGGATGAGGAGGTAGGGGAGGGATCAGGAGGGGAGGTTAGGATCAATCTTCACCATTCTAGAGCACTGCTATGTTTTTTTATAGAATATTTAAGTTCATGGTGTCGGCATTATTATTCAAAGCAGGTCAAGGTTTAAATCAATGGCAAGGTTGTATTTTCCATTAAGAATACTCTCCTGGAACGTTAATGGGTTAAATAACCGTAGGAAAAGGGCTGTAATTGAGGAAAGGGTAATGGCTCTAAATCCTTCTGTTATTCTTTTACAGGAGACTCATATTCCGGTCAATAAAGTCTTGGGTTTCCATATGTTTAAAAAGATGGCCGATTTTAAGTTGGTGGCTGCAGCCTCAGCGGCCCATAGAGGCGTAGCAATCTTTCTAGCTAGAGGTCTCAATGCACAGCCACTTGATTAATTTTCTGACCCCGGAGGGCAATGGTGCTGGGTGCAGTGCTTAATTGCCAAAGAAAGATTTGACTTCATCAGTTTTTATGCTCCCCTGCAGGATGACCCAGTTCCTTATGAAGGGCTATTTTAATCCCTTTTGCAAACAACAGGCAAAATTAATATTGGAGGAGATTTTAATTTCCTTCAGGATCCAGTTCTGGACACCACTGCTTGGGGTAAGAAACTGCACAAACCTAGAGTTGCAAAAACTTTTAAAGATTATGTTAAGGTCTTGATGCTCTGTGATCCTTGGAGAGAGAGCGCTCCCAATGTGAGGGAATATACTTGTGTCTCAACTCGGTTCAAAAGCTCCTCTCGTATTGATTCTTTTTTTATATCAGAAACACTGTGTTTTAAAACTCAGTCGGTGCAGCACTCTGGTTTATCTGACCATGCCTCCCTGGTACTGGAAGTGTCTCTTTACTCCAAGGTTCTTACAACTCAGACTAGAAGGTGGGTTTTCAATTTGCAGCTTCTTTTGGATAAGGGATGGCTACAGATTTCCAAGGGTGAAATAAGTGAATTTTTCAAACGTAATCAGGGATCTTCAACTCCAGCTGTAATTTGGGATTCATTTAAGGCCTTTTTTAGGGGCTTGGTAATTGCTAAGGAGGCAGCAGATAAATCTTACCTGAGACAACAAATCAGGGCACTGGAAGAGGCAGTCCAAAGGTGTTTAACTGCTTATCTACATGCCCCCTCGGAAAATAACAGACAGTCTTTTGAATCTGCTAAAAAGGCATTGGCTTCTTTAAGAAGGTTGATACAGAATATCAGACTTATAAACAAAAGATCTACGAAGAAAGTAACTTTACAGGTAAATTTTTAGCGTGACAGGTTCGAGATCGAATTGCTGGTAATATCATACACGCCTTAAGATGTCCTGTCAGCGGGCCTAGACATACTGATCCCAGAGTTGTGGATGAAATTATGCTGGAGCATTACAGACGACCGTAGGTCCATTAGAGAATTCTTGGGGAAACTGGATATTCCCAGTCTCACAGAAAAAGACAGCAGCGCTCTGATACAGCCATTCACAAAGTTCCACGGCGAAGGCTTGTGGACCTGATGGCTTCCCGTCCGAATTTTATAAGGCTTTCATTAAAACATTTGCTGATGATTTTTTGGCTTTAATCAATGGCTTACTGACGGGCAAACAGATTCCCAAGACCTGGCATTCAGGAAATGTGGTGAGCTTTCCTAAGAAGAACAAGGACAGGGAGGACCCTAATGCATATCGTCCAATTTCATTATTAAACACAGATTATAAAATTCTTACAAAACTTCTGGCTAATAGGCTTAATGGGTTAGTTAATAAACTGGTGCATCCTGATCAAAATGGGTTTATAGCGGTCGGCAACTTGCCACTAATACGGACTTTTTGGCTGGGGCTCTTGACTATTTCGCTTCTAATAAAGTTCCCGCCATCATTCTTTTATCAGATGAGGAAAAAGCATATGATTTGGTTGTATAGGGTACACTTTTTGCAATATTGTCTAGCTATAAGGTAACCCCCAAGGTTATTGCACTAATTCAAAGGCTGTACTTATCTTCGGAAGCTAATATTATTATAAACTCAAAGAGCGTTGGCCAACTTCAAGTACAACGGGGGACTCGGCAGGGCTGCCCTTTGTCTCCTATACTCTTTGCTCTTTTTATTGAGCCTCTAGCCATTAAAATTAGACAACGTAATCAGATTCTGTCTCCTCTAAAGTCTATGGGGAAGATTAAACTTTACGCGGACGACATTATTATGTTTCTAGATGAAAAACGTACCTCTCAGGAAGCGGTTTTTAATGTATTCACTGAGTTTGAGCAAATTGGTGGCTATAAGATCAACATGAGTAAGACTGATATTATTTTGTGTGGCACCTCTCCTATTAAACTGCTTCCTGAATTAAGACGCTGTGTGAATGCCAGGCCAAAGAGATACCTAGGGATTTACTTTTCAGCCGATATAGGAGACCTGTACGATCTTAATTATGCTCCATTACTCGTGAAAACTCAGGCTTTGCTGGCTCGCTGGGGGTCTCTCCCCCTATCTATATTAGGTCAAATTGCATTGATCAAAATGGCAGTTTAACCACTGTTTAATTTTCTGTTTTCGGGCATCCCGTGCGTTTTAACACAAAACTTCTTCAAAAAAATTGGAGTTCATATTACGTCTATTTATCTGGCAAAATCGGAAGGCTCGAGCCGCATTAGGTGTATTATATGCAGATAAAGAAAAGGGGGGGGTTAGCTTTGCCTAATTTTAAAGAGTATTATTTTGCTTTTTCTGCGCCTTATTTCGCCAGCTTTAAAATGGATCAATCCGTAGGTTGTGGGTTCTTCAATGATTTTCGTGAATTAATATGCAGGGAGCATAAAATTCAGAATCCAGTACTCTTGGCGAAATCGCCTAAAAAAGTTTGTTATAAAACTCTTAAATGTTTTTTTTTAAGAGAAAATCAGATTTTCTCAGAAAATATTCAAACCCATTTTTGCATTTTGACACCCCTCTCACACAGATTACGTTACACTCTGGCGCTCAGCTTAATGTAGACGTAGTAAGGAGATGGGAACACGCAGGTATCAGTAAAATTGGGGATTTTCGCACCAATGACAACTGGGAAACTCCCTTAAATATCCTGACTGCTGTCAAAAATGACCTTCTTCTGCTGGGATCCTATTATACTTTGCTACACAGTCTAAGAGACTTGGATGTTAATTTAATTATTAACGCCCAGACATTTATCTCAGGACTGATGGATCCTCTTAGGATAAGGACCGCGGGGTCATGGAGAAGGCTATTAACAGACCGGGATAAGGCCGATCTTGGGATAAAAGCACAAAAGAAATGGGATCGTCAGGAGGGCCTAGAGCTTACGAATGAATGTTGGGAGAGAATTAATCACTTGAATTTCTCTGTTCTCAGAGTGGCAAACGGGCATCGGATGATATTTTATAGCAAATGGTTATTATACCGAACCCCACAGGCCTTGTCCCGCATGGGGCCCTGCTGCCCTGATCTGTGTTTTCGCTGTAAGGAAGTAGGGGTGGCGGGCTGGACACACGTGATTGGGACATGTCGATGTATACAGGAATACTGGGCTGGAATATTTAAGATCTTAACAACTATGGCGCAGGTCTCCATAACTCCTAGCATTTGGCTGATGTGCTTAGGCTTCGATCCTGAGGCAAGACTCCACTCCAGGTGGGAGGAACTCGTTTTTATCGCCACTGCGGTCGCTAGATCTCTTTTGTTAAGGAACTGGCGATCTGAGCTGGCTCCCACTTCTCAAGAATGGCGGAGCAAAATGACGCAAGTCAGGAATCAGGAAATGAGATATGCTAACAGAATAGGAAGTGGTAAAAAGTTTGCTTTGATTTGGGGCGAATTCTTTTTAGATATGTTTGGGTACATTTGTCTATGGTTAAATTTACTACTGAATGATCCTGCAGAGCTATTTATTCTCACTGTAAGTGGCAATGTATTATTTTTGTTATTATCTTGATCGATCCTGAAAAAAAAAAACGTAAAAAAAAAACAAGAATAAGAAAAGAAAGAGAGAAAAGGGAAAGAACTCCCACTCAGGACTATCCCTCGCAGGAGGCAGGTGGTAGTTGCAGACGTCTACAGTGCAAATAAGCAATGTTCTTACCTTTGAGGATAACATCACCACCGTTTCCTCCATCGCCACCATCTGGACCCCCAAATTCTTTTCGGGGTTCACTGTGGAAACAGCTGCTGCCTTTGCCTCCTTGTCCCCCATTAACACGGATTCTGCGGTGGTCAACAAAGTGGCGAGTCTAAAAAACAAGCATCTCGTAATGAGGTCTCTTAATTTGCAACCAGACTTAACAGGTAGGTATGCACATGCACAACAAACTGGAGGACTCTGTTCCTGACAACACATCTACAGAAACCTGGAGAGGAGGTCACATCAAATATACATCTCAACAATATAAGCAAATTAAGCAAGTAGCACGTAAGACCCCTTTCGAGGCCAACACTGCAGAGAACGGTTACCAGGGCCCGACCATGGTGGTTGAAATGGTTTCCCACTGGCGTCCTGGGTTTACCCTACTATACTACTACAAGTGGGCCTATTACATCCCTCTCTGCTCTTGACTCTCAGGGTAGTGAGGGCGAACGGTCACTGTCTTCTCAAGGAAGCAGAGCAGGTGGACCCGAGCAGACAACTTAATCAACAAACCAACAACATTTTAGATGTCCAGCGCAGAGCTTATCTTGTTAAAAAAAAAAAAAAAGTAATCTCACATTACTCAATGCTACACAACTGAATTCAGCATACCGGCCAGTGAATGTAATCACATCTTTATTGTGGAGCTAAACACTTTATCCCCCCTCTGCGCTGTCTCCAACCCTGGTGAAAGTAGACATACTTGTCCCCTAATAGTTATGGTAAAGGCATGAACACGGCTCAGGTGCAGACTATGGGTGCTCTACCAGGGGAATGCATAATTACTTCATTTGTTGGCTCAAGTTCTTAACCCTGTTGGTATAGTGGGTAGTAGTAGTTCTGACATAGTCCCTCACTCTCCGATAGAACAAACTTAGTGGATTGAATTTATCATAGATAGAAGCCAACGGAACTCAGGTGTATTGACAAATAACCACACCCCTGGAAAGTTGAATTTATCTCCTGTAATCCACAACATAATTAGATAAAAATATACCTGCCTTCATATGTCTTACTCACTTCAGCTGAAACTCATCCAAAACCTACTCCACACAGTAAGAAAGAAACAGGACCAAGTAGATCCTCATGCTCTCTTATTAGAGAGGCACATGAACGACCTGACCGCATCATACTCTGGGTCAGATCTAAATCCCACTTCATGTCTTCTTCAAAAGACTGCAGTCAAGACTATCAACAGAAGTCCTTAGCTTCTCCTTAACAGGACCAAATCTAACCTAGTAACCTCATTCATATTTCATGGGTCACCACCCCATTCTTGGAAGAAAAGTACATCTGCATCAAATGCCTTCCACGCATTTGTTTATCAGCAGCCAAACATCATACTGACATTTGAGATAAGATTTCCTATTCTTGATTCTTGACTTCGACCTGCTATACAGAAACCAGGTTCACTAATTCCTCATGGCCAATGTTGGACCTCTTATTACCTGACAGCTACTCTACTATGTGCCTGGACTGTGCGGGAAAGACAGGTTTAGTGCCCACACATCCAAATGCCATCCACCTACCGCATTCGTCCAATAATGGACCAATGTGGCCCTTCTATTGCCTAGCCATAGATATAACAATAGATGCAATCAAACCTATCTTCCACATCATCTACCACCCTCCTGGTGAAAACACATTCTTCATGGAGAATTTATGTCTACTCCTAGGCAATAAAATAAATGACATCACTATTATCTTCAGAGGCAATTTCAATCTACACTAGTGTGATACAAGTGACTCTATAAGCTCTCCATGAGCTCACTTCCTAAAACACAATTTTGAATAACCCTGTTCTTCACCTGCTAATGTAAATGTATATATTCTGTACCTACTAACTGGCAAACTAGGCATGCTACAGCATGAATACCAAATCCTGAGATTGGGAAAAGCCAGTCTGATATAAACCGTTTAATCTTCAGAGATCAGGGCAAAGCCTACAAAACAAATAGAGATTTGAAACCAAAACATCACTCTTCAAAACCAGGATAACCAAGACAAAAAAAACCCCTCTCCCCTGCAAACACCTTAGCCAGTAATACTTCTAACGCATAGACATTATTCCAAGCGATTAAATAAACAGCCTTAAAAGACCATCAGAGACATAAGACATTCATCCCATTTCTTGGACTAAGCCAACCAGGAGGTGAAAGATTTCAGCCCTCACCTCATTCTAGAGGGGGACTAGGAAACCTCCTATTTCTCTTCTCCCTCTCTGGTCGCTTTCTCTCCACCTCTCTCTAAGTCTCTTCATGTCTGCTGCAAATTAACTTCCATTAGCTGGAGTAGTAACAGACGACCAGGAGAGCCACTCACATTCAAAATCGTCCTCCAAGGGCTCCAGCCTACCAAGGAATCGTCCGGTGGAATAAAAGCCCTGTCTCGTCGTGCCTCCCTGCTGATATAAAGTTTTCAGTCAGCCCCTCCTTGGAGCACAGCTTGTCAGAACTTACCAAGAGTTAGTGGGGGTTCCAGGCTTGGCAAAAAGTTGCAGCTTGCTTCTCCATCTTCACCACAAGATGCTAGAAGGAGCAGCTTGCCAGTTTTGGGGGGATGGTAGCAATGGATATGGGTGAAAGAAGGAGATTGTTTGCCCATCACACTCTCTGCCTTACTCATGGTTAGGCTTCTGCCCAGTTCAAAATGGCAACTGCATTTTTATAAACACTAGTTCCATAATGGTAATTTTGTATTGGAAAATCAACCATCAATGACCTCTGACGGGGGATGATCCTTCACTTTTCTATAGAGTATATAAAGGTAGACTGTATAAAAGCTGTGCTGTCTTCTTGTCTAAGACGAGATATTAAAGAAGGCAATCATTACTCCCTTGACAGCCTGAGTGTTTACAAAATACAGCAAAACTTGCTCTCATAAGAAACTTATAAAATGATTCAGAGAAGCTGCACACACAAATCCAACTGGCAAGTATACAGAGCAAGCTACCCTGTAAAGCACATAACGAAGCAAATCAGGAGCAGTATTCAAGCAAAGAACAATAGAGACTGGTGGACATTGTCTCAAGTAACAAGTTTAATTGAGGTATAATGATATTTCTATATTAAAAGTGTGGTCCAATTTCAGAATGCATACACATGTCCATAAATACACTCAATAATGGCAGCTGTGCTAGTCCGGTACAAAGAAAATAGTGTTTATAAGTTGTTGAGATGGCATTTGGTTTTATCCAGGGCAGAGGTAGAGTTAGGTCAACGTTTTGGTCTCTGTTGCACCAAATATGTTAGATTGTGATGTATTTTGCAAAATGGTCGACCACAATTTCTATTTTCCTTGTAGCAAAGACACTTCTCTAAATCAATCTCTAAGTGTTTCCTTTAGGAGCAGTTTGTTGTAATTTGCATTATAGTCCATGCCTCGCAACATCAACTGGCCCCCTTCCTTCGTGTGCACCTTTTCTGTGTTTTCAGGTCCCAGTTAGGGTTCTTGTGTTAATGTCTTCTAATTAACTCCCTTCAGTTATCCTTCAGCCTTACATGTAGGAGCCAATCTCCAGCCTCCACCTGATCCAATTTGCCCTCAAGACTAATGGTAGCAAGCACGGTTGAGTGTTTATTGTGATATTAATGAATTTCTGACTTTACAGGAAGTGTGCTCTTGACAAACTTTCCTGAGCTGCTGAAGCAACAATGTTGTCTCCATCTCCAATTTCCTCTTATCCTACATCCTCAACTTCTACAATCCCTAACACTGTAAATGCCGCTCAAGTTGCTACAGTACTCAACAGACATGGGAGAGATGAATAACTATAACCAATCCCCCCTTCATTGCGAAAGTGCTAGGGTTAATGCTAGAGTTAGACTACTGTTGGGTCATATTGTATGCCCTCTGGGAGTATGTGCCACGTTCATTTCACTAGTGTATAATTAGACATGGTACCAATGATTAATACCACCAATGTGTTACACTGCCCAAAAGACTATATGCATTATAATGGTGTCACTCAATTTCTGGCCACTTAAATTCATTGAGCTTTCTTTGCCGTACGTTATCATAGTGGATGGTTGTATGTTGGAACCATGCATGCATTTACCACGCCTGCCTTAACACGGACCGAACCACAAATACATCTTCACATGCATTCCTTTACCACGCAAGTCATTACAACGACTTGCCTTAGGGAAAGCACTGGCCTTTGGAATAGTATCATTTACTATTCCAGCTCCAGCCTGGCAACAGTTGGGAAAGTGTTGGACTTAAGTCCAACAACGCTTTCCTGAAGCAAGTCGCTGTAACGACTTGCGTGGTAAACGATTGTGATGTAAAGATGCAATTGTGGTTCAGACCACATTGTTAAGGCACAGTGTTTCGAGCTGTGTTATAAAGGGCAGTTCCCGTAGTGAATAATATTTGAAAATCAAATACATCTACAAAAATAAAATCCAACCTTATTGTTTCAAATTTGCCTTTCAACATGAAATATGGATTTTTTCTGATATTTAACTTTATTTTAGATTGTATCCACTTCCTTTTTTCATAGAAACAGGCTATTCTTAGACAAACTAGTGGTACTATGTAGAAGATTTAAGTGAAATATCTTTCTAGTATGTACATGGAAAGTCAGATTGAGTAGCAGACACCTGTTTCAAAGGTGTTTATTTTAGGAAGATAAAAACAAAGTAGGCAAATATGTTTTTGAAACAGATAGAGGTTTTTAAAGGTGTGTATGCATTTGGTAAACTTTTGTTCTTCTGTAACTGCAAGGGAAAGAAAGCTGTATAAACTGCTTGATTTGAAATTGAAAGAGCGGGTCACCTCTGGTAGGCAATAGAAGTGCACAAATACAAGTGGAGAGGCAACCTCCGAAGCAGCATTGGCATCTTGTTGTGCACTGCTGGCAGAAATGTTCATGCATAATTTACATAGAGAAAAGCTAGCAGGACACTTGCACAAATTCAAACTGAATTTTTTTGTTTTTAAGTAAGAGAAAAAAGTCACAAATTATCAAAAAGAGATGCAGCCACTCATCAGTGCATATGCAGCAAACAGAGGGCCTGATTTTAACCTTGGCGGACGGCGGAGGCCGTCCGCCAAGGTTCCGCCGCGAAATGACCAAACCGCGGTCACAAGACCGCGGCGGCCATTCTAACATTTCCTCTGGGCCGGCGGGCGCTCTCCAAAAGAGCGCCCGCCGGCCCAGAGGAAATGCCCCTGCAACGAGGACGCCGGCTCAGAATTGAGCCGGCGTAGTTGCAGGGGTGCGACGGGTGCAGTTTGCACCCGTCGCGTATTTCAGTGTCTGCATGGCAGACACTGAAATACTTTGCGGGGCCCTCTTACGGGGGCCCCTGCCGTGCCCATGCCGTTGGCATGGGCACGGCAGGGGCCCCCAGGGGCCCCGCGGCACCCCCTACCGCCATCCTGTTCATGGTGGGTTTCCCGCCATGAACAGGATGGCGGTAGGGGCTGTCAGAATCCTCATGGCGGCGGAGCGCGCTCCGCCGCCATGAAGGATTCCCCCGAGCAGCGGTAAGTCGGCGGGAGCCCGCCGACTTGCCGCTTCTGACCGCGGCTGAACCGCCGCGGTCAGAATGCTCGTGGGAGCACCGCCAGCCTGTTGCCGGTGCTCCCGTGGTCGGTGGCCCTGGCGGCCACCGGCCGCCAGGGTCAGAATGACCGCCAGAGTCTGTTAGATGGTGGCTGCACAATACTGCTGCTTTGACACTGTGTAAGTAAAGGATGCAAAGCACTGCCTTGCGATAGCTAAAGTGATGCAAATTTGTACTTGTCATTCGAGAATCTTTCCTCAAAGGACACATACAAAACGTTTTAAGCGCAGCTGCTCACCATACGAGGACTGATCATGCATGTCCTGCTACTAAAGACAAACTACCTGCTATGTATAAGAAGCCTCTGAGTTAGGGTGGTGGGCCTTCATGAAAGTCCAGGTAGCAAAAGATTAATAGCAATAAACACAGAAAGCCAAAAAGTCAGACCATCTGTAGGACAGTATACTTAGACACAGACTACATACCAGTTTCTTTTCTGACAGGTCTCTGTTCTTCCCCAGCCTTTGTCTCTTTGCACAATGTGAGCAGCTCGTAGAGATATTCTTCAGGTAAATCCAATGATCTCCAAACGATGTTCTTGTCTGTATCGATGAGCAGGCATCCTGTCTTACTAACGACAAACAATCCAACAGACCCCACGCTCTCCTGGACAGTACCTTTGACCTCAGCATGCTCACCTACCTGCACAAGTGCAAAAAAGGCATTTTACATAGCTATCAAATATGAGTGAACTTGTTTTCAGTGCTGTGGTCGAACATGGGAAAATTAATTTGTAAAGATCTCGAGTTAGATCCAAGCAGATGGTATTTTCAACAAAACAACAAAAGAGCTCTTCAACATTCCAAACAGGATTTATTTGTAGAGGGCTTTTGAGCCTCAAGCTGCCCTGGCTTACCGGCTGCTCCTTCTGTTTTGGCACTCACCCTTTTTTGCATTTTTTATTTATTCTAGCTCTGCTAACACACAGTCTTACTAAATTCTATTACGTTTTCTCATATTTGGCTTCTCTTGAATCCTTTTGCTCTTGAGCACCTGGTTGTTAAAAGGTTTCTCATTTGTAAGATCACTTTGACATGAGAAAGAACACCCACTAAACCTCAATTTCTTGAAAGTTGGTTGTTTATTTCTACTGCATTTCCTCTCAAGTGCCATTTTGAAAGAAGTGGTAACCCTTTCTCTGTTTGCCTTCTAGTTGTAAACAATGTGTCAGTATAAGAAGTTGCTAATAGCACGCCCACACAGTGGGAGCTTGTTGTAGTATTTGAATAAGATAACTACAGTCAATGAGATTCTAAGACGAAGTTTAGTGGAGCACCAACGCAACAGGACTCATCAATCTGGCAGTTTTGAATTTCCTCAAAGTTTAAACAATAGTATAAGAAAACAATGAAAAAAGCAGACAGCTGTGAGACAGAGTTCTATAACAGCTCACCAACATTTCAATAAGTCTAAAATTACAAAACACTGCGTAAGCCTATATTACTACACATCTCCCTTCTTTATGAAAAAGAATGAGAAATAGAAATGAACCAAAATAAATGAATTACAAGAAGAGAAAGAAAACCAATACTGACACACAAAAATCAGTTAATATGCAAAGTCACAACATTGTTGAATTATTAGACATTTTTTAATAACAAGGTGGAATTCTAATACATGAAATGATTATACTTTTTTTGGTATCTTCACACTCCTATAAGACCCTATATTGAACACCACAAGAACATTTGACACAGAACTATTTTAAACACTATGCATGGGCAAGGAAACAGTAGCATCATTATTACTGTTCTTCTCCTGTCTAGCAAATGATTCACTAAGAAAATCAGCACCAGACAAATCAACAATATCTGAGCAAACAATCGTTTATATGTGCTAATTTAGAACAACTCCACCTAGATCCACTGTTGAAGAAAGCTGATGTTCTGCCCACTTTAACAACGTTCAGAGATTGCAAAATTCAGAACTACCTTTAGAAACATGCCATAGCAATTTGATTTTAACCGAGTCGCCACTTCACAGTACATAAGAACTATAGTTAAGGTTTCTGGTTGTTATGCTTTTCTTACTAAGCACATTCCTCTTCACCTCATTGTGTATGTTTTTTTAATTTTAATAACAGATGGCTTATTTTGCAACCAACTGGGATTCAAACCTTGCTTAGGCTTACTTCCTTTAAGTAATAAAATTGGGAAAATATGGTAGTACAGTGAGGAGTACTGTGGTATGACCACATTAATTTGGCAACATGCTCTTTGACATCAATCCTTGCTTTTATAACTAACTGAATACCTTCAACTAAAGTCTTGTTAAACCTTTCCACAAGACCATTCATGTTTGGTGAATACAATGCGGTGTGTTTATGCGTAATACCAAAACTGGCAAAAAAGTGTTGTAACTTCAACAAAGTAAACTGCACACCATTGTCAGAAGTAATAGTATCCGGATATCCTTCTCTTCTAAAACATATGTCAAGAAACGTAATCACTTCTTCAGTGTTAGCTTTCACAATCCATATGTATTCTACCCATTTTGAAAAATAATCAGTAAATCAGTCAGCTAAAGATCCTTATTTAGCTAAACTCAAGCCATAAAAGCACAGAATAAAACAGTACATCACAAAACTACATCAAATTAATACAACAGGATTTAAAAAACGATCAATTCAAACTCACATGGTCACAGAAGTTCATGTAACAGAAACATTAGTCACACTGCCCTATACAGATTTTTAATTCGTATTGCACAACGAATAAAGATTAACACAGCTACACAGAGATGTCACAGTTTTTGCAAATAAAGCAACACTTCTCTATAAGGTCTAATCTTGGATGAACAAAGAATTGTCTCAAGAAGCGCTTCTGGGGTTT
Source organism: Pleurodeles waltl (assembly GCF_031143425.1). Taxonomy (NCBI): domain Eukaryota; kingdom Metazoa; phylum Chordata; class Amphibia; order Caudata; family Salamandridae; genus Pleurodeles; species Pleurodeles waltl. The sequence continues at coordinate 98,864,359 of NC_090446.1, forward strand.
AGAATATAAATTACAAGATAGAGTAAAGTGCATGGTGCTTTGCTTTGATAAATCATCACAAGCGTAGTTTGGCAAGGTTGTACGCAAATCAACGTCCTTGAGAAAGGTCACAAATAAATGAAGAAGATTAAAAAAAAAACATGGTAAGCCAAAACCTTTTTTTTCCATCAAAGAATGAAATCAAATAAAATTCAGAACCCAGTGATGTTTTAATAGAGTTATAGCTAGCACTGCTACTTACCTTGTCAAAGTTTGCTTGGTAGAGGCTATACTGTCTTTCCCTGAATGCTTTGTTCACCAAGGACGTCATGGTTGGGTTTGTATCTCTCTGGCTGGAATATAGGTCTGCAAAACTCAGGCCTGTAAACCCCTCTTTAACATAATTGATCCAGGAGATCGTCAAAACATGATCCATGATTTATAACACATACAACTTTTCTTGAAGAATACCTTCAAAGGGTCCCAGCAAATCAATAGCCAATGCCTTCAAAGGCTTTTCTGGCAAATTCTTCATCGCCACTTCCTTTTTCTGCAATTTCAGTACTTTATCAGAATTCTGGCACAATGTGGAACTCTTCATAAATGTCACATCAACAACATACATGAATGGCCACCAAAACACATCTCTTAATCTGATAATGGTACTTGACTGACCAATATGTTAAATATGGACTATAGATATTAATTGACATCTCATGTCCACAGGAGGATTACAACCATCACCCTTCATCAACATCTCATTCTCAATCCATTGTGAAATTTTTGACTTTCCATAATACTTGTAATTCTTTGTTAAAAACGTCTCTAAAGGCCAACTATTCACAATGTAATTCATCACAGAAATTAACACTTCGGCATTAGCAGACACTAGTATCCCATCATCTTCTGAAATCACCTGTCTAACTCATAAAACAACATCCTTCACACTAGCTACTACACATTCATCAAAATTGTTCACCTCACTTGAGAAATCATAATTTCCAGATAACCTGGACAAACCGTCCGCTCTTACATTATGTGCACCAGGCAAATACAATTATATTCATGAAGTTTAGCAAGTATTCTTATCAACCTGAAGGAAGCTTTTCCAACTCCATTCTTAGACAATGACGCAATTAAAGGTTTATCAACTGTTCTCAAATTAAATCTCTTGCCCCACAAATACATTTTAAAATGTTCAACAAACCATGCACAAGCCAGTGCTTCACATTCAATCAAGAGCATTTACACTCGGCTTCAGTTAATGGTCTAGATGCAAAGGCAACAGTAAGTTCCAAATGACCTTTAATTTAACTCAAAACTACATCTAACCCAGTTGAACTTGTATCAACAGTAACTATATTCAGTGAAGTATTAGGAAAGGGAGAAAATGGTTGAGAATCTACAATTTCTTTTTTTAACTTAGAAATTGCACTGACATGTTCAAGAAACCATTCGAACTTTGCACCCTTTTTAAGCAGAGAGTGTAATGGTATTAGAATATGTCTGAAAATGTTCTGACAAATCTGGAAAAATATTCACGTAAACCTAACAAGCATTTACAATGCAATAAATCTCGCATTTTCTTGAGGTAGACCTATTGGCATTGTAAATTCATAAATGGACTTTTCTTGCCACATAAATTGGTCAACATTGACTCAATTTTGCCTTTTCCCGCCATATAATTCCAGTGACCCAGCATTTAACTAAAGCACTTCTATTTTCCTTCTTCCTCTATCTTAAAACATATACAATTATCATATAAACCTTTATCAGAAATGAACTTCTGGCATTAGCGTGTAATGCTCAAAACACCATAACAAAAATATAATTTGCGACGGAATGGAGGGTGAAAGGAAAGAGGGAGTCAAGATGGAGAGGACAAGTGGCGTAGTAATGGTGTCATGGGCACTGGAGTAAGAGAGGAAAATGGTTTACTGCAATTTCGGTAAGGAAATACAGCAGTAATTAGAGTTGAGTGAGGTACTTCGGTCTCTGGGCTCCAGTGCCACTACACCTGTTGCTCCATTGACAACTAGGACTCAGGAGAGAAAGCAGATGGGGCAGAAAAAGAGAATCAAAAAGAATACAAGAGACAAAAAGGAAGAAAGAGAAGGGGTCGCAAAGAAATAAAAGAAAAAAGGGAAAAGTAAAGTGAAAATGAAAACACAACGAAGGGAGAGGAGTAGAAATAAACAGTTGAAAGAGCGAAACTGTTAATGTGTGGATTTTAAGAGCTGAAAAGAGAATAGCGGAGGAGAAAGAAAACATTGAGAGTAAACAGAGTAAAGGAAAGAACTGGAGTGAGATAGGAGAAACAGACCCGCCCAAATAAAGATGGCAGTGAAGAATAGATTTAATTGGCTCCCCTACGTCCTCAAACAGAAGTCAGAGTGTGGAATGCCAGGGTGACTGCAGAAGAGGAGGTGCATTAGCAGAGTTGTATGTGAACTCCAATACAGCAATATTGGGGCACTTCAGATCAGGATTTAGGGTATAGACAGAGCTGTGTCCCGGCCCACTACTGGAATAACAGAAAGGCAGTGGGTGAGGAATGAGAAACGAAGTGCTGTGTAATTCCTTGTATAGGAATAATGGGGCACTGCAGGTTAGGGTTGAGGTGCACTGACCGAGTTGTATGTGGGCTGCAGTACTGGACTAGTAACAGGCACACAAGGCCAGAAGTGAGGTATGTTAATGGAACCTTGTGTGGAACCTTGTATTGAAGTGGCAGTGTTGCAGAGTGTTAGCCTGGAGGTGCCATGTTGAAGCTGCGAGTGGGGCCCGGTATGGGAGTGGCATTGTCTCTAAAGCACAGAAGCAGGAATCCTGAAGGGTGTGTGTGAGCCTTAGTACTGAGAAGAAATGTGCACTGAATGTTAGAATTGATGGATTTCACCTGAGCTGTGGTGGTTCCCATCAACAGTGGAGTTGGATGTTAGACTTGAGGTGCACTGGCTGAGCTGTGTTTTGCTCTTTTGAATCCAGTATTGGCTTGGCAGTAGTTCTGAATATTAGAATTGAGCTGCTGTAATGGAACTGTATGTGAGCGGCATCCCGGTATAGGAAAGGAGGTGACCTTGCGGGGGTAGAACTGAGGTGCACTGATGGAGCTGTGCCTGAGGTCCTAGTACCTGAACAGCAGAGTGTACTGACTGTAAGAACTGAGGTGCTCTGGCCGACAGCATGTGTGGGTTGTGGCACGGCTGAGGGCTTGGAGTGTGTGAACTGAGGAGCACTGATGGAGCTGTGACCCAGGACCCAGTACTGGAGCAGCAAAGTGTACTGACAGCAAGAACTGCGGTGCTCTGGCAGACCGCGTGTGGGATTCCTGGCACTGCTTAGGGCTTGGAGTGTGTGAACTGAGGTACACTGATGGAGCTGTGCCCAAGGTCCCAGTACTGGAGCAGCAGAGTGTACTGACCGCAAGAACTAAGGTGCTCTGGCAGACAGCATGTGTGGGGTTCCTGGCAATGGCACGTCTGAGGGCTTGGAGTGTGTCCACTACGGTGCACTGATGGAGCTGCGCCCGAGGTCCCAGTACTGGAGCAGTAGAGTGTACTGACAGCAAGAACTGCGGTGCTCTGGCAGAAAGCGTGTGTGGGGTTACTGGCACAGCTGAGGGCTTGGAGTGTATGAACCAAGATGCACTGATGGAGCAGAAGTGGGCACTGTCTCTAAGGATAGCAGAGCCCTGGTAGAGCTGGGTGCCTAGGCTATAAGCAGTTACAAGCGATCCTCCGCCCTTGCTCTCAGCACACAGGCAGGGACGCTTGGTAAAGAAAATCCAAGGAAGGCCGAGAGCCAGGCAGCTGAGAGAGGTTGCAGAGAGCCCACAAAGACCAAATGTGACCAAGATGACAGCCCAATTTATAGCCTTATTTACAGCTATGCTCAGGGGAAGAATGCTCTGCAAATGAAAAGGGAAGCCTCCCTGGACAGAAGCAGGAAACAATTTTTTTTTTTAAAAAGCCCGTTCAGACCAGATAAAGAGGACAAAGCGTAATTATATAGTAGTTGGTCTCTGCTCCCACACAGAAAGAGGAATAACTGACCACTAGCAAGCAATAATTTTAAAATGACACAAACTAACAATTGGAATAGTTGGAAGCCCACAGAAGTATACTTAAAAGTATACAAGAGGTCGTACGCTTACCCTCGACCTAAAAATGATCACACCTGATCTTTGTTGATAGGTTCACAAACATCTTGAATGGTTTTGAGGGAATCTTGTTTTGGTGCAATACCTTTTTAGAAATATTATGACCTAAATATGCCACTTCAGTGGCAAAACATTTATACTTATCCAAGTAATTGATAATGTTGATCTTCTAAATCAGAATATACCATGATGTCATCTTGGAATGCCACCATTCCATCAATGTTTCTAAATAAACAAAACAGGAGTTTCTGAAACACAGATTTGGTGGATGCCAGACCAAATGGCATGCTTATGCACCTGAAAGTGCCATCCTGAGTAATAAAAGTGGTGATATGACAACAATCTGATGTCATCTCAACCTGATAATATGCCACCTAGAGATCGATGGTTGAAAAATATTTTACACCATCTAATTTCACCAATACTTCCTGAATGCGTACCAGGGGATAACGATCCACCAAAATCTCTTTTTTTACTCACTTTAAATCCACACACATGCAAAGATCTCCTGTTTTCTTCTTAACCAATACAAAAAGAGATACCCCATTCAGCTGCACTGACAGGCTCAATTACATCTTCTTTGCACATATCCATTAACATAGCAGATAATGCACTCCTTACAGATAATGTAAAATGTCTGAATTTGTGCTTACCAGGTACTGCATTCGCTTTAATTTGGATACAATGGGAAAATCCTAACACTTTACCCAATTGCTTCTGAAACAGAACTTCATGTTCTTCCAACAAACTTTCCAGCCAATCATTGTCAAACACACCACTCTGTACACTTTGTACAAATTCTGAAGCATACTCTTATGGCCCTGTATGGGCGTTGATGTCTTCACCGATATGCCCTGTCACAAGCTAGAAAGCAGAAGCAATAGATATACACCAATAGTTAAAGGGTACACTCACAAGGGATGGCGTATAAATGGCCGAGTTAAAAGAGGTGCCTCTGGCTGCCTAAACACATTTTTAGAGCACCGTACTCCTTATGCCAGGTCATGAACTCAATTTCCCATGAGTCTGTGTCCTGGTGTAGGGACGTTCGCAGGATAGCTGACATCCCGACGGCCAGGTCTGTTTATGGGGCATAATGGTCACGCCCCTTGACAAGTGTCACTGTTCACCAATTTCCAACCCTACAAAGAAGACAGTCCTGCTTTCGGTGTGGCACGAATTTATGAAACCGCCGCAGCTGGCATTTCATGGCATTCCAGCGATGAGCCGATTTGGTCCTCTCAAACGTGCACATGTGGTAAGCACATCTGTGCCCATTATCTCGAGTCCAGTCAGGATTTAACCCAAAGTACGGCACAGAGGGGAAAGAGTGCTCCTTCTTAGTTGCCGCTCATTTGGGTAACATTTAGAAGACTGGACTTGCTCACCAGCTGATCTGCTACATGCTAGGAAGCATCGATCAGCCCCAAAACACCTGGAAGGAACTGTCTCTCTCGAAGGAATTCCATTGAGCTAAGTGCTCCTTATATTATTTCCTTCATATCTTGGCATGCATGCACATAGCTGGTATCTCTCAACTTTGCTTGACATTTGCTTACGAGACCTATAAACGAAGGCACAGCGCCTAACTAAAATTGGATTGGTCAAAGGGTGTAGTGAGTTATCACCTCCCGATCTCCAGACTGATTTGTTATCTAAGATTAAGGCTCAAGACCTCCTTGTTTGTCTCAACCCTACGTACTATAGCCTCTTTGGGCATGCAAGTGTGTTCAGTGAATGGGGCAGATGAGTGCGAGTGGAAGAGTATGCGCATAAAAGCATGCTCCTTATACCTTTCCCTCTATATCTTTCTACTGACCACAGGTCGCACCAGTGGAGTAGTCTCTTCTCACAAAGCTGTTCCTAGAGAAGTATCCAGGTCACACAGCAAGGGAGAACAATCCTGACTGCCAAAAGTTTCTTTGTTTTATCCATTCTGCGAAGAAATGCAAAAACTGTTTGACCAAAAGACACATTCCTTAGCCTAAGACCACAAGTTTATCACCCTGAAACAGAGGTCCCAGGATCTCCTGACATATATCACTCCGTTTAACCCTTTACCCGTAGAAGCAGATTGGCCTGTGGAGAAACTGACATCACTGTTTTACCAGGATTTACACAGTGAGCTGAAAGATGTGTTGGCCCAAGTTGTAAAGGTACCCCAGACGTGTGAGGAATTCAGAGACCTAATGGAGCAAAAAGATCAACAAATGCAGGAGAGAAAGGGCGACAAGAACTGGGGAGAAATTAAATATGTAGCTGCTCGACCCAGAGTAGCAATGGAGGAGGGACTAGAAGCACAAACAGAGTGGAGCCTATTTAGGACAATGGTATACGGGGTCCTCTGTCAGTAGAAGAAAGAGAAAAAAAAGCATAAACAATGGGTCTGCATGTATTGCAGCAATAGTGGAAACTTCACCAAAGAATGTCAGGCCACAACTAAACCTCTAGGAAAAGCCCGAGCAGTAATTCACAAGGATTCGGAAGAGGAAGTGATGTCGGAAAACTGAAGATCCCAAGAAAGAACGAGGTCCCTTGTTTAGGAACAGAACAAAGTGTGACCTTACCTGTTGTAACCAACACGGTGCAAGCATCTGTGGAGCATATCAATTTGCATGTGTCTACTGTGGTGGGACGAGGAGCAGCAAAAGGTAGTCCCTGCTTCATTGGATTCAGGGGCCACTGGAAATGTTATCGATATAAGTTTTGCGCATTAATTGGGTATCCCATGTATCAGGAAGAGCTCACCAGAACCGGTAAAGGCAGTTGATGGTACCACTTTAACCTCTGGTCCTGTGCAGTACCATACGTATCCAGTTATCATGCAGTTCAGAAAGGACCATTATGAACGAGTATAGTTTGACCAGATCGATGCACCACATTTACGATTGATCCTAGGGAAGCTATGGGTTACCATGCGTGACCCCACAGTTCACTAGGCGGCTCATTTAGTTTCCATAGATTTGTTGTCCTGCAAAAAAACACTGTACCAAGCCCACCAGCACTCTTAGTGCAAGGATCAGACATGCCTGCAAAACTCCTTGCACAAAGCGGGGTAGAACCACATGTTTGTAGCACAGTTACCCTGCCTTCGGCCTATTCAAAATCTAAGTGTGTCTTCAAAAGACAAAAAGCGAGTCAACTCCCTCCTCATCGGGACTAGGATTTCCAGATTGAGCTGATCTTGGGAGCCACCATTCCAGGCAGCCGAATATATGCTTTGACAGAACGAGAGACGCAACAACCGTAGGTGTAACTTGATGAGTATTTGAGGTCTGGTTTTGTCTGCCTTTCATCTTCACCTGCTTCGTTTCCTCTTTTCTTCATACCAAAGACAAAAGAGGATCTACGAACTTGTATAGGCTACACAGCCATCAAAAGAGTAGCTATAAAGAACGGGTACCCATTGCCGCTCATTCCAGTGCTGTCAGACCAGTTAAAAGGGGCCAAGATGTTTGCAGAATTGGATCTTTGTGGGGCATATCACCTGGGTCATGTGAAGAGGGGTGACAAATGGAAAACCATGTTTAGGACCAAGTTCGGCTAATTTGAGTATCAGGTCATGCCCTTTGGGCTGTGTAATACTCCAGAGGGTTTCCAGTATTTCATGGATAACATCCTATGGGGGAATTTAGATGTATCCTTCCTTGTCTACATTGATGACATTCTCATCTATTCTGAGATCAATCGGGAACACATACATCAGAGGCCAGCAGTGTTAAATAGACTGCAAGCCCACAGTTATATGCTGAACTTGAGAAATGATTGCTTCATGTGACAGAAATAGATTTCTTAGAATACGTCAAACCCAGGAGGCCTAAAGATGGATGACCAGAAGATTTCATCAATCACCCGGTGGAAATCACCCTCCAACATCAAGACTTTGCGAAGCTTTCTGAGGTTCGCTAATTTTACAGACTTCTTTTTTTTTTTTTTTTTTAAAGGATTTCTCACAAGTGGTACAACCCCTTACTAGACTCCTGCGTAAAGGAGCCTTCTTCAAGTGGACTGATGAAACAGAGCAAGCTTTCCAGGAACTAAAGTACGGTTCAACCAAGTGCCAATTTTACAACACCCTGATGTCTATTTACCCTTCACCATGGAGGCTGATGCTACGCAGATCGTAATTGGAGGGGTCCTCTCTCAAAGGCATCAGGGCACAGACCAGCTACACCCTGTGGCATTCTACTCCCGGTAGTTTACCCCCGCTAGATGAACTACAGTATCACGGACAAAGAGCTACTCACTATTTAAGCGTGCATGCAAGAAGTGGAGACACTAGCTCATGGGAGCCCAGCATACCATACAGATCTATTCTGACCACCTCAACCTGCGATTCCTGAAAACCACCAGAGCACTAACTTCCCGACGATTGCAGTGATCACGGCTTTTCTCAGATTATGATTTTGTGATAAAATATCATCCTGGGCCTAAGAATGGAAAAGCAGGTGCTCTTTCTAGATCAGATACCCCCCACTGATGATTCTAAACTCTTAGTGGATGACCCCACTCTGATTATTTCGGAAGAAACAACTTAAAGGTGTAGCGTGGGCTTGGTGACATCTGATGACTTCTTAGAGTCACTCAAAGCGCTGGTACAAACCATTGACTCGCATGCATGGTTACAAGAGGGCCTGGAAGACAGAACTCAGATGGGCAAATTACTGTAACACCACCATGCGCTTCATGTAACTAGCGAGGCCGTACAACAGCAAGTGATGACCTGAATATATGATTCAGCACTTGTAGGACATCTGGGCATACATAAAACTACTGCAGCCATAGAACACTATTTCAAGTTGCCTACACTATGTCAAGATGCTAGACAGTATGTGGAAACATGTGGGGTGTGTGCCCAGGGAAAGGCCGAACATAAGAAACCTGCTGTGCTGTTACGACCCATTCCTGTGCCACCGAATCCATGGCATACCGTTTCCATGGATTTCATTGTGGAAATGACTCTGGGTGAAGGAAAAACAGTAATTGTCATAAATCATTTAACAAAAATGGGACATTTCATAACCTTGACTAAAATCCCCACTGCTAGCGAACTCGGCCATGTCTTTTTGCAACATTGTGAAATTATGTGGCATCCCCTCAGTACTCATCACTGACAGAGGAACGCAATTCATCGCACAATTCTGTCAGAAGCTCTGAGAGTCCAGACATACTAATACCTGACTCTCCCCACCATCTATCACCCACAAACCGATGGGAAAACTGAAAGACTGAGCCAGACATTGGAACAAAACCTTTGCTGCCTGACATTAAAGTAGGGAGATGAATGGAGCACTTTACTATGGAAGGCAGAATTTGCCTACAATAACACAGATCACTCCGCATTGGTTGCTCCCCTTCTTCTGCTAGAATGGTTATCATCCTAACATGCTTCCTTTTGAATGGCCTGCCAAAATAGATCCCACGTTGGTGCAAGAACATCGTGAACACCATTGTACAGTTTTGCGGGATGCAAAGAAACATTTGGGAAAAGCACAACTGGGTGGGAACCGTTTTGCTGATCGGAACAGTCTTATCAAGTGGGGGATGAAGAATGGTTGGCTACAAAGAATCCAACATTAAAGGGGAACAACAGACTGAAATCTAAATATATAGGTCCTTATTGAGTGACCACGATAATCACCCCATAGCAGTGTGGCTAGCCTTACCGCCCAATGGCATATATACCCTGTGTTTTATGTGTCCCTCCTTCCTCTCTGTCCATCTTGTACTGGATTGGGGGAACAACCTCGTCCTGTAGCAATTGAGGGGGAAGTGGAGTATGAGGTTAAGAAAATCCTAAATTCAAAATTAAAGAGGGATCAGGTCTTTTATCTAATAGACTGGAAAGGGTTTGGGCCAGAAGAATGATCCTGGGAACCAGCCCACAACCTTCACTGCCCTACCTTGTTAGGCCGTTTTCATAAGCAGTAGCCGTCTAAAGCAGGTCAACCACCCAGACGGCGGTCGATAAGGTGGTGTTTGGTGGTGAGGGGGGGGGGGCTGGTTACAGGCCTTTATCGGCACCGATGCCTTTGCCGATATGGCCTACCATAAGCTACAAATCAGAAGCAACAGATGCATACCAATAGTGGAAGAGCACACTCACATGGGGTGACTTATGAATGGCTCAACAGAATGAGGCACCTATGACTGGCATAGGCAAGTTTTTAGGGCACCCTATTCCTCACACCAGGTCAGGGACTCAATTTCCCACAAGTCTCTGTCTTGGCATAGGGACGTTCGAAGGAGAGCTGAAGTTCAGACTGCCATGTTTGTTGATGAGGCATAAAGGACACACTCCTTGACAGCGTCAGTGTTTGTCAATTTCCAATCCTACAACGAAGACGGTCCTGCTTTCAGTGTGGCACGTATTTGTGAAACTGCTGCGTCATGCCCGGCTTTTCATGGTATTCCAGCCGCTTTAGTCTTTTCATCAAACGTTCACACCTGGTAAACACATCTTCGCATCAGGTGGGTGCTTCCTGACCATTATTTCTAGTCCAGGTAAGATTTCACCCAAAGGACTGCACAAAGGGGAAAGAGAGCTCCTTCTAAGTTGCCACTCATTTGGGGAAAGTTTACAAGACCGGACTTGCTCACCAGCCTATCTGCTACATGCTGGGAAGCCATCGATCAGCCACAAAACATCTGGAAGGAATGGTCTCTATTGAAGCAGTTCCAGGGAGCTAAGTGCTGCTTGTATTATTTTCTTCATATCTTGCCATGTGTGTGCATAGACGGTATTTATTTTAATTCAGGATGTGTATTTCTGTCAGAGAGCTGCATCTCTGAACTTTGCTTAACATTTGCTTTCGAGATGCAAGAACTAAGGCACAGAGCCTGACTAAAATTGGATTGGTCAAAGGGTGTAGTGAGGCTTATCACGTCCCCATCTTGGGACTGTTTTGTTGTCTAGGAATAAGGCTCAGTACCTCCTCTTTTGTCTCAACCCTTCATATTATGATCTGATTGGGGATGTAAGTGAGTGTGTACAGTGAATAGGGCAGATGAGTGTGGGTGGAAGAGGATGTGAATTAGAGTATGCTCCTTAAACCTTTCCCTTTATTGCTTCTTTGTTTTATCCCACTCTACCATTCCCCTGGGTGTGCTTCCTGATGAGCAGCGAAGTCTGTTCCTATTGTGGTACACTGAGGGGAGTGGTTGGACTGTCTTCACACCATCGTCTCCATTGGCTGGTTTAAACAGGTTAGTGTTTGAAATATACAGGTTTTTGACAGAGTCTGACACATACACTGGGTTGTTAGCATTGGGATTGAGCACTATTCCAAACTTTCCCTTATGATGCCAGCCCAAAACTTTCAAACCACCAATTGCAATGTATACTTTCCCAAGAACAGATCTGTTCTGAAACTTAATCTCGGCAATGAAATATACAATTATGTTGATTTCCTCATCACCAGAACCAAACATCTTTACATCATTTGGTTCCAATTTTTTGTTGCTCCGGTTCTTATAAAAGATCTCATCAGATAAAATGGAATGGTGATCCAGAATTCTTCATTTTGATGAAAATATGCACACATTTCCCAAATGACCAATTTTCGCACACTTAAAATTACAAACATAGCAAAAAGTCTATTTTACTACAGAGGGCCAGCTACTGTGCCAGTACCAGATCGTACCAACATCCTTGACCCCCGACTTCACTATGAAAGGATCTTGTACACTGCTAATGAGCTCCTACTATTAAGGATATCCATATCCCCCCTCTCTCTCAAAGGAAAATGGATACACTAAAGCTAAATTACATTTTTGTTCCAGGTTTAAGCCTATTAAATATCTAAACTACTTCCCTCTGTTATAATTAGGTTCCTGAAGTAATGATTACTAGCTATCCAACTGTGATTAAAATAGTCCTAAATAACGCTCATTCTTTGGTCAAACGCACCCTTGAAATTAAAGTTAATTCACATACACAATCTAGACATTTTAGGTGTTTCAGAAACGTGGATCAAAGTGGAACTTGAAGCACACATTAAGACATTTTGTGCTACAAGGCTTTTGCCTATTCATACATGACCGCCCCAACACCAAAAGAGGAGGAGTGCTGAGTTTCTAGTTAAGAAGAAATTTAAAGCTCACAATATTCAAAAAGGGGACAACCTCTGATGCAGAATTATTGATAGCCTCTGTAAAAAGATCACCCATGCAAACCCTTAATTAAATGTTATTTCATTGAACATACTGCCACCCGCTTCCACCTTGTTTATTTCAGAATTTGTAGACTTTATTGCAGCGTTTACGTCAAATAACAGAACATGCATTTGGCAAAATCAATTTGTATTTGAACAAAGTAGATACACCCATGATTAACCAGTTACTTATCTATTGTAAAATGTCAGTGTTTTCAACTACTAGTCAATTTAAGTACGCAAGATGCTGATCAAACCCTTGACACAGTATGGGATTTTCCCAAAACTACTTACGCTATAGAAATAGCTCTTCAATTATGGGCTGACCATTCACTAATTACATATAACATTAAAAATCTCCAGAAATTAAAATGTTGACTATGACACTCCATTATGACAATGAAAAGGCATAAAGTCAGTTGTGATAAACGTAAGTAATTTTTCTTCCCCTCTGGAAGTTATTTGCCATAGCAAAAGCTACTCTTACTATATACTCTAGTCGTAGTCAACTGCAGATAAGATTGCATCTCTCTCTCTCTCTCTCTCTTTCTCTCTTTCTCTCTTTCTCTCTCTCTCTCTCTCTCTCTCTCTCTCTCTCTCTCGAAAGGTTCTGGCAAATAAAACAGCTGCTCTTGGTTTACAGAAGAATTCTATCAGCATAAACTACAACTCAGACAAGCTGGGCGATCATAGCGCCTCAACAAGTTCCTCAAACAAAGAGCAGTTTATAAAAGCAAGCTGTCATATAAAAAGACCAGCAAATCTACATGTAAATAACACTGCACTAACTGTTTACCAGTGGCTACAAATAAAAAAAGAAGAGATTTAAGATTATCAATAATCTGTCAGAGTATCCCCTCCTCCTATTGTATCCAATCTTCTGTAATGAGATTTCTCAATTGTTTTGTTGATAATATTGAATATTTCCTTAACACCAAATATCAATATCCGTACTCAAACTATTTTTGAAACACAATACATCGCCCTTCCCCCTTAAAATGAAGACGTTTCCAACATAGTAAATGAAAAAGTCCTTCCTTATTCTTTTGATCATCTTTACAAACCTCTCTATGATTAATTTCAAGATCAAAGATTTTACAAAAAAGAATCTCCATAAAAATATTAACGACCTCAACAGAGTCATTTATCAGATAGTTACTATATCTAGGAACTATGGTATTGGCCCTCTAGAACTCAAACAAGGGATAGTCAAACCTCTGTCAAAGAAAGCCACCCTTGACCCAACTGATGTAACTAACTACTGTTCAGTTTTTCTTCTCCTGCTGTGGCCATGTTTTTGGAAAGTATAGTCAGCAAGCAAATATTGTTATTTTTGGAAGATCATGGACTGTTAGATGATGCTCAAGTCGGCTTCAGACCTAACATGAGTATTGATTCTGTTAGATGGCCTTAAAATAACAGATGTAGGAAATTCTGCAAGTGCTTTAATATTATTGTATTTGTATGCAAACACTGATGCTGTGGACCATAGGTTAATGGAAGGTAGAATGAAAGCCATTGTTATGAAATAGTTTCTCATTTCTTAATGGCAACTCCCAAAACATGACGTTCCAAAAATCTCTTCCTCATTTTTCTACGTTTTCTGAGTTCCATATTGTCGCCATATCTTTTTAACACATACATATTTCACCCTGCACAATTTATAAAAAATATAGACGCTTCTTTTATACCTACGCCAATAACACAGCTTATTTTTCACCTAAACATCCTGGATGCCCAACTTGACAGACTGATTGTTTATGCACTGTAAAACGTTTGATAGACAACTGGCTTAAGATCAACTTGGAGAAGAATGGCATTCTGGTAGTTGACTGTAATTCTTTAGCCTGGTCACCATACTTACGGCCTAGCTCTCCCAGTCCTATTCCTTGTGATAATTCACTTGTGAAAACTCTAGGTGTCACACTTGACCTCAAATTTAAAACAGAAACAGTTATTTTCTGTAGCATGCTCCTGTGCGCTATGCCTACAGAAACAGAGATTGCCTTATTGGTTCACATCTTGACTACTGCAATGTGCTATAACTCGGAATCTCTTATCTTCAGGCTTAATATAATACAAAATCAAGCCACCCCACACCAGAGGCCTTAGTCCCCGCCCAACTTCAGCAAAGCCCATCCTAAAATGATTACACTGGCTTCTCATCCTTAAAAGAATTCATGTTAAAGCTCTCATATCTATAGAGTTCTGAACAGATCAGTCCGTCAATTTCTTAAATATAAACCATCAAATATTTGCCTTTGCGCACACAACAGTTCGACTCAGTTAATATAATGGTTAGCCCACAGTTTGAAGAAAAAAAAAAAATCTTCCTTTGGTGGAAAATCATTCTCTGTTATTCAGTGCCAAGAGAGCTACAGGTGAACGTGCGCTTTACAAATACACATGTTATGTTATGTTATGTTAGTCCCTCAGCTCTGGACAACACTGCTCCCTGACCTGAAAGTAATTGCACCTTATTTGCACTTCCAGAAAAAAAGCTTAAAACCTTACGTTATTCCCAGTAAACTTTTCATTCTCCAAATGCATTCTTGCTGCAATATGCACCAAGATTCCTTCAGGTGTAAGTTGCGCTTTTGTAAGTTACTTACACAAAATAAAGGTGCCAGGGTATTTTAAAAAAAGCAAAGGTGAAAAATATAGTGAATATTCCAAGATTATACGGGAAATAAATGAATGTGCTGCTAAAACTGCAGTTCTGAGTGGATATTTACTTTAAAAGTAATAGTTACGAATTCTATGTCCACCCACATATAAAACAAGCATTTTCAATGCAACGGGTCTCGCATTTGCTCGAGTTAGAGCTATTAGCGTTGTAAAGAAGAAAAAGAAAAACGCAGCGCACTATGTAAAATGCAGTGCGATCACGCTGCTTGGAAAATAAACAGATAAAGTAGTCTGGACTCCATGCTGAAAACATCGAGCCTCGTATGTTTTTAGTAGTTTCCCGGTGCTGTGGAGGTGGGCTAAACACCGGAAGAGGCATGATGTATGCATGCCTTTCACAAATGAAAACAAGCGGATTTTAAAAGGCAAGCCCACGAACCAATGTAAGTGACTGACGTGACGTGGACGTGGTTGTTAGCCCAAAGAGAGATTACAGAATGGGACAGAGCGCTTTGCGCTCGCCCCTAAAAATGGAGCAAGTGATGTGTGAAGTAACTAATTGCTAGTGTTCTCCTCGTGCATGGTAAGCAAGCTTGTGTGTCAGCGCTTCCATTAGCTGTTTGATATAGTGAGAGAACACACCTTCACAAACCAGACAAGCACTTGTTGTTCACACATTCACGTTTAGAAGGCAACTGGTGACCTAGAATTAATCCGGCCAAAACTGTTTTTAAAGTTCAGTTATCCATCTCCCACTGTCTTCTAGCTCTGTACTCTTTAGTGATGTTTGCTTTTCACAACGCACAGTGTAAACTGATTTGTTTTTAGGTAGGAGATTCGATGTGGGTTGAGGGTGTAGACTTTGTCTCCAGTATGCACATCAAACCTCAGGCCAGAAACAGGAAATCAAGGGCGTCCTATAGCTTTTATAACAGTATTTTGGTTAACACTGCCAAACTTTAAGGCAGATTTGGGGAACCAAAATTATAGAGAGGTACATGGAACTCAAATGGCAAAAGGCATGGCAGGGAGAAGAGAAAGTGTAGTTGAGCATGGGCTCCTTGCTTCTCTTTGAGAGATTGGCACTGTGCCAGTCTCACCACATCTTGACATACAGAGGGTGAAGTGGTGCTACATTATCAAATCAACCTGGGATATATTTTGGCACAAATTGCATCTGCAGAAGGAAACAAAAAGGAACTTGCTCAGTGCAGCGCATGAAGTCTTTGAACACAGACTTCATTTAACATCTGACATATCAAGGGTTGCATGGGCTCACTATTCATACAAGACTGACGCACACCACAGAAACAGAACGTCACATACAGTAAGACCACTCGCTGATAAATTTTCACTTGTCAAATAAAAGTAACACCCAGGGCAGCTAGCAGCAACATATCTGTCTGGATAAGAAAACGTGCCAGTGAGTTAGTTAAAAGACAGTTTGAAAACAAAACATCCACCGCTGTCCAATGAGGGCCAATTAGCATAAATGATCTTAAAGGGTTGTCTGAAACACTGGAAATTAATAATGAATGAATACATTTACTGTATGATTACTTAAGACCATGAGAAAGTGGCAAATTAGCAAAATGAAACTCCAGTATGATGATAATGATAAAAAAAATTAAAAAATCAAGAATTGATTACCTACTTGATTCTGTTTTTCTTATATTCCATACAGTTACAAAAGTGGCAAAGCAAACTAAAATCTCAAATAGTAGAATAGTCAAAAGGGTTTTCCTTGCATAATTCAATGTCTGTTCATTTAACAATTGAGCTGAAGTGAATAGTTCATAGAAAAGGTACAATATGTGCAGGGTACTAACATGCACTGGCCTGGTTTCTGCAGAGAGGCAGGGCATGATCAGATGGTAAGGGCAGGTGCCCAGCAATTGTGCCTTTAACAGTGTCCGAGCCAGGTGCAGAAGTATGCCGAATTTGGCCATCTCTATCACTGTCCAGAGAAAATAAAAATTATTTGAAGCTTCTCTGACCGTTTATATGCTGGGTTATTAAAAAATTGGCCTCAGGAATTTACAACAGGCACTGTATAGTGCTGAACAGTGGCATAACAGATGGACCAACGATTCTTTTCAGTAATCGCACAACCTGCAGCGTTCAATATTTCTGAATAATTTCCAACCAATTTCAGATCTCTTTTTGGGAGAGGCACCAGTCTTGCCTATTAGGCCACGTTATCCCAGCGCTTGTTTTAGGTGCCGGTGATTTGACTGGGTCGTATAAGATAGTATTAGTGCGGTTTGTGGGCTCCAGTCCCCTACAGTCTTGATGTCGGCTTCCAGTGAGCAGAGGCGAAGTTGCCTTTTTATGGCAGCTTTGATGGCTGGGTAGCTGCTGGAGCTGGGAGCCCAGTTTTCTACAGCTAATTGAAGCTTGCCCATAGCCATTTACAGGTGCCTGTGCCACGGATTGCCTTTGGTTGTAATCGTTATGTTTAAGACCTTTTTCATTGTGTTCTTGGGGTGAGTGTTGTCAGGTAAAAGTGTTGCACTAAGACGGCCACGTAGTCGGGTTTTGGCTCACGAGACGAATTCTAGTCTAATCAATGTATTCATGCGTAGGTGTGCAGTTGGAAAGCGCGCTTATAGCACCTACATTGATGCTTGACTAGTTCGACCGCCATCATGCCTGGAAATGATTGCTGTGCGTAGTCAATAGAGGGCATGAGTTTAGCTGTAAGAACCCTCCTGATGGTCGTCGGGCTATCAAGTGAGTTATTTAATTTGCAGAGAGCCCTTTGTTCTTCATTCGTCGCAGATGGCGAGTCGGTTTTCCAGTTTCACTTAGCCATGCACCCAGATAGTCGTAACTCTGCACGCAGTCTAGCCTTTGTGACCCCAGCCACCAATTCATGACCCTTTTTTCAGGTAATGCCCAAACATGACATCTTGGGTGTTACTGGCGCTGGCAATAAGTTTGTTGTTTGCACTGTATGTGTTGAGTGCGTTCAGCGCCTTCTGGAGGCCAACTCTGGCGTGACCTAGTAGGCTGAGATCATCCACATACTGCAGGAGGAAGATTTTTCCTTCTCCAATCCTCGGGGTGGCTAGGTTTCCGTCTAGTAGGTCCAGATCCAGGCCCAGGTCGGCGGTGCATAACTTGAATAGAATGGGGTGAGCACACAGCCTTCTTAGAGGCTTCTATCTGTTGCGATTTCTGTTGTTGCTAAGTCACAGGAGAGTTTGACCCGGACACATATCCTAGTGTAGAGTCATATTATGGCTTTTAATAGTTTGTCATATTTCCGGGGGGAACCCCTAGCCTCGTATACTAGCTTTTCACACTGCGCACACCAGTCCACCCCTCGTTTCCACTTCGCCAGAGCTGGTGCTTTCTTGGCCTTCCAGTCCGCCATGATGTCCCTTTTGGCCACTAGGCATGCCACCCCGAGGAAGGTTCAATCCGGCCTCCTCAACCCTGAGTCCTCCATGATACCTAGTAGGAATGTCAATGGTGTCAACTCCGTATCTATCTGCAAGACCGCTGAAATCTCTCGCAATATAATCCCCCAATATGTTTTAATCACTGGGCACACCCACACCCCATATGGAAAAAGTCAGCATCTGGACTCATACATCGAGGGCAATCATCTGTGGGTCGGAGGCCCGCTTTGTATAGTTTGGCGGGTGTAAGGTGGGCTGCATGGAGATAATAGGCCTGTATTAGTCAGAGACGAGTCGTCATCGTTAGGGCATGAGGAGCTGCCAGCGCTTCATTCCAGTCCGTCTCCTCCAAAGGAACCACCCATCCCTCCCATTTCCGACGCAGTCCCTCCAAGGAGCATGCAGTGGCAGTAATCAATGTACGATATATCTGTGAGATGCCTCCCTTACCCAAGTTCCCCATCAATGCCCTTCTCTCCACAGGGCTACTCTCGGGAATGCTATCCCCTGTCTGTATCTGCGTCAGTAGGGCATGGCGGACCTGGAGATATTTATGAAATTGTGTCTTGTTTAGCGAATAGGTTGCCTGCAGGCTCTCAAAGGAGCGCATGTGTGAACTCTCCCATACATCTCCCAGCGTGGAGATACCTATATTATCCCATTTCTGGAATCCCTCCAGGCCGGCTACCTCTTTTAAGTATGTCCCCTGCCACAGAGGGGTCTGTTGGGTAAGTCGCCCCCACCATCCCGACACCTTCTGGGCCGTCCGCCATCCCTGTAGTACCACCCCGGTTACATCCGGGACCCCACGTGAAATCGGGCCGCCGTACAGGGCATAAAAAATCCTAGTATAACTCAGTGTCTGGAGTTCCAGCCGGTATGCCGGATCTGTCCATCTCCCCCCCATCCAGTCATTGATCACTAACAGCTGCGCTGCCAGGTGGTAGTAGTGAGTGTTGGACATTCCCAGACCCCCTTCATACACATCTCTCTGACAAGTTTTAAGCGCCAGACGGGGTCGGGCACCGCTCCATAGGAACTGGCGAGTCAGTGAGTCCACATCTTTAAACCATTTCATGGGGATAGGATGTGGGAAGTTCTGGAAGAGATAAAGGAGCCTGGGAAGGACCATCATTTTATATAGAGCGATTCTACCAAGTAGGTTGAGAGGGAGATCCCTCCAACGTTGGAGATCGTTTTTGATTTTTTTGGTTAATGGAGTAATATTGAGCTCCCATGTTAATTCAGGGAGCATTGAAACATGTACCCCTAGGTACTTGAAGCTATTTCTTCGCACCGGTATGTTTTGCTGCCAGTCCACACATTCACGTGACTGATGGAGGGGAACCAGCAGGGATTTATTGGGATTCAGAGGCAGTCCTGAAGCCTCCGAAAAGAGATTTAGAATTTGTAGAATACGTGGGCCACTCTTGGCCGGGTTGGAGATGTATAACAGGACATCGTCCGCGTATAGCGCCACTCGGTCCTCTGGGCACATCGGCCACGGCCAGCCCTCTATCAGAGGGTCTTCTCGTAGCAGTTTTGCCAAGGGTTCTATTGTTAACGCAAAGAGCAGGGGGGATAACGGACAGCCCTGTCTAGTGCCTCGGCTAATAGGGAATGTATCTGAGACTACTCCGTTTATCTGGACCTGGGCCGTTGGATTAGAGTAGAGTAGTCCCACCAGGCCTCGGAATCTGGGTCCAAATCCGTTCTTTATTAACACTTGTTTAAGGCAGGACCAATCCACTGTATCAAATGCCTTTTCGAAGTCAAGTAAAAGCAATACCAGTGGGGTGTGTGTCAGAGCCAAATGTAACTGTCTAATGCAGTGCCTAGTGCTGCGGGCAGGCATGAAGCCACACTGATCAGGGTGTATCAGGGTGGACATTGTGTCTTTTAGTCTAGAGGCTAGGATTGAGGCCAGTACTTTAATCTCAATATTCAGGAGTGAGATGGGCCGGTATGCCAAGCAGTTTTGTGATGGAGGTTGGGTTTTAGGGATCACTGCAATTGTAGCTAGGTCAATCCCGGGAGGGAAGTGACCCTCCTGCTCAGCTTCCTCATACATCTTAAATAGATATGGAGCCAGAATGTCGCTACACTTCTTGTATATTTCCGCTGGGAATCCATCTGGCCCCGGAGTCTTGCCTGTGGCAAGGCTGGCGATCGCGCTAGTTATTTCTGTAATGCTAATTGCCTCATCCATCCTTGCCTTGGTCTCTTGGGAAACCCTGGCAAGAGTTATGTCATTCAGAAGGGGGGATTCTTTTTCCATAGTGGGCCGAGAGCGCTCTGTGTAGAGGCTTGCATAGTAGGAAGTAAAGCTCTGGGCAATCTCAAAAGGTGTCTTAGAGAGGGTACCTGAGTCATCCCTGATTTCGGGAATTGTTCTGTTAACTAGGGTGCTAGTGGCCAGCCAATGTAGGAGCTTCCCATTTTTGTCTCCCCACCCGTATATTCGTGCGGATGATGCCCTCCACATATACTTCGCTGACTCTAGTACTAAGTGCTTGATTTTATCCCGAACTCTAATCAATTGCCTCATTGTAGAGGCCTCAGATGAGGTTGTTTGTTGGCGCTCCAGCTTTAGTGCTTCAGTTTCCAACTCGGTCACTCGTGAATCGCGAGCACGCTCACGCTCCTGTATGAGGTATTTAGCTTGTCCTCTCAGGGTAGCCTTACAGGTGGCCCATAACGTGCCCGGGGACTGCACCGATCCTACGTTTAATTCAAAATATTGTGCGAGGTGTTTCCTAATTTCAAGAGTATAATCAGTGTCTTGCAGGAACCATGCGTTCAGACGCCACACTGGGCGCCTAGTGGGGTCCACTCCGCCCAGCCGGATACGTACCGGTGCGTGGTCCGACAACCCTCGGGGCAGTATCTCTGCACCGTGACGCCGGTGAGGTCAAGGGCCCGCATAAATACCAGATCAATTCTAGAATGCGCCCGGTGAGCGGCCGATGTGTGTGTATATTGACGTTCTTTGGGGTGCCAAGTTCTCCACACTTCACACAGGCCAAGGCTTTCAGCCCAGTCATTAAGGTGTGTGGCTCGGGAGGACCTGCCCACAGTAATGTCTCCGGATACATCTAGTCTGGGGTCTAGGACCGCGTTGAAGTCTCCTCCTATCAACGTGGCTCCCTGGGGGAGTCTCGCTAGTACCTGACGAAGTGAGAGTAAAAAGGCGTCAAGCCCTGCTGGGGGGGCATATACGCATACGAGATTTAAGGGTGAGCCACGAAGCAGCCCCGAAACAACTACAAATCTGCCCTGCGGGTCAGGCAACGTATATGTGATCACCATAGGCAGCGAGCGGTGGAGCAGGATGGCCACACCTCTAGAGCCTCTGGAGAAGCCTGCGTGGTAAACTCGATCGAATCCTCCTCGTGCAAGCATAGGGCATTTGGTTCCCAGAAGGTGGGTTTCTTACAGTAGGACCACTGAGGGGGGAGTACCTACGGAGAGTATTGATTACTGCGGATCTCTTGATCTTATCCAATAGACCGTTCACATTCCAGGAGATGATTTGTGTCAAGGAGGACCCTGCGTGAACTGTGTGGGAGTCTTACGTTGTCGGGTGTATGCCAGCGGACACAGGGATGACCATTCTAACCATAACAGTGTACTACTAAAATCGTGAAAACCAGCCAGCAAACTGTGGCTATCTATCCCCAACTCAAACTTCTTACCCCTCAACCACCCCCCACCCCATACTCCCTCCCCGGAAGAATCTGTCGCCCTAATCCCCAACCTGAACAAAACAGCCAGTAAGGCTGTCATAGGAGTGGAGTGGTGGACCCCTCCAGTTAGTCGGATCTCTTACAATTGTTCATAAGAAGTCAGGCCATTTTTGGCAAACCTCGGAGAAGAGAGGAGTCGGATCACCGGCGAAGCCCCCCAAAGGGGGGTCTCACGGGGCGACCCGGACCCCCTTGTTCTCCCCGGCACTCCCATCGGAGCTTCGCGCGGCACCTCAGCCGAGTACTGGAGACAGGCTCAAGCGGTCATCGTCCCCAGTCCGCAGTCCGCACCTGGCCCTGCGATTCCAGGGGCTCGTCGGGCGTTCCCTGCTCTCGGGGGTCAGGCCCCCCCCGCCGCTCCCCCCTCCAAGGAGGCGTCCAGGTCATTTTTCCTTCCGTGATCTAGTACGTTTACGGCTCCTCCGGGGCACCCCCGTGGGCAGAGGACCGTCGCGGGAGGGCACTCCCTCTCGCGCTGTAAGTCTCTTGCGGGCCCCTAGGCCCTCTTCCGTGAGCCAGTCCCATGCCTCCTCCGGGGATTCGAAGAAGAACGTCTTGCCCGCCATGATGACTTTGAGTTTCGCAGGGAATAAAAGAATGTATGAAAGTTGCATGGCTCTCAATTTTTGTTTGACCTGTTCGTATGAGCGCCGACGGATCTGGACCTCCCGGGTGTAGTCTGGGAATATTAAAATTCTGTGGTTTTCCCATTGAAGATCCTCGGTACGTCTTGCTTCTTTAAGGATGTTGTCCCGATCTCTGAAGTTGAGGATGCGTGCAATCATCAGGCGCTTGGGGCTGCCCGGTGGGGGACGCGGGGCCAGGGCTCTATGGGCGCGTTCCACCGCAAACCAGGGCGAAAGGGTTTGGTCTGGCATCCAGGTCCTAATCCAATGCTACAGGAAGTCCGAAGCTTTATCTCCTTCTACTCCCTCAGGGAATCCGACAAGGCGCAGGTTGTTACGTCGCGATTGACTTTCTGCATCCTCCGCACGACGGTGTAGCTCGGATGTTCATGTTTGCAGCTGGGCCACTTTGGTTCGAAGATCGGCCAATTCGTCTTCGGTTTGGGAAACTCGGTTCTCTACTTCAGTGATTCTACTCACCGCATTTCTGAGATCTTGCCTGATGAGGCCCACATCCTCACGCACTTCCCCAATTTTGATCTCTATGGCTGACTGCGAGGGGGTGGGGGGGTGTCCCTCAGTGCCGGGTCCCGCCACCCGTTTCACCCCAGTGCCTGCTCGCCTCCGTCCCAATTCAGGCGAGGGAATCCCCACCGGAGCGGTGTGTTTCTTCCTCCAGGCCCGCGCCTACCTGACTCACGGGGCGCGGGGCGCCGGGAGGTTCCCGCTCGCTGGTGGTGTTGTTGTTGTCGAGCCTGGGGGGCTCGGTTTCATGGTGCTCGTCTCGGCTGCACCGCTCCTCCGCCTAGGGGCTCAGTCCCGGCCCCGGCCCCGGCCCCCACTGATCCACACGTAGCGGCTCCGCCCACGGCGGTCGCGCCGGCAAGCCAGTTCTCAGCTGCGGGCCAGATAGGCGCATCAACCCAGGCGAGGGAATCCCCACTGGAGCGGTGTGCTTCTCCCCCAGGCCCGTGCCCACCTGACACACGGGGCGCAGGTCGTCGGGGGGCGCCGCCCCGCCGGTGGTGCTGTTATCGAGCCTGGGGGACTCGGGCACCAGAGCCCGGCCCAGGCAATCCTCGCTGCACTTGTGGCTGTCCGATCCACGGTACCCGTCTCTTCCGCACCGCTCCTCCACGTGGGAGGCTCAGTCCCGTCCCCAGCGCCCACCGAGCCACACACAGCGGCTCTGCCCTCGGTGATCTTGCTGGCACGCCAGTCCTCAGTCCCGGGCCCGGCCGGGCGTCCTGAGCTGACCCGCCATCTTGGTTTTCACTTTGCCTCTGCCACTCCGGTCGCGTTCAGCTCTCGCGGCTCGGAGTGCATCGCCGCCGGCCCCAGAGGGCTACTGAGGGTTTCGGAGCCCGTGGGAGCACCCAGGGTGATTTTTAGTGTGCTGTGGCAATCGCTTCTTGGGGCGGATGACGGAGGGGTCCAGAGCACTCTCAGAGTGCGACCGCCATCTTGACGCCCGAAGCCCCGCCCCCGCCATCCCTCTATCTTAGTTGCAGATAATGGTGTCCATTTTATCCTGCAAAGAAGTTTGTGCTGTTCCCCACCTTTCAATTTAGCTAGTGCAGGTATTTGTTCACGGTTTCCTCCTAACAAGGTCAATTGCACCATCAGAGCTGCATGATGCTCTCTCCCTGAAGATGCACTTGGTATTCCGAGATGGCCTCGCTCAGGCCCGGACTCAGGAATTCGTAGTCGATAGTAGTTTGATTATTGAAAGTGTGAGTGTGGCTGTTCAACGGACTGATCTTTTTTACCGGCGTCTAAGCTGTGTCCAGCTTCAACGTTTGTAGACAGACATGCACTGAATCTTCGAGTTGTTTCACTGGGGACCTTATTACTTACACAGGCCTCCCCCAGATTGTGCACGTTAAAATCCCCAAACAGGATCATTTCAGAGGCAGCGTGGCTGCTAATTAGTTATTCCAGCTGGTTGATAAGCTTATCTGTTTTTTCCAAGGTGTTTCTGCCTAAGACCCTGGACAAAGTAAACCTTTAAAGAAGAGAGCCCAAAATGATGGCTTAAGATGAAGAAGATATAGCAAATGCTCACAAATAGAAAGAGAAAGCCAGGAAACTTGAAACAATAAGGCAATTCTCCATTAAATATTCAAATATGACTAGCCATAAAATATAAAGAAGTTACTATAGAGCAGAAGATACAGCGCAAACCTTAACTGCATTACAGAAGTAATCAACCAATCAAGATTTTTTAACAACTCTTCATGAGTTTACCTGTAAACTGCAAACAGCTGCCACAACCAATCAGGCTCCCATCAACCCGTTATGAGACATAGTTATGACACTAGACTATCAGGTACCCTTTGAGTGTACCCTCTTGCTAGCATTCTGCAGTCGAACATCAGCAAACATTAACAGAGCTCTTTGATTGAGTCACTTCCTTAATCTACTAATGAAAAAAAACACAGGATAGAGGAACAGTTGCAGCAATGCAAAGTCTGTCCTGGCAGCAACACACATCTTCTTGATCAAATGCACAAGAACTACTCCTGTCCATGGGATCTGCTATCAAACGACTGGGAAAACATTTGAGGACGTTTGTCAGAACTCACATGGTACATTCAAGAACACCCATGTGTCATAACGGTTCTACTCACAGAAATGATGCTTCATAACTTCAGGTGCCTCGCTAGGACTGGTCCCTGTCCAGGCCCTTCAACCAGGCAGAGATTCCACTGTCCAGCTGGACCACAAGCAATGGAGGCTCTGTGTTCGATTCAAAACCTTGTACCAAGACAATTGGCACACCAACATG
The DNA here is from genome assembly GCF_031143425.1 of Pleurodeles waltl. Classification (NCBI taxonomy): domain Eukaryota; kingdom Metazoa; phylum Chordata; class Amphibia; order Caudata; family Salamandridae; genus Pleurodeles; species Pleurodeles waltl. The sequence goes on from NC_090446.1 coordinate 98,889,848, forward strand.
GGTGGTCAACCACACAACAATGATCCTCCCGCAGAAACTGAGAGGCTTTGGAATCCATTTGATTTAGGTTGCAATTTCTGACACTAAATGGAGAAGCCTACAGAACGTGCCAAGACTGTTCACCTGTTATTGAACTTCTGCTGTAACTGCAAGACCTTGAGAAGAGACGAAGACTATATGTGACAAGCTGTTGCCATGCTTCGCTAATGACTGCTTAGGTTAAATACCCAAGTATAGACAATTGTTCTGTTCTGATTAATGACTGGATAGAGGTTTGGACACACTTATGCTGGGGCACGCCCCAATGGCTGTGTATTGGTTCTGCAACATTGCTAGGATCTATATAAACCACATGGAAACTTCTGTAATTTGACCAAGCCCACCCTGATACTTGGCTCCTCACGTGCTGAACAATAAACACACATTAGAATCTAACTACCTTGTGCCTCAATTTATTGCAGACTTCCACAGTGCCTCATCCACTGTTGCTGATCCACCCAAGTGCAGATATGTAGGGACATGACTGTAGCAGAGCAAAGCTTCAGTTCCTTTGTGTGCTCACAAAAAAGGTACAATAGGAATACTGCCCACTCAATGGGAGTGGGTGTTCAAGGCTCAGGTCTTTCCTGATGGTGCCTTCACCACCCAAGACTGTAGTCATTTTGTCCAAAACAGCAGCCCAAGGAACTATCTTGTGGAGTTGTGGTGAAGAAAAATATGCTTTTTGTGGTTGTGAGGCCGAGTGCAGGTGTCTCCAGAAAAAATGAATGTCTTCAAATCAGAACAAATGAAGGGAGTCTCATGCACACTTACACTTTTCTGTAAAGATTAAACTCTCAGTGGTCAATCAGACTGCTATGTAATACCACTACCCATCCATTTCCTGTGATTTGCGAGGAGTGAGGTCTGTTTGGTCACAAAAAGTAGACCGTGTCTTCGGAGCTCCTTTCTGGCCCAGAAGGGAAATGATTATTTTTTCACCAAATGGCCGAGGAATTTCCTAGTGGGTAGCCTGCCTTCCATATGCAGTTCATACGTGCAGGCAGAGTGAAGTTCCAAAAAAGAACTAGGTTCAGAAGCTAAATTGTAGGTTTTTGTAGAGTGAAGAGTTGTCTGTAGCAATAACCAAGTCACTGCACTAATCACATTGTTTTAATCTTTAAGAAAAAACTATTCAGTAGCAGTTACTTCAGCCAGACAACTGCGTAAACTGGAGTAATTATCGATTCAGGGAGGTTTTTTTGGTTCAACTGTCCCTCATTGTCTGGATGTTTGCAGGGCAGTCCTCATAGTATCATGAAGAATTGTCAGTGATCAAAAAAAATCTCAAGATCAGAAGAAAATACCTAAATCCGCCGATTTGGAGGTCTGCTCCTCCTTGTTGTTATTGTTTCTACAAGCAGTGCAGGGCCATTTACAAAGGATTTGTAGCAACATGGGTAGTACTGAAAGTGGTGCCACTTTCTAACACTTGTAGAACAGCTTCTTGGATCGGATTACATCACTTTACTTTGCACCACAGGTCAAGGGTGGGAGAAACATAAGGTTCTAGCTAGGGATGATTTACTGGTGCAACAGTTTAATAATTTACTGTCTTCTGCTAGTGGGTAATTCCTTTAGGGTTTTGAACAATTTGTAGACTTTTCATAGGTGGTTTTGGTATGATGAAAGCAAAGTCTGTTTAGGCACTCCACGTTAGTAGGAGATGACACAAGGACAATAGAAGTGGCGGTAATGCCTGGATTATTAATCTCTAATCTTCATTAATCCACCAATGAAACTAATGCTTTTTTGACGCCAAGCTTGAAGCACATATGTAGTATGCAAAACGCTCTAAGAAATTTTGTTACAAGACCAGAGACTACCATTATGCATTATTCCTTTAATGCCACTCCGCACAGCACTTGAAAGATCTTATACATCATAAAGTAAACATTCTATAAAAGAATTGTCACATCATATAATAATTCTAAGCACACAACACTGCTTCTTTTAAATGTTGCTTCTCGCAGATAAGTATCTCCCTTTTAATTATATGATATGCATGAGTTATTCAGATATTGAGGGTTAGAAATTATAATATATGATATGTAAAACTAACTCCAATATTAATGTTTATACTATATTTAGTGTGATTCCTGTGGTTTCCAATCTATGTAAACATTTGGACATTAAACTGGATTCATTTAAAACAACAACAAAAAAAACTATTCAGGGCTGGGCACTTGCAACTACTCAGGAGCGACTGCCTTCTTCGTTTTACTGCTTCGGCATGCGTACCTGAATTTATGGGTGGAAACATGGAGGCGCGCTGAAACATTTCAGCTGCTCACCGCGGAGCACGGAGAATCTTTGAGTGCCTCCGGCTTTGCGATGTACTGTCAGCGAGACCTGTCTCGACCTGCCTTTGCTGGACGTAATCTGCTTTGCCCGCTTTTGTCAGACGCGTCCCTGAAAAAAAGACATGTCAGGCTGACAGAGGACATAAACGAGCAACGCCCACGCTCAGCCTGAGGCCTCTTATGCTAGGCCAATCACACTTAAACAGCTAATAGACACCATAACATCGTTCTGACAGTTGCGGTGTCTCCAATCAGCTGTACAGATTCAACGAGTCTGCCTACTTACTCCTTCTTTCTTGATATTTTACTCAAGTTTGTTTTACAATACTCCTCCTTTTTTAGAATTTAAAATATTCCTCCTATACTAATAATTTAGTTGGGAGTTTACCCTCCTATCCAAAATGTCAGAGCAAGATTCAGAACAAGATTCAGACATCCCTGAAATCCCTCTTACTAAAATTAATGAGGGGATGATCAAAAAGTTGATTCAACAAGAGATGCGTACATGTGTACGTAAAACTCTTGATCAAGTAGTTGCTAAAAGACCTGTAGAATTAGATTATGAGCCTGAAGGTGGGTCTTTCTCAGAAGGAGAGTTGCATTATATCAGTAGAGGAGGTAAGAGAAAGAGGAAACTAAAACAAATCGAGACAAGGTCTATACCCCTTAAAAAAAATGGGAGGTCAAAGCACCTCAAAAGTAATGGGAGGTCACAGCACCTCAAAAGTAATGGGAGGTCAAAGCACCTCAAAAGTAATGGGAGGTCAAAGCACCTCAAAAGGATTGGAAGGTCAAAGCACCTCAAAAGGATTGGAAGGTCAAAGCACCTGGATGGAGACTGATGTCCTGTTTGGCACAAAACGGAAAGGTGTCCACTGCGGCACAACAAAATGATCTACCCCTAATGACGCTCAAGATAACGATATAAATGAGGAAGAACACGAGAGGGCATAACCCTTAGATGATTAAGTGCTAAATCTCAATCAAGGGGATTATGATATGATGATCTCTTTACCAAGACTGAAATTCCCTCTACCTCCAAGGGAATTGTTAGAGACCCACTGGGGGAAGAAATGTTTTCCCAACATAACATTAGACACCCAAGGAGTGCCGAGTGGTGGGCTCTAGACCACATGGGCAAATTCATTAAAAGGTGAATGAGAAATCCACTTGAGAAAGAAGCAAGAAATGTCCTAAGAGCCAAATGCTTAAGACCTGTGATACATAAGAAGGATTGCCTTGCCCCAAACCTAGACCCGGAGCTCATTACCTTCCTTTTTAAACTTGGTAGGGATCCTGGTAAAGGATTGAAGAGATCCCTCAAGGCTTGCAAAGACCACCTTCTTGATGTAGTGGGACCTCTGGCAAGAATTAATGATATGGTTGAGGATGCACATCTTCATGAGCTTCCACTGGACATTATTCTCCTTAGGGGTTAGAGCCAAAGGGCACTGGTTCTCCTGGGGAACGCCAATGACTCAATGCTGAAAGGCGTAGGGTAGTTCTTATGAAGATTAACCCTAAACTTGGGGATCTTGCTGAGAAAGAACCATCTGACAACCCCAAGGGTCTCCTCATTGGAGAGGGCATGATAAAGACCCTAGGCAAGTATATAGCAATGTTTACTGCCCTGAATAAGGCACAATCCAAAATGCGCAAGGTTTTCAGCCCAGGTGTTTTTGGACGGGCTGGCAGAAGGGGACTTTCTGCCTGCCGCGGTCTCCGGAGGACCAATTTAAAAAAACAGAGGCTTTGGCAGAAGACAAGTCGGGAACACAACCTTCTATCTTCAAAGATGACATTCCCATTGTACAAGGGGGAGCAGATCATGTGGACAAAGCTCAGCTGGTCATCAGGGTGAGTTCAATAACTTTAAATTCTTCTTCCCTGGGAGGAGTGGGAGGTTGCCTCTGATTGTTTCCCAGGCCTGGAAAAAGAACCACTCAAGATCCTTGGGTACTAGCGACCACCAAAGGTTTCAACACAGATTGAGGAAAGCCTTCCAAACAGTTCTTCCAAGAGAACGAAGTCTGACCACAGCTTAGCAAAAAGTGGTAGAATAAAAGGTACGAAGTATGTTGCAAAAGGGTGCCATTATAGAAGTTCCTTTACTCCACAAGTGTTTCCTAAGTAAATTTTTCCTAGTAGAAAAGAAAGACAAGAGGTGGAGACCGGTGATAAACTTACGATATCTGAATAGGTTCCTTGTATACAGACGTTTCAAGATGGAGGGTATCCATCTATTTAGGGATATGTTACAAGAGAAGGATTGGTTGGTAAAATTGGACCTGAAAGATGCCTACTTTACCTTTCCAATGGTCAGGGAGTGTCAGCTCTATCTTCAATTCACATGGCAGGGCTGTCTTTAACAATCCCGCGCACTCCAGTTTGGTCTCTCATCAGCACCTTGGTGCTTTACAAAGGTGATGAGAGCTGTAGCTTCCTACCTCAGGGAGCAATCTGTGCATTTAGTCATCTACTTGGACGGTATCATAAGTATGTCCGAGTGCCAGACTCGGATTCTGAAGGATTTACATATGGCTATGTCCCTCCTGGAAAGTTTGAGCTTTCCAGGAGGGAAGGAGAAATCGATCCTTATCCCATCCCGATCCCTCATGTTTTTAGGTTTTACAGTGAACGTGGTTCTGCTTTTACCCATAAAAAAGTTTACTAAAATTCAAAAAGAGATTAGCTTTGTATTGAAACAGCAATCTTTAGCTCTGAGGGAACTGGCTGGACTTTTAGATCTGCTAGCCTCTTCCATTCAAGCTATTTTTCCAGGCCCCTTACACTATCACGCTTTGCAGAGAGTAAAAGCAAAGGCACTCCGGGAAGGATTATGGTATGGAGACAAGATACCTCTAGATCAGGAAGCGAGGTTGGAACTGAACTGGTTGTTGGAGAACTTGGATGCCTGGAATGGCACAACAATCGTTGGGTGCATCCCAGAATACATTCTAGAGTCAAATGAGAGTCTAGACTGTTGGGGGCGGGGGAGGGGGGGGTTGAACACCAGGGTGCACCGGACACTGGGGGTTTGTGGTCATATGCAGATAAATCTGATCACAAATTATTTGCAGTTGACTGCAGGTCTATATGCCCTTATGATTTTCAAAGATTGTTTGCAAAGCACAGCGGTTTTGTTAAAGATGGACAATGTCTCTGCAGTAGCTTATATAAATCGCTTAGGAGGAACGAGATCCTCAGATCTATCAAACTTAGCAAAGAAACTTTGGATGTTTTGCTGGGAACACAAAACTAGCTTGAAAGCAGAATATCTGCCTGGAAAGGCAAAAGTGCCTGCCGATTGGAATTCAAGGTTCTATAGGGATTTCAGCGACTAGAAATTGAACAAAACCTGTTTCAGGAAGCTGTGTCAGAATTGGGGGGCCTCTAGATTTAGACCTCTTTGCGAGCAGGTTGACATCTTAACTGAAGAAGTGCTTCAGTTGAATGCCGAATCCGAGTGCTATAGCAGTGAACGCTTTCCTGCAGACCTGGAAGGGGCTCAATGCTTACGCGTTTCCGCCTTTGGCAAGGATTCAGAGAGTTCTTCAGAAAGTGAGGCAGTAGAGATGTTCACTTGTCTTAAGAGCTCCCTTTTGGGCATCCCAAGCATGGCTCCCAATGACCTTGGAGTTAGCTTTTGACATTCCCTTTTTTCTTCCCGCCAAGGAAGACCTTTTGAAGGATGCAGATTGAGAGGAACTTTGAGCCTGCTTGCTTGGAGAATAAGAAATGTCAGGCCTTTCGGGAAGAGCTGAGGAACTTCGAGAAATCATGGGCTCTAGGAACCAGTTACAGGAAAAAAAAGGATATGGAAAATGTAGGTACGTTGGTGCCTGGAAAGGGACTTGGATCCTGTGGAAGCTCCTATAGTTGAAGTGGTCAGTTTTCTAGCAGAACAGTTCGATAGAGGTCTTAACTATACAACACTAAATTGCTATAGATCTGCGATTTCTGCAGAACACTATCTAGTTAATGCAGGAGTGTAGGGAAAAATGTTATGATCAGTAGAGTACTTAAGAGCATCAGATTGAGGAGACCCTCTAGACCTAGGAACAATACCCTATACAATGTAAATGTAGTTCGCAGTATGTTTTCGTCTTGGCCTAGTAATAGATACTTAGACCTGAAAAAACTTTTAATGAAATTAGCCTCCTTGCTTTGTTTATGTAGCTAGGCGTAGAAACATTATACACATTTATTTGCCTTTACATAAAACTAACAACGTTTTGCTACAAAGCTAATGAGTAAGGTCAAATACTGGGAAAAGTGGATTTATTATATTTTCAAAAAGTATTCAAAAGAAAAGGATTGAATACGCAGCTTCAGGTATTGCAATATGGCCATCTCACAAAGCAAGCTGCAGTCCATTTTCACGGGCAGGTACTTTAAGAATCATTATACTGATAATAGGTATCACCCGGTTCTGACTGATGGGTCCTCTTAGGGGCACTTTCATGGTGTTGCAGTACTAAAATGTAAAACACTGCAACTAAAGCATTAGAAGCTAAAGAGTCATCGGATTAAGTGCGTGAGACATTCAAAATAATATTTCCTTTTATATAAACTAAGTTTTTATCAAATATATGAATGATTTTAACTGACTGAAAGAATGGAAAGCATTTTCAGATGAAGATAAGAAATTGTACTCTCGGCAAAAATACTGCTTTGCGCCAACATCATTCTCAAATTTTTATAGTGCTAGTTTTTAAATAGGTTAAGACTTCCCTATTAATCTCAAAGCAGATTCACTGCTCCTTCCATGCCAGGTGTGCTTACTCTCTGCCCAGTAATTTGTCTGGTGTTTTTCCACCTTGTGAATAATTACTGGCCAGTTCCTGCCTCTTCCACATCCTTTGTGGTGTGCCATCTTTGAAGAAAACAAGGTCTTTATTTGATTGAATCTTCTAACTTCTCATTTGAACACACTTAATTGTTGCCTACGGCAGTTAGAATTATGAAAGTCTAAGCTTAGAGAATTCCAAACTCACTGGGCAGCTGGAGTAGTTGAAGGCTATTATTTTCTATCACATCACTCGAGTTGGCTAATGGCAGCTGTGGCTGTGCCATGTTTTTCTAGATCTGCAAGTGACTTAACACTAAACATTTTATAGATTGTCATTGTCCCCTAATGACTGGAAGTGGTGGCACTAGTCTCCACTGGATCCGCTGTGTCTTGACTCAATGTGGCCAATTATATCTATTCACCCTTTTATTGCCTATCCTTGTTGAACATCTGATGCACTTTGTGGTCCAGTGGATTCCATTGTTGCCTATAATCCAAAAATACCCAGATCCTCCTTCATACAATGGAGACCTAGGATCTTCAGCAGCTCCAGTTAGATAATTTAGGGTGAAGGTTGGTGTTGGATCGGCAGCTGTTTGGCTCAAGAGGAATCCTACTAAAACTGAAGTAGTGATGGTTGGGACTAGTGTGTCTGGCCAAACGATTTGGGCACCTTTCCCAAGTCTGCAAAACCAGTCATCTTGGGCTTTAAACCAAATGATAATCTGCAATTAATATTTCAAGTCTCTCCCGTGTTCTTTAATTTAAAGCTATTAATAGGATTTTGTTGTGTCTCACTGATGAGGGTAGGCATTTTTCAGTCACTGCTATCATCGGTTTGGGAAAGGATTATAGTAATGAACTAGATATCAAGGCTTTGCTAAGGTCCTCTGTTGGGTCTCCAGATGATGCAGAACTTTACAGCTCAAAAGTGTGTGTGCTCACAAATCTGCTATGTTAGCTACTATTCTGAGCAAGCTCTATTGGCTTACCAACATGGCTGCATTTGTTTTAAAGCATGGGGCACATGGGTCTTGAAAAACAAACCAGTCACCCTTTGGGCACACCTAACAAGGGTTTACTCTTGGTGCTCTATTTTCAGACCCAGAGTATTGAAAGTTAAACCTTTACTATTACGGACACATTCTGTATAAATGTCTTCCATCTCAGTTTGATCTGGACTAATTTTCCACTTCAGAAAGCAATCGAAAATGTGTCTACTTATCTTTTTTTTTTTTTTTTTTTACATTTCTTTATTGCCATTTTAGGTTACGTACATTAATGGAGAGGCACCACAAAAGGCCTTAATGTACATGTAGCGTATCATCACAGGTATCATGGGGTTTTCCCTGTATCTCCACAGACTACAAATAGGAGTTCATGGCCACCCTAACAGAGTGGCAAAGTGTGTACCTGGGGAAAAGAAGCTCTAACCCAACAGGATAATCCCAGGATCTGCCAATTAAAGAAATACTATACAACAGGAATAACATTGCAACTGTGCAAAACGTACAAACATCTGTCTGAATCAAGCAGCCGGAGGTATGTATCTTATTATCAACAGAGTTCAGTGTGAGGAGAGAGGGAGGACAGCGAGCGATGAGAAAGGGTGGAGCAAGGATAAGTACCCAAATCTAAGCCGTGTTTCCACGAGAGAGGAAAGGCAGGAATGCAAGAAAGGGAAATGCAAGGTCTGTGTGACATGCAAGAAAGTATTTCGAGCTAGAATGGCACTTTGCAATTAACATCATGCCCAATAGCTCAGATCCATACGGAAAATCGAATGGGAGACCTATGGTGGGACCTTCTGCCTGTGTCAGTCTATCACAGAAGGGTGCATCTTCTTGGCTATGCGTTTTACGTATCCGACCCAGGCAACAATGGAAGTAGCAGTCCCCTGCAGCCTGTGGCATCGTATCATTGCCTCAGACTCTGCTACTGCCCACTTGTGGAGCACTCTCAACCAAATTATTACTGTAGACGAACGCAGGGCCTTCCACTGCATCACAATGAGTTGCTTGTACAACACAGTTGCTAGGTCAATGAGTTTCAAATAATGTTTACTATGTTTGGTGCGTGCCACAATACCCGGCAGACAAACCAGCGGACTTGGGGGATCTGTACCTCCACAACGTCCGACACTGGTTCCATTACTTGGTTCCATGTGCGTCGCAGTGGGGGACACTGCCAGATCACTTGAATGAATGTTACATCAGGTAAATAACATCTAGGGCATTTGGTATGGGACGCCGGAAACATTTTGCTGAGGCAATATGGTGTGAGATATGTCTGATGTATATAGTGGAATTGCGTATATTTCAGCCGTGCATTGCAGGAGACTCGTTGAACTTGTTCAAGGGCCATGTTCCATTGTTGAGATGTGAGTGTCATAGACAAGGAGTCCTCCCAATGCTCCCTACTTATAGACAGGTGGGCCCCCTTTCCCTCCTGCAGTGCTCTATATAAAGTTGATATTGCCTTGCGGCCCATATCGTGGGTTAGTATACATTGGAGTCCTGGGTGTATTGGGGTTCCACTGGTCCCTGGTGCCAGGAGTTAGTGATTCCTGCCCTTGGCACCAGATAGCATAGGAAATTGCCAGCTTCCATGACAAATTGATCACATATGTCAGGAAAAGAGAGTAGTGCACCCTCTTGGTACACCGTACCTAGTTAAGCCAGCCTCCCGCCATGTTGTCGAGTCATATACTTTGAATAACTTGTGCAAAGTTGGTATGCTCCATAGAACATAGGCCTCCATGTGCATTGGGTGTGGAGCTTTTTTGGTGTGTATGTTATGTTTCCATGTTTGTTTTGCTACCTGCAGGAGTATACCTCCATTTCCCCCTGGTTTAAGTGGAGAAAAAAGCCATCACAAAAGGTCTGTCTGCCCTAGGAATATTTTCACCATATTGCCATCGTTTGACACCACCCCGTTAGCCACTTCATTGCCCACTGGAGTTGCGATGCTAGGAAGTACAATTCAATATCTGGGACCACTAGGCCCCCCCCACTGAGCTAGCGTACTGGAGGACCATTAAAGGTGCCCTTTCCCTTGCCTGGCCGCACATAAGGGTTGACATCAAGCCACATAGGGTGTCAAAAAAGGATGGAGGTGGGAGTACTGGTATGGTTGTAAAATAATATAATAGCCGTGGGAGGACCACCATCTTAGCAATAGACGCCCTCCCAATGGGTGATAGTGTTAGACGCACCCAGAATTGCAGGGATTGACGTAGGGGTGCTAGAGCTTTCCCACGGGTACCATCTAATAGGTCCTTGGTCATGTGATATATATATTTACCCCTAAATATCAGAAGGTGTCAAAGGCCAAGAGTAAGCAGTCGACCGCAAGTAGATGGCACTGGGTTTGTGCCACCCTCCATAGTGGGAAAATGCAACACTTACCCCAGTTAATTTTGAGTCCTGTCAAGTCACCAAATTGTGAAAGTACCTCATATAGGTGTACTAGTGTTGAGGCCCAATCTTGTATATAAATAAGAACATCATTGGCATATAAGGCGACAATATGCCAGGCAGTCCCTATTCTGATTCCCAGTCCAGTCCTTTCTTGCGGAGTGTGGCAGCCAGAGGCTCCATTGCCAAGGCAAACAGTACCGGCGAGGGTGAGCATCCCTGCCGCGTGCCTCGTTCTATATTGAAGGAGCGTGATATATATTGTCCTGTCTTGTCCTGGGGTTAGTATATAATTATTTCAATCCATCGCAGTAGATTGGGGCCCATACCAAAAGCCAGCAATACTTGGAGCAAGTAGCTCTAATTGATCGTATCAAAGGCCTTTTTGAAGTCTAAAGACACTTCAACAGGGACATCAGGATCGGTCGTTGAGGCATCTACTATGCGGCACAGTCGCCTAATATTGAAATGTGTGGCTCTGCCTGGGATGAAGCCATTTTGGTCCGGGTGAATCAAGGTGCGTAGCAGGGTGAGTAGCCTATTAGCAAGAATTGTACTCAATATTTTTCAGTCCACATTTAACATGGAGAGCGGTCTGTAAGAACTCACCTCCATGGGGTCTCTGCCTGGTTTAGGGAGCACAATAATTAGGGCTTCACTGAGGGAAATGGGGAAAGCGCTCCTGGGAGTGTCTCCATAAACTTCTAAAAGGCGCAGGGCAATAGTGTCGCTATATGTTGCATAAAATTCAACTGGGAACCCATCAGTGCCCGGTGTCTTACCACTCGCCGTCTGCTGGACAGCTAGCTTAATTTCCTCCTCTAATTGCAGGGATTGTTCCAGTTCCTGACTTTGCAGTGTATTTAACGTGGGTAGTGATCCCTCTCTCAAATATTCCTGTACATGTTGTGTGGCCGTGACTCCAGGAGATGATTATAACTCCTCATAATATTTAGTAAACGTGTCATTAATGTCTATCTAAGTGGTTTTAACCTCGCCTTCATGATCACGGATAGCTCCTATCAGTGATTTGGGGACCTTCGTCCGCAACAACCATGCTAAAACCCTACCAGGTTTGTCTCCATCTGCATGTTGGCGAGCTATCGAGAATTTATAGTCCAGGTCACTTAAATGTTGGTGTTCCTCCCAGTATCTGCGGCGCATCAGCGTCAGTCTAGCTCTAGCCTGGGATGATGTGACCGCTTCCCTTTATAAGGCGCAGAGCTGTGTTTCCAGCTCCCGCACACTGCAAGTTAGCGTTCTGCGCACCCCCCATGAAGTGGAAATACAGAGTCCAGGCATGGTTACCTTCACTGCTTCCCAATCTGTTCCCCTAGTGGTGTCGGTGCCCCTATTTTCAGCAAAGTGTGTGGTTATTTGTGTGGCTATTGTGGTGCGAAACACCGTATCCCTTAAGGCCTCGGGATGCAAGCGCCATGAGGGTATGATGGGTCTCGTCCCTCCCCACTGAAAAGTGACCTTGAGCGGGTTATGATCTGATAGCGTTCTGCACAGGTATTCAGATGTAAGTATCAATGGCCCACACTCTGAATTACTAAAAAGGTAGTCTAAGCGCGTATGTACCTGGTGTCCTGGTGCATAATAGGAATGTTCACGTCCCCCGGGTGCTGCATCCACCAGACATCATGGAGATCCATGGTCCTAGACCACTTCAAAAAGTGTTTTGTGGTGTGAATGCCCGTGGTTCCGGGCAAGGGAGGAAAAGATCTATCCCAGTCCGTATCTTGTATGCAGTTGAAGTCCCCTCTCCACCACAACCCTGGTGCTTGTGGCTTCAGGAGTGTGGTAGGTGTTAGAGTGTCCAGGAAAGTAGCTTGTGCTGTGTTCGGCGCATAAACTAAAAGTAAAATGGGCGTCCATCTAGATTACCTTCGACTACTACAAAGCGGCCCTTGTGCATAAGAGGAGTATCCTGTGCCGTATATCTGACCCCCGCCCTCCCATCTCCCGTTCACCTTATCTAGTTCAGACTTAGTAAGGTGGGTTTCCTGTAAACAGGCATATGTATGTGCCGTCTAAGGAGCGCATATATCCTATGTCTTCCAGTTGGTGTTTCTATGCCTCGAACATTCCACGTTAGCATATTGGATAAGGTGACTATAAGGAGTAATCAATTGTGTCCATTTCCAGGCGGTCTCTGTCCCCACCCCTGTCATACTCACCACCCCCGATCAAACAGAACAAAAAATCAAATGGATAAAGAACTCCCTTTCCCCAGGCCTGAGCAGTAAGCCACCCGATACCACTGTTTAACAAGCTAAATACGCAGTTAGCAACAGATACTTGCGTTGCAATCTTGTTGTGACAGGAAAGTTCAACAAGGGGAGGCGCGACCAATTAAAAGTATCTGATGGTGTCAGTGTGTGCCCTGTCGGATTCTACTCAAGGCGGGCTCCCAAGACTGCGTGTGATGACTGATCGCTTCCACGTGAGGTATCCTGCACCAAGTGTGTCCCCAGCGCCTAGTCACGTGCTATCAAAAGGATTTATGTCTTTATAGGTCATCTGCAGAGCGGGGTGTGATCCGTGGGCCCAGGTGTGGACGCACAGTGGACGAAGATGAACCCTGAGTGTCAGAGCCAGAGTCTGTTTGGTATGTAGTGGGGTGAAATGATTAGTAGTGCAAAGTGTTGCTTCCTTGACTGCTTCCGCTTGAGCTGCTTCCATTTGATCCTTACTTGGTTTTGACTTGAGCGTTCTCGTTCACCTAGATCGAATCTTAGGCGTGAGCCTTAGCATGTTCTCTGTGGCCTCTCCCGGTGATCCTGCTAGGTTTTTTTGCCTGCAGCCACGTCCAGACATCTTCCGGAGAGTGGAAGAAATGGGTCTGTTCCCAATCAGTCACTCGTAGCTTTGCTGGGTATAACAGGGCATACTTTAAATTCACTTCACGTAGCCGTTGCTTAATCTTGATGTAAGAATTCCGTTGATGCTGCACTGACATGGTGAAATCTGGGTAGGCTGTGATCATGCAGTCTTCTTATTTCCATGGCCCCTTGGTTCGGAACCTCTGTAGTATGAGGTCTCTATCTTGGTAGTTAAGCAAACAGGCTATTAATGGACGTGAGGGGGCTCCGGGGAGTGAGGGGCGCCCTGGGATGCATTATGAACACTCAATGGAGAAGAACTTTGGGACTGTTCCATCTAGCACAATGTCAGTGAGCCAGGTCTTCAGAAACAATTCTGCACGGGGGCCTTCTGCGTGCTCCGGAAAACAAAGGAAGAGGATTTTATTCCAGCGAGAGCATCCCTCTTTGTCCTCTGCTCTGCATTGGAGTGTAACCACCTCTGTTTCCATTTGTTTTAGCTGATCTTTCATTTCCTGGACCGACGAGCTCATAACAACTAGGGTTGACTCCGTGTCACCAACCCTATCAGTGAGTTTATGATGATCCGCTCGTAGCAGATTAACCTCCAGCGAGATAGTATTAATCCGGGTTTCCAATGAGGACTTCATGTCCGATATAACCTGTAGAACCTTATCGATTTGCATGGAATTAGTTGCTAGGGTAGCATCAAGGTGCTGTAGACCGCTTGGTACTTTTCCTGGTGGACTAGAGGGTGCCCGGGTCTCAGGCATCACCGCCGGTAGTGTCTTGGCAGATCTGGACTTCCCCATCATGTTTGTTGTAGTATTAACCCGTGGAAATGATAGGGCATCCAGCTTGTCACCCACCTCCTCCTGCATGAGGCACAGCGCCGTGGGCCCCTAGGCCTTTGACATTCAGCAGCTACAACACTCTCAACATGAATGAGGAGGCCTTTCAATGAGCCTTCAGTGTAGTCACCTGTGCTCTCCTTGTTAATCCTCTGCCACCGGCGACAGACCTCCGGCCACCCCGGCACCACAGTGTCTCATAGGTTCGAAAGCGAGGGCACTGTCAGCAGCCACCACAGGGCACCAACTAACCAGTCGCCTCCTTCATGCAAGGCCTATCTGGTCGTCAGCCACTGCCAGGATAGGCAGTTCCGCTGCAACGTGGTCTCCCAGGGCCTGTGCAAGCGCCACCGGTAGCCGGCTGGCCGTCCCCGGGGACCAAACTGTGCACCTCCCTCCTGGGCACTCCTCTCTAGACCCAGCTAGCTGTGTCTCCTCCTCACCGCACGAGAGCCTTTCTCTAACTGGGCTTGGAAGCATCCAGCCCATTAGAGCCAGGAATTCTAGCAGTGGGCCCCATCAAGGCCTCAGTGCGGTGCGCCTCAGCCACAGCGTCCCCGCTCGTCAGGGGGTCCAGCCACAAACGCTACCGAAGCCCAGGCACACACCCCTTACATTGGTCTCACGCTTCTCTTCAGACGCGGCTCATCCTCTTGCCAGCACGGGCAGTGGTCTAGCGGGCGTCTCAAGAGTCCCCCCCCCCCCCCCAAGGGGGTTCACAGGGCAGGCTCCTCGCCCTCTCACAGCAATTGGGGCCAAACAGCACCAGTTGTGCAGGATTATTAGGGGCTCACACGGAGCTTCTCGATCAGAGATCCATCGCGGTCGACATCTTGGCCACGCCCCCCGGCTACTTATCTCTTGATTCAAGTATTAAGGCATTCTATCCTCTCTGATCCTTCGTTCTTCAGCACATCTACTGGCATGATACAGCTTTGGGGGTAGGAGCAAACTACAATGGCTGAGCATAAAATAACATGATTGTTCATTTTAAAAAGTTGCTTAATTCACAGAAGTGAACCACTGCACTAAATGGTTGATCCTTAACCCTTCAATATAGACTTTTGCAAAAATCAAATGCCTGTGTTTGGTTGAGCAAGTAAAATAGGTCACTGCACTATTATTTTTATATCAAGATTGTTGATGTTACAATTTTACTTTATTTTCTTTAAAATCACAGTCCAGACTGAAGTGAGTGAGAAAGTTTAATGTCTACCCTCTATCATGAGCATTAGTCTATAGTATCTAAAAAAGTCAAACCTGCTTCTCATCCTAAAATGTAGTATAGCATGTTTTAGCCCCTACTCTTGCCCCTGTATCTGCCTCTAAGCCAGCGCTTTTTATGTCTCAGATGACAAGTTTCTCTCTTAACGTTTGACTGTTTTGGACCAATTAGCATTTCTTCTTCATAAATGTAGTACCTTATTATGCTTCAAATATGATTTTGTTTTTCTTAATGCTTTATTTTTGGAGGCACAGCTTTCTTAACTAGCCAAGCGTATATAACCAACATATACTGGTTATCATTGTAGCTTTTGCCTATTTTTGTCATGATCCCTGCACCTCTGTTTTTTGAAGGTGTTGAGGCAAATGCTAAACTTGGGCATAGTTTAACAAGTGCTCCTGATAGCATGTTGCTCCTGCCTATCCAGCAACAATCCTCAGTAATGATCACTTTTATCGAATACACCCTTTGCATGCACGGCTTCTTCGGAATGAGTGGAACTTATTTTTCAGGTACACCGGGTACCTGAGCTGGGTTCCCGTTGACGGAATTGAACAGGAATCAACCCACACTCCAAATTTCTAAAACAGGATGTTGAATTCTTTAAAGTACGGTTTCCAAGAACAATTTAGCGATCACATTCATGCATGCAGCATGATATGCATCTGCTCTATTTTGGCTTTCATATATTCAGACCTTCTTTTTTTTTTTTTTTTGAGTTGCAGACCTGTACTGTGCTGCAATACAACCTGTAAATTCTATAGCTAGTTTACAAATAGTAGATGATGCATACAGACACACTCATCATCTGCAGACAGACATGCGCTGAACAACTGACATACACACAACATAGGCACACACTGTGCACACGCCTATATTGAACCACACACACACTGCAGGGGCACACAGCCTGCAGAGAGAGACACTGGGGACATACACTTCTCGCACTCCTTGCAAAAACACTCGGACACAAACACTGCATACGCACTCTACAGAAACACACAAACTCAGGAGAAACACGCATACACTCAGAGAAAGACACAAGACTGTAGAGAGGCACATGCAAACCACTCGCACACACTGTAGCCACATACACCGCTGACACACACCCACCCTGCAGACATTCAAGGACAGACACGCACACTGCAGAAGAGGGTAAACATGTATTAACACTCCTGCACACCCTACAGAGAACACCTAAGAGACATACTTGTTCTTAGACACAGATACAAACCTAACAGAGAAGGGCACGTGTCCTCGGCACATCTCTGCTGAATAGGCATAACTTCAGGAGGCCTACCTTTCTGCAAACAGAGCCTCACTAGTGATGAAGGATGCTCTTTTTGAAGGGGATGACATGACTGACTGACCAGCTAAGGGTGAACTGGTTTGCCGGAATGTGAATTCTTTCTAGAGCGCTTCATAGGCCTTGTCAAGATATGAAGCACTATATAAATGTAAGGACAATAAAATAGAAACCGGAACAAAGAAGGGTGTAATATTTCCACAGCCTATGTTCGCAGAAACTATAGGAACAGCCTAAGGATTAACTTAATATGGACCACTCGGGCAGAGGCACCGAGTGCTTTGTGACTTCTGTTTTACGGTGTCCCCTGCTGGTTTAGTGCTGTGTCAATGTAGCTTTTTACACGAGCGATCATCCTTAGCAGCCCCAGTAAACATATGCAGGGAGAGTTATCCTACAGCTGACACTTAGTACCCACTGACTTCTCTCTCTCTCTCGATGACCTTGCAATCAAATGTAGGTGCCTTTACAAGGACTGGTGCACACTGTTGATCTTGGGCGCTGAATGCTACATATCTGTTCCTAATAGGGTGAAATACCTCAGATTGCTGGGGGTGGATTCGCAAAAAGCTAAGGGCGGGCCCTAAGGAGGAACTCATGAGTGAAGTGACATGAACTGCAAAAAGTTACGGGAGAGGCTTAAGAACAGCCACCAGGCAACCAAAGAAAGCAAACATCAGGGCAAGGGCACGTGGTGTCTTCACTAGAGAACCCAGTGGAACAGAAGCAAAGCACCAGGAAAGGTCATGTGGGGCACAGGGAAGGGAGAAGAGCTTGGGATGAGAATCCAAGCAAATCCCAGTCCCCGCCATCCAGCCTATTCCCAGACAGTTTGTAGAGCTGCTGCCATCTCCCCCCCCCCACACCTCTTGTTTACAGCTCTCTAGCTCCAGAGTGTGCGGCCTCAGAGGAAACTGTAATGGTGGACTCAGCAGCACCTGCCGCATATCTCAAGGGGTGGGGGCGGGGCGGGGCGGGGGCGGCAACAGGGGGAAATTTAAAAAAAGAAAAGAAAAAGAAAAAACACACACACTTACCTCATGCCACATGTCTCCCGCCGCCTCGCACCTCTTGTGGTGTTCCAGCATTCGCTGGGACACCAGCAAATTCCCCAGCAATCCTGGCACTGCTTACATGCTAAAAATACCATGTAAGCAGCATCAGGATTGGTCTGAGCGGCAGTCACTGGAGCTCAGACACAAGCCTGGGGCCTGTGCTGTTTCTCCACTATGTATACAGCCAGGTTGGAGAAACCTAAGTGCACGTGTGTTTGGCCGGCCAAACACACAAGCGCACTTAGTGCACTCTCCCCTCCTCCATTTACACTCTGCATGCTGAGCCAGTAGATGAAAAATTATGAAAAATAAAACGATAGCCAGCTATCGTTTTTTTTTTCATCTGCTGGCTCAGCCAGGGGGGCAGAAGTGCCGCCCCTCGGTGGACTGCTGTTTGTATGTCCTCCCAGCCACAGCCAATAGTGGCTCCCCACCTCTCCCTGAATCTACCCCTGGGCTGTATTCCCCAACAGGGAGACATATTTTCACCTGGGAGGTGAGCTCAAGATTTGAGTAAAGTAATTGATTGTCAGCCAATCACAAGTCTCCACACTTTTGTGCTCTCAGTGGGATTTGTTTTTCACTGGCTCATTGGCTGTGAGTACTTGTACAGACTGTGGTTATCATAATCTTCTACTTGCCCATCGGACAAAATATTCCTTGTAACTTCTTGCCCCCCACAGAAACCAAAATATCTCAGGCGCCGATAGATATGAATTCCCCCTCCCTGATTATGTAGGATACGCCAAAGCTGCAAACTCACATAAATTCAGTGGCCCAGATTATAGTTAGTTCCGTAAATTGTATCTGGAGAATTTCAAAGATTTTGGGTTTTTTTCAAGTTTGTTTTTACCTTATTTCAATGCCTAACGTTTGGTGATAAATTGTTATAAATAGCGTTTTTGTTTTGGCAAGAACCATTGCATAGTTCACAGAACTTTAAAAAGTTGTATGCTAATTCATTCAACTGCATTCTTGAAAGTTTCATGGTGATCCGTCAAGCGAGGGCAGAAAAAAAAAAAAAAAAAAAAAAAGGTGTGGGGGGGGGGGGGGGTGTGTGCAATGTGTTTTCCCTATCCTACAGGTATTTTGAACACTACTACAGCCCGAATCGCTGACAGGAATTACACCAAATTTGGCAGAAAGGTAGATCCTGGTCCAGAAAGACCTCTTTTCGTTATTTGGTGTACGTCCATTCAGTAGTTTTTGAGATATTTAAAGAAAAAAAACCTATAGCTATCTAGGGAGGCAGATCCTCCACTGATCCAACGGATCTCATGCTTTGATCTGATTGGCTGCCAACACTTCAACCAGGAAGTGTCGGCAGCCATTCTGGCACTCAGAGTCAGCCGAATCCCAAAATAAAAAGAGAAGGGAACAGGGTAGTAATACCATGGGGCTAGTGGTGTGGTCTCCCAGGGACCCCACCGGGGTCAAAAATATACATATATTTTTTTAAATGTTGGCAAGAAAAAAAATGCGAACGCACTTGAAAATTCTTTAAAAAAATAAAAACTAGCGCGGACTCACACGCTTGTTTAAACTCGCCACCCAGGTGGGCAAGGACCCAGGAACAATTTTTAATGAATGAATTGCGGGGATTGAGGGGGGAGGTGGATTAAGCGGCCTTCCTCCCCATGGCCAATCTTCCAATCTGGGCCCTGTGGACCGCCACCACCCCAGGGCAGGCCTAAAATGTGGTGGAGGAGGGCCACGCAGCCTCCCGTCCAAAGGCCGTTTATAGCCCGGGGTCCACTACTTCCCCAGGCTGGGCCTTTAAATGAAGAGGGAGGGCACCCTCATGGGCATAATTTATGACCCAGGGACCACCACCTCCCAAGTGCTGGCAAAAAAAAAAAAAAAAAACACACAACAAAGGAAGGGGGCAGCACGGCTCCCATCGTGGGGCCATTATTAGCACTGGGGACCACCGCCCCCACGGAAACAGTAAGTCAGCGCCCAGCGGAGAAGAGGAGGAAAACTGCTCCTGCTCGCTGGGAGTGGACTTTATCTGTTTTCCTGCCCGCTTCACAGCAGCAAGAAAACAGATGAAACCATTGCTCCTGCACGCAGGAAGCAGCATTTCTTGCTGCTCCCTGCGTGCAGGAGCAATGGGAATGCATGGGAATTGAGGTTCCTCCGGCGGGTCTACAAAATTGCACACTGGGTGCCTTGGGTGGGGTCCAGGGCACCTAGTAAAAAGTGGCCTTGCCCCAGGGGATGTGCTTTCCAGAACCAAAATCGCCCCAGGAACGAGGGCCATGCGGTCCCCTCCCCTTCCAATAATTTGCTGGGCCCTGGGGGATGGAGTCCCCAGGGCCAAAATCAGCCCAGGTAGTGGGGCAGTGTGACCCCTCCTCTTTGGTTTTTGGATTGGCCAGGCACTGTGGGATGGGGTCCCTGTGGCCAAATTTGGCCCCGCAAGAGCCGTGCGGATCTCCTCCCCTTTCATGAATTGGAGGGGGCCTGGGGTCCCCAGGCCACAATCAGCCCAGGGAGGGAGGCCACGTGGCCGCCCCCCTCTTTCACAAATTGTCCAGGACCCGGGGTATGAGGTCACCGGGGCCAAAATAGGCCTGGGGTGGCATTCTGCATGCACCCCATTTTAGTAATGCGTGGTTGGGTGCCTCGGGGGGGGATTGGCTGCGGAACCCCTCGCATGCACAGCCAAAGGCCGTAAGTGGGTCAAGTCCATATACTTACAGTACGCAAATACTGCAACCCATAGGTTTGGTATGCAAGGGAGGGTATTTTCTTAGATGTAGGGGCGCCAACACGGATTTCATGATGTGATTATCACCTCTCCTGGCACCTTTTTCCATCCTAATAGATGTCACACCAGAAGGTGAAAGATGCTTTCGCCAATCAGCGAACACTGCAGAAAACACCATTAACCCACCAATCCCAGTCTTTCCCCCACCTGTACATTGACTGACCTCTCTTTAAACAAGGGCACCAAACATGACAGCAAAGTGTAAACCTCAAGACTTTTGCTGTACGCAACAGTCACATCACACTGAAACAACAAAAAGTACTCAGGAGAGTTTTATTATATAATATATATATATATATATTAAAAAAATATAACACACATACACGTATACACAAAGCGAGGCCATCTTTGAAAGCAATTTTGTTTGTGATCACAAAACCATGAAATCAAAATCATTTGAGACTTCCCTGCAAGAGTGGTGAATGGTGTATCATCTAGACACTTCAGGACATAAAAGTTTCCAGTATTTTGTGCATCAGAGCCATTGTGCTCGTTTCGGGAAAAAAAAGACTAACTCATGCCCTAAGGTAACTATAACTTGCGCCCTCGACATGCCCTGCTAATTACTCCACAAAGTATGGCACTCATGACATCTATGATAACATCATTGATAATATCATATAAAATTGATGAAAAAACGGTGCACGACGGGATCGTGAGTTATAGTTACTTAAGATAACTATAACTGGTGAATTTCTATGGTTTTATATGTTTAGAAAAGTGAGCCTAACTATAAGGTCCCTGTAACCTTTGTTTTGTTGAGAGAGAGAGAGTGTGTGTGTGTATATATATATATATATAGTGGGCTTTGTGACTATTATATTTTTTCTAATGGTTGCCCACATTCGGATAGTTGCTATATTTGGATTTGGGAGGCTTTACAGAGATGGGTTCCTCATTAGAAGCTCGTAGGAAAGAAAAATCTAGTAAACTCTTCTTCACCAAGTATGCTCATGAAGGTGATGCACACCAAGGGGGATCTACTGTAGGCTCTGGCTTACAAGTACAACTAATGTATAATAAATTGGAAAAATTGATGAGAAAAGAACTCTCCAAATGGTGGGAGATTGAGTCTCTTCAGCAATATATTGAGGTTGAACGGGTCCCTAGGGGCTTACGTATTTATACAGTTCCGTCATATGAAGACCCGCACCCGGAATTGCTGGAGGAATGGGCTGAAAATTCCAAAGTGAGTTCTCCCAATATGATGAAAATTTTGATAAAATATGCTTCGAAGGATCGAGAGAAAATCCTGGAAGAGATTGATAAAACCACCAAATTGATCTTGACATTAGTTTCACAAAGCACCTTTGATTAAGTGAAGGGGAATTTGGATAAAAAAAACTCTCCAAATTTGAAGAGGAGATTACTGTAAAGAAAAAGAGAAAATTCATTCGGGATTTTAAGGATTACCAGTCAGGGAGAATTTTGACTTTTCATCATAAATATGATCACATGTACTCAGAGGATTATAAGGAACCTTCACCTCCAGTTGACAATGGAGTGTCTGGCATAAATCTAAGATTGCCAGAAGAGAGTGATGTATCTGATGGTAATCGTTCTGATGCGTCGGACATCCCCTTAGGGAAGAACTTGGATGTGGATACGAGTGTTAGTAGATATAATTTTTTAAAACAGTTCCGCCTTTTAAATCAAGGAAGGACAGAACAGAGGAAATACTTTTTCCAACCTAGGGGCAGGGGACGAGGACAGAGAGGCAGAGGAAGAGGAACCGTGCAGCGAAGGTACGAAGAAAGAAAAGAAGGTCTTAAGTCTCCTAGCCCTAGGCTTAACCTCCTGTCCTACTAATAACTTTGATTATGTTCAGACTCGGATAGATCTTTTTCATTTTGTAACAAAATTAAAACTGAAAAAAATGGTACAAAAACAAAGTGACAAGTGAAACTCTTTTGACAACACTAGTAAACTATGTATCTCAGATATTGATTTGTTACATACATTATCCGTGTTGGATGATGATAATGATACAAATGTGCATGATGATCCCTTTGTGAATTTCGAAAATTTGGGTATAGAAACAGATATTTCATGTCCCAGTCCATTTAAGCCTAAATCTACCTTCATACCAGCTGTTCAGAGTGAAGCTATTCAAGTATTTGAAAAAGATATGATAAATCAATGAAAATGAGACATGGTTTCAAGAATAAAAAGTATGATAATCTTTCCATCTCGCAGAAACTGGCTCTGGACAGTTTAAAGAGAGACTCAAGCATTGTTATTTGTGAATCAGATAAGGGGGGCAATGTAGTTGTCCTGAATAAGAGTCAGTATTTAGGTGAAGGAGAACGACAGCTGAGTGATTCAAAATGCTATACTTGTGCCAATCAGTTGGAGCTCAAAACATCTATTTTACAGAATCATAGGCTATTGGCAGAGTGGAGAGATAGGGGTTTATTGGAATGGGATGAATACCAGTTTCTTAAATGTGACCAACCGAAGACTCCGGTCCTTTATCTTTTACCTAAGTTACATAAGAACAAACAGAACCCTACTGGTAGACCGATCGTGTCAGCAATAGGATCATTATCCGAA